>NC_058083.1:243841536-244154547 GCF_014858855.1 Bufo gargarizans | reverse complement strand
AGGTTGCTTGTGGGATGTTGTGGGATGTGAATTAGAAAAGAAGTTTAGGGCAGAGCAAAATTGGAAAGTGATTTGTATGTTAAAGATTTTCAATTGTATTGTTTGGAGACAACTAACCATGCCCTGCACTCCAGAATTCTATCTTTAAAAAGTCACAATAGGTCTTTGAGGTCACTTGTGCAAAGATTTTGTGACTGTTTTAATTTTTACACCAATTACTCTTGTTTTAAGAAGTGAATGGTGATTAGCTATGCTAATAGGTTTCACTCCAGATTAATAACTGCAACTTTTTTTAAACAATCGCTCCAGTAGCAGGTGCCGTATAATAAATGGAGTAGCATTTCTAGACTAAAGTGTTTTAAAGGTTTAAAGAGGTTCTAAAGTTAACAAGATACGTGTGATGTTTGATAAATTTGTGTGAAAAGTACGACAATGCAGACTCAAGAAAAACTAACTTCAGATATTATCCTCATGACAAATTCCCCCTTTTGTGTAAGTTAAAAGGATTATTCCAATGTCCCGATTCTATGCCCCATCTTGTGGTCTCAGCACCTCTGTATTCAGGGAGCCCCCTCTCTATTTCGATGACTTGTATGAAGGGGACTGGTTGTAGCTCATTTCAATAGCTATGACAGTATTTTTCTCCATCACTTCTGATGAAGAAAGGCCATATATAAAAAAAAAAGCAGATGACGAGGCACTGTTCCAAAAGAGTAGTTTTAATAAAACTAGTATCAAATAGTATAACAATAAAACATAGAGTAGATATTTTATGTTTTATGTTACACTTTTTTTTATACTAGATTTATTAAAGCTATTTTGGATCAGCGTCCTTTGATCATCTTTTTTGTCTATTTTGATCATCTTTTTTGTCTATTTTTTAAATGTCCTTCTATCCTATCCGCTGACAGAATCCACCACTAGGACCCTGCGAAGGAGAGCTGCAGTTCCATTAGTCGAGGCACCTTTCATGATATCCACAGATATGTAAAAACGTGCATCGGAGGGTGCAGTATACAGACAATTCAGATTGGTATATGCAGATATGCTTGTCATTGATCTGAGACTATCTTTATTGTATAGATGGTACACTTTGGCCTTGTCACAGTGTCCATTGCATTTTGCTTGGATCACAGTGCACTTGTAATGGCCCCTCAGGTGACTGATGTCAGGAAATCAAGGAGATTGGCTGAGCGTGGAGGAATCTAGCAGCCTCCTTGATTTTCTCTTGATTCAGTGTTGAAAGGGTTAATGACCGTTTCCCTTTTCTCAGCTGTTGCTCAGTGGTCATCACTTCTACCCTTTATAGTCTCACCCCACCCTTATGACTATGCGGTTGATAGCTTCATTTGGGTTTGGCTGTGCTGGTGTGAGATCCTTTCTGGTGTTCCTGTTCTTCCATCTCTACAGAAGTTAAGCATTTGTTCGTATTTGTTATACTCCCTGTTGTTGTATCTGGGCCTGAGACAGAGACTTCCATCCGTCCATCTGGGGAGGAATGGGTTGTCTCTGGTCCTATACTTATCCCAGGGCCTTATAGGGAAATCAGGGCCTAGGTATACTGCTTATGAATATTCCTACCTTCAAGGTCTATTCATATTGATAGGTAGTCAGGGCCCGGATTAGGGTTGTCTAGGAGGTGACCTGTTTCTTCCCTAGTTTCCAGGCCCAGTTACTGTTCCCTTTACCTCCTGTGTTCAGTGTGGAGTCCCCCCCCCCCCCCACTTATCGTGACAGCATTGATGCTGAGTGACCTTTCTGGTTGGACAGTATTTAGTAGATAGGATCATATATTAACGATATTACTACCATGCTCAAAAAGTCTGTTTGCGCATGTGCTTAGTATGTGGAATATTATGATTTGTCTCTTGCTGTGTCCCCCCGCTGCTCTTTTTTATATTATGTTGTTAACTGTCTTTGTGGTGTATATGGCATGAATGGCTGTTATAACTACTCATTTTTGCATATTTCTCTAATCAATAAACTAATTTTTTGGTAATTTTGTGGTATTTTTTCATTATTAGTTGTTTTTTTATATCCACAGAGTCATAACTGTTCCATTGCACAACTGTATTTAGTGAGCATATTCCTACTGTTTACTTATTGTTTTAAGACTATATTACACAGCCAGATGTGGCAGATAATTGTCAGGAGGGAAGCATTCCCTCCCAGCAATCGCCTGCTCGCTAGCGGAGGAGACCGCTGCTATTACATCAGAATGGGGAGGAGCGATCGCTATGCCATTGCTCGTCTCCATGTTTTATAGTGGTTTGCCAGTGGCAGATAATGATTAGACACCACGATCTGCCGCCTGCAAACGGTGATTTTTAACATATCAGAAGATTTTGATTGCCTGATGATTGGGCAATCGGCGGCAGTATTACGCTGCCAGATTGCTAACGTTTAAGCAATTATCTGCTGAAAAATTGGTCGGTGTAATACAGGCTTGTATTATAATAATGTGGATGCAGAGACAGAAGAGGACTAAACAATCAGTCTCAGTCATACATGTCACCAACAAAGAGTAGAGGGAAGCAGCTCTTTGCTGAGCAGAATGAAGCCTGAAGTAGAGGTGTTGGGACAGAGAGATGGAATCTGGGATTTGAACATTGGGGCAGCATTCAGAATTAAAGTATGGTATATTAGTGTGCATTAATTTTAATTGGGTAACAACCAAACAACTCGCCCAAAGAATCCAATTTAAAATCCTTACTTTAACGTCAAAGTCCTTTCTAATGTTGCTCTATCCTACTCTACTCTCCTCTAATTCGCTAAACCCATTGAAACTGTTCATTTATTTCTAATTGCTAAATTTTCATATTTGTCGGATAGGAATCTCGCCAACTTCATGCTGAGAGCAGAATACAGCAGTGACAACAGCCTGCCTAGAACAGTGGAGATGACTTATTATATGGCAAATGCACCAGAATTCTGGCAGACATATGTCTTACAGGGAAAAAAAAATCACACAAAATAATGCACTAACACAATAGTTGCAAACCTTATATATGGACTAAGCCCTTACTCTGATATGATAAAATCTGAGACTCTCAGCCAATATATTTTGATCAAAACATGCCTACCAGCGCCAAGGTGGTCACAGTCAGGCAGGTACTATGCTAAAACTACCTATGAAAAAATCACTAAGATAAAGTGGCCTAAATGGGAGGAAATGCTCTGCATGTGATCCGTTGTCAGCGGCAATCCCCAATCTTGTGTAGGATGCCTTTGTGGTGCATGTGGTCTGCTGCCGACATCCTCCATTGTATGCATTTTTTGCTGGGAATTGCCACTAGCAACAGATCACATGCAGAGGAATTGCCCCCCCCCCCCCCCCCGATTATAAACACGCTACAGTGTTTGGGGGTTTTGAGCATTTCCTCCCATTTAGGCCACTTTATTTTTGTGATTTTTCTTTATATGTATAGAATGTGCCATTGTGCAATGCTGGTAACATTCTAGTGCACCTGGTAGCCTCTGTCACATGGCCTGTTATAGGTGGGGCTTGCAACCCTATCCCTTCTCCCACTGCTTGAGTGAGCTCACTATGGAGGTATGTGGGAGCTTGGCTATGAGTTAGATCTTGGCACTATTCAGACCGTGTTCACACACCATAGGTAGTCTAGTGGTAGGACCCATGCCACACTTAGATACCTTGACGGTGGTGCAAAAGGATACCACAGAAAAGGATAAAAAACATTCTGCACAATATGATAATAAATATGCGGATGTGCATGGCTACATTTTTAAAGTCACAAAAAATAATGCACTAGAACAATAGATGCGAACATAATATATGGATTAAGCACTCACTCTAATGATAAAATCTGAGATTCTCAGCCAAAAATTTTTGATCAAAACACATTTGTGCCCGCCTCCCAGCGCCAAGGTGGTCTCAGTCAGACAGGTCCTACTCTATACCTACCTATGCAGTTGTGCATCTATGTTCAGGAGAGCACAGCCTGCACATATAGTGTGTTGCTCCTAGTAACCTCTGTGTGCATCAAGCAACCAATGAGAGGAGGAGCACACACAGCAATATGTACCACCTAATCAAAGTGGCATGTGGGATAGGTGGGACCTGTCTTACAGCAAATTTTTTGCACCATGCTCAGCATGGGGGCATGATTTAACAGGAAATGGTTTGGTGGGAAGAGGGCATGGTGGAATAAACTTGGGAATGAAATCTAAACTTTATTTAGGACACTTTTATTTTCATTTTGTAATCCAAATTTGTGTTCTAAATATATATATTTTTTTATTTTAAGTGCTGATGCCTTCGACTTTGCAACTTGTACCTTTGTGCCAACTCTGTTTATGCACCAAGATAATTTTTTCTCACTGTAAAGAGGACTAGATGAGCTGATCTACACTTTATTTTTATTTATCTTCTAATACTGCATGCGTCATGGACTTAGACAAGACAGATTTATTATCCACCATCCACAACTGTTATAAATCTGTTACATTTAAGATCAGGGATCAACAACCTCCAGCACTCCAGCTTTTCCTGAAACTACAACTCCCAGAATCCTCCTTTTGTTTCTATGGGAGTTACAATAACAGCCAAAAAAGTGTGCATGCTAGGAGTTATAGTTTCAAAGCAGCAGGAGTGACGAATGTTGCTGATCCCTGTTTTAGACTGTCCAGTCTGCTTGCACTGTATAAATCTTATATCAGTAAATTTTTCCCAATGTGTGTTACTTGTGATTACAGTTGAGCGAATTAAATCGAAACTAATTGACTTACGAATTTCAGGAAAACTTGACTCTCCACGATGCCGAATTTCATCAGGTTTCATGGTAATGAAACAGTTTTTCCTAAAATAGTGTTTAAAAAAAAACATACTCCCCTAATTCATTTGAGTGCAATGAGGCCATCGTGGCCATCTTGATTGCATAAACCGCGCAAAATCTCAAATGCGGTGATATGACGTCACCATGCCGGCGCACTGGTGTCCTCAATAATGTAATCAGCGATGAACAAGGCATCTGAGCGGTTCAATAACAAAGAGGGGGGTGCGATCGCCGTTCTTCATCATTGCGCCAGCTACATACAAAGGAATGCACTTTGTGACAAATTAATTTATCACAAATCAAGTCTCTTTGTGAAATTCGGCTGAGCAGCCAAATCAAATTTTTAAGAACTTTGCTCATCTCTATTTATGATTATGCAGTCATTTGGTCAAGCTCAGTATATGCATGTTTCCTATGGTCACCCTGCCCAGCAGCTGCTCATTGGCATCTTGTTTCCTATTACTGTGCATAGGAAGAAATCTGTCAATCAGCAGCACAAACAGTTTGAGACAGTGTCCCTCCTGCTACTGCATGCTGCACTAAGGAAGGGCAGCATAAAATAGCCAACATGTTCCCTTTAAATACCTTGCTTTAGCATAATAAATATACTAATATGTAGTTTGAGAACACCACAAGTTGCAGAACAGACTTTTAGAGGCTATGTACATCCTTTGGGGGCATTTTTTTTTTTTTTATTAGTGCATTATACTCATTATAGGCTAAAAATCTTTTTTTCAATTGGTCTTTATTAAAAATATGGAGTCCAGAATTTGACATTTCTCTGCTCCGTCATGCAGGGAGCTAACGGGCTCCTTATCTCTTCTCTCAGACCTTATAAACTTATAAACACTCATCAATGCTCAATCCTTATCTTGATAAGAATGTGGCTTAAATAAGTGTTTATGTCCTCTTAGTAATTTAGAGATAAGGGTTATTAGATGACCCGCACAAGTGAAAGTAGGATGCCCACAGCTAGAAAAAGTTAACCCTTTATGACAGAACGGCTTAATATTTTTAATGATCAATTGGAAAAAAAATTTTTATCCCCAAATGAATAAAATGCAACCATAAAATAAATTCCCCCGAATAGCCCTTTTTCATATTTTTGTAGCATAAATCTTAATTGATATGCCTAAAAGGGATATTTATCATAGCATATTAAGAAATTGCTATACTGATTTGGACTGGCTAGGATTTTATAGAGAATATACATAATTAAAACTGCATACAAACATAAATACTGTATAATTACATTTTAATTAATGTAAGAGAAAGTTACAGATCCCAGGATAATGCAGAAATCAGGAAGAAAGAACTTAAACAGTGTCTACCACCTTCAATTATGCTGACATATTTAATTGGATGATATGACCTACATGTTAAAAAAGGCATTTCATTAAATAGTCTCTTCATTTCTTGTGAAAGAGCAGATGCTGTAGAGTCCTACAGGAGCAAAAAATAAAAAGATCATGAACTACGTAAACATATGACCCATGAGTTTTTTTTTTGTTAATTAACTTGGCTCCTACTGCCATGTTCTCCAATGTTGATCCACCGTATGTCAGTTATTAAATGATAAAGTATGACTGTGCTAGCCGTAACATTTCCATGAATGAGTCACATCTTTGACATCGTTTCTATCCTTTTTATGACACATTTAGAAATAATAAAACTGGAATATGTGTATGAAGTAAACTGGACAATAGACATGCAAGGTTGCATTAAAGGAGTCCTCGTAGAGACAACTCCTGTCCATATGCCATATTAGTGAATATGTACTTTGTAGGGGAGGTACCCCGCATGTGGGTACCCTCCATGAACCTAAGCAGCCACTTTCTAAGTGCAGCTCCCACTGTGGTGGACGCGGCACTTTCATGCATTACTTATCCATTTAAATGCTAGAGAAATGCATAGTCAAGCCCGGCTTCCTATGATCATAACAGCTGATCACCAGGCCTCCTTTTTTTTTCTCTTTTTTTTTATGTGGTTGTCTTGGTGAGCATTTATAGTAATTATGGAAAGCAAGTAGAGGAGTTGTTTTGCCTGTAAAAAGCAGATATCCTGTGATGTGACTGTGTCCTAAATTATCAAAATCCAAATTGATCAGGCAACCTCCTGCCTGCAATATTGATTTGAACAGCTTGAAAATTTTAATTGCTGGAAATTATCCCCTGACATTTTAATATCTGTCCTTCATAGAATATTATTTAACCCCTTTCATGTCCAAATTAGTTTTAGCAATGTATAGGACAGTCTACTTCACATTAGAAGTATGTTGTAACCAGGGGCGTAGCTAACAGCTCATGGGCCCTGGTGCAAGAGTTCAGCTGGGGGCCCCCCTTCCCTCACTGCTTTGTGGCCAGGGGCAGGAAACACAAGGCCTTCGTGCTGCCCGAGGCAAAAATTTAAACGGCCCCCCCTTGAGCCAGAGGTGTAACTTGACCAGCATGCACTTTCTATAATACTGGTGTCTTCTTATGCACCACAAGGGTCTTTGGGCCCCCTCAGGCTCCTGGGCCCGGTAGCGACTGCTACCTCTGCACCCCCTATAGCTGCGCCCCTGGTTGTAACAACAAGAGATGCAATAGAGAGAACTGTCCAAAGCTTAAGTTATTGGGCATGAAAAATAGTTAAGATCTAAGGATGGGATTCGAACCCTTCCTCTGAGATGAGCAAAGCTTTACCCAATAGGATCTCCATTTATTCTGAAATATAGCCCTATGCACTTTTTTCTATTTCAGTCAGGCCTTCCGATTCTCCCCCGATGGCAGATGTGGGGACATAGAAAGATTTGGCTCTTGAATTCTAACATGCACAATCTTCTTGTCCTTGTGATATAAGTATGGCAGCTGCTTATTCCACTTTCTCTGTTGAAAACACACACATGCTTTGCTGATCATGAATGTGTATTGGGGATTGGGAGAGAGCTCTCAGCCAGCAAACATCTAATGTTTATGGCTAGCCTTATTCTAATGCAGTGTATGTGTGTTCACTTTGTGGGTCTCATGAATATATCAGTGTGAAATGGTTATAACAGCAAACTAAGAAAATTTGGGAGAGTAAAATGTCCCCAGGATAGCTGATAATGGTATGACTGCTGGTGGTCTCACCATTGGGACCCCCATAATCACCACTGTGTGAATGGAGTAGTAATGTGTATGCGTGACCACCCATCCATTAACTTCTATGGGACTGCCAGAAATAGCTGTGTGCTTTACTTGAAGACCCTATAGAAGTGAATGCAGTGATGGTCATGCAAGCACTCTAACGTTCATTCACATGGCTTGGGGGGGGGGGGGGTTGGACCCCATGTTGATCATTAGGTGTCTCTTAGGGGGACCTCCTTCAATAATACATTTGTAACCTGTGGACATATCTTGAAATCAACAGCAATTAAAGAGCACAAGTCTAACCAATGTCACATTTTTCTACTACATATCAGTAGTAGTTCATTTCCACTGGATTTCATATTTTGTGATCAAAATGGATTAAGCGTAATCTTTATATTTGTGATTGAAATACGTCAAGGGCCACAACCCGGCTTTAAATGCCAATGCATAGGAGAATTGAGTCTGTAGAGAAGGAACTCTTAACAGTGAAATATTTGCCTCTTGGGTCAAAATAGGTGTTTCTAGCACTTAGAAGGGAGCCTGTGATCACAAAATGCAGTGCAGTCTACAGACAGCATTTTATAGATCAGGATCAGAGCAGATTGATATATAGTTTTGCGTGAAAAGATTCAGTAAAACTTTTGATTTTTTAATTTAGAAATTTAAACCTCTCTACCCTTTCTGGGGTTACTTGTCCAATTAGTCTCCAATAAAACATAGACACACATTGCAATCGAGTAAATCCTTTGCACATCTGTTTTGGTGATAAATTCACTCCCCATATCTAGAATCAATCAAAGATATCAGACTTCAAGACAAATTGTTCATTTCAGTGAGTTAAATGGTATACGGATGAGTTAATCGTTTCTTAACAGATGAGATTTTTTAGGAGTTTTCGGATGAATCACGTAAAACTTCCCACAGTGCCATTTTACTCTCCATGTTGGCGAGCAAAACCATGGGGGAGACAAAACTGTGGTCACATGACACTGGGAGGAAGTGAGGGTGCCAGTGCAGAACTAGCAGAACACAATTCTGCATTGTACTTGTGACCTGGAAAGATAATGTGCTGTGGCTCTGTCTACAGCAGACAAAACCCACCAATATACTGGGATAGGGACAGTATAAAAATATTATAGGGAGAGAATAGGAGATATATTTGGGAATTTGGGGTATATTAAGTGGTGTAATCAGGGAAAGACTCAGGGAGTGAGGGCCTGTGACAAACTGTGACAGACAGTATTTCCTGGCAGGCTACTTTCAGCTCCGCTTCCGACAACTAATCCTTCATTTCAAATTCCTGCATTTTTTTGGTTGAAAAGTTTGTTTATAATTTGCATATCAGTGCTTGTGTTGAGCGAATTAAAGTTAACAAACTGGAATTTGATCTGAATTTCAGGAAAAATTTGATTTGCCACGAATCTGAATTTTTTTTGCGCTTTGTGGTAACAAATCAGCCAGGAGTCGGTGGGTTCCTCTGACACCACACTTAGTTGGCATGGCCCAGGAACAACCTCTGTGCCCTTAACTGTCCTGAACCTGCCTCTTTCCTTTACTGCTCCTTCTGCCAGGCAAGTGATGTACACTGCTGGCTCTGCTTAACTTTTCAGCGAGGAAGATATTACTGAGGACAGTCAGCAGGAACTGCCTAGCGCAGATTTGGAGGATAGGTCAGCTGCTTCCTCCTGTAGGTGTGCAAGTAGCGATAATAAGAGTTGCGTCGCATGTTTAGAGTAGTCAGGGACAAGGCCATGAGATTGGAGAGGGTGACATAAGTGACAAGCAGACAGTAGTGAATGATAATGTAACCAATCACATGTGGGAGCTGGTTGAAGAGGGTGCTTCATCATCATCATCATGGGGAAAGGGTTGCATCAGGCCCCTGAGACAGCAGCAGGGTGGCAGCAGTGTGAGCCAAACATGCCCGAGGTAAACAGTCTGCTACTCAGGAGCCTACCTGTCCAGAAAGAAGTAGTGGTGCACTGATTTACAGAGGCAGTGGCAGGCAGTCAGCACAGATTCATGGGGGTACTCACTTGTCCACCCATTTCGGACTGATACCGATGGTCTGACAGTAGTCATCCCTTTGCCGAATAGTGATAATGCAGCTGTCACCACGCAAGCATCTCAGAATGCATCTGTCCATTTGCACAAGGGAATTAGAGGAACTCCCTTCCTCCATCTCTACTACATACTGCCATGGTCTGTTGGGGTCATCTGCCTCATCTTCCTCATCACCCTCCTGCTCCTCTCCTGTCGCTTGGGCAGATAAACCCCCTATTTCTGTATACAATTCCTGGGCATTAATGTCCTCCTCATCTGCGAGTTTATCCCCCACAGGGCTCAGGTGGCCGTAATATGTAGACACCATGTCTCCTGTCCCCTGGCCAGCCAGATTTATCAGCATCTGCTCCAGGACATGAAGGAGTGGAATTACATAATTCATCCCACAGTTCTGGCAACTGACAAATAATGTGGCCTCCTCAAAGGCCCTGAGCAAACGGCAGGTGCCACATTTGATCTGCCACTAGCTAATGTCGAAGTTACACAGGGGAGTACCTCTGTCCACCTGCATCATCAAGAAATCGTTCACGGCTTTCCTCTGCTCATATAGTCGGTCCAACATGTGGAGGATGGAGTTCCAATATGTGGAAACGTCACATATGATACGATGTTGGGGAACACCATTCTGCCTTTGTAGCTCTAGGAGGGCATCTTTTTGCAGGGTAAGAGAGGCTGAAGTGCCTGCAAAGTTTCCTGGCCATTTTTAAGACGTCTTGCAGTTGGGTGGAAGACTTGAGTAACTGGTTTACAACCAGATTAAAGGTGTGCACCATGCAGGGTGCATGGGTCAGCCCTGCTTAACCCAGCACTGACACAATGTTCTTCCTGATATTTGTTGATCTTCAGCTGGCAAGGAGACAACCAGCATTCGATTTCTTGGATGATGACTTAGAGCATACCACCTCCAGCCTTTTGCCCAGGCTGGAGGTGGTATGCTGGAGGACCACTTCGAACCGTGCCTACAGTGTAGGCTGAGGACCAGAAGCGGAGTGAGAAAATACCATATTGCGGCACATTATACCACTCCAGCAGAACCAAATGCCACAGTGCATCTCAATATACTGCTCCAGCAGAACAAAATAGAAACCTAAAGACTACCATTAGTTGGCTAAAAGGAGGGCTCAGGCGGCCCCATGGGCATCGGCCTACCTGGAAGTTTTCCTGTAGAGTTTATGGCCAATCCTCCTCTGCTGAGGACAAGGTGGAAGAAGAGAAGGAGGACATTTATGCTTCTATTACAGCATGAGAATGTTGAGATGGTATTGCCATCACTTGGCCAAGTTGCTGGTGTTCCTAGGCCGGAACCACGTTTACCCAGTGGGCTGTAAATTACATAAATTGTCCTTGACCATAGTTAAAGCTTCACACATCGGTGCTCCCATGAACTGTACCAGACACCAACAGGCTCAAGAACTCGCCCTCCTTCTGAAGTTGCTCTTGGCAGCACACTCTAAAATGAGAATTGTTAATGAATATCTGTCTTCACAGTACAGTGCAGTGCTGATCTGTGAAGACGCTGGGCTCACTGCTGCCGAACTCACTATTCCTTCATCTAAAGCCCTAATAATGACCATGTGTACTATACATACACTCTATCTATATATCCTAGAAAAAGTACCCGGTGCTGCCTAAGTATGTAGTGTTGGTGTTTTTGTGTGTTGATTTGGATTTGATCTAAAGGTTCTAAGGAAGCCAATCCATGCCCTATTTTTTTTACGGGAAAATCTCTAGTAGCCCTATATATCCTGCAAATTACACACTGTTTATTTTATTAACTGTCCCCCATAACAGTGACCTCCACAGCACCTCACTCCCTTAGCAGTGACCTCCCCTCTTAAAAGTGACTACCAGAGCACCCCACCCCCTACTGTTAGGGTCCATTCATATGAACGTATGGCCTGCAATACATGGGCCACGGCCATGTGAACTCCATGTCACAGATGCAGACCCAATGACTTGAATAGGTCTGCACTGACTTCCAGAGCACCCCGCCCCCTACTGTTAAGGTCTATTCACATAAACGTATGTCCTCTGTGCCTGTGTTGCAGATCACAAATATCGGTCCGCAATACATGGGCTACGGCCATGTGAACTCCGTATGACGGATGAGGACACAATGAGCTGAATAGGTCTGCGATCTGCAAGATATGGCAAAGGATAGGACATGTTATATCTTTTGTGGAGCGGAGACATGGATCAGAAGACACGGAGACACTGAGAAGCCCTTCCATGGGCTTTCAAGTCAGTGCCTCTGCACCACAAAAGATAACAGATGTCCAATCTTTTGCCAGATCGCAGACCCATTCAAGTCAAAGGGTCTGCACCACAGAATGGAGTTAACATAGCTGATGCCCATGTATTATGGCCCTCTATTTGCGGTCTGCAGCACTGGCGTAGAGGCCATACATACATGTGAATTGACCCTAACAGTGACTTACACAATGCCCCACCCCTTAACAGTGACCTATAACAGTGAAGAAAAATGGCTGAGTTTCTAAGGTTAACCTGGTGTAAAACTGTATGTCAAGACTGAAGGACCTTCAAGCTTCTTTTGGCTAATAGGGTCATGTGTCTGTGTGTATGGCAGCTAGGATATGAGTGAAGAACCTGCGAGCTCCTACTGGCTAATATATCTTTTGGGAATATCTCAAGAACGGTATGTCCTAGAGAGCTCAGACCTTAATGAAAATCTTCCCACACACACGATGTACCTGTGTGCCATATTTGGTGTCCATCAGTTCAGGCTTCTGAATGCCTATAGAAGACAGACAGACAAACAGACATTGATTTTTATAATGATATATTAATTCTGGCCTTGTTTCCGTGGTATTTTTTCCACTGTCAACGTGGTGAGTGCTCACTGTGTATGATAACAAGACGCCATGAGAGTTTTCTTAGCAATGCTCATTTAGAGAGCGCTGGTAAGGGCAATTTTTCACCTAAAAATGTACAAAATAACTAAAGTATATTAGAAAAACATTTCATTGTCCCTGCACATTAAAAATAAATGGCACACTTTAAGATGTGAAAAAGGGCAAACCAATAGATGCTGTAAAATTAAACAAGCTCTTGTAATACATTTGGTGAATCTTTAGACCTTAATTAAAGGATCATTTTGGGCTAAAATTTTTTTTTTTTCAATTGGTCTTTATTAAAAAAAATATTGAGCCATTATGTCAGAAAGGGTTAACTGTTTGTCTAGCTGTGTGACTAGTATTTTACTTTCACTTTGTGCAGGTCATCTAATAAACCTTATCTCTTAATTACTAAAAGGTCAGAAACGCTTATTTAAGCCACATTCTTATCAGTAACTTAAGGAGGGAGCTATAATGAGTGTTTATATGGTCAGAGATAAGGGGCCTGTCAGTTTAACTTCCTCACAGAACAAGGAAAACATTTAGATCCTGCTACTAGAGACACTTGAAACTAGAGAATTTTTAATAAAGACCAATTGAAAAAAAAAGTTTTTTTAAAGGGAGTCTGTCACTATATATGGCCATATACAGTGCTTACATGGCTCTGTAGCACACCTATACAGGATTGTAACGGTACCTTTTGTCTTTGTCTTTAGACTTGCACCAGCAGGAAAAACGAAGTTTAATTCATATGCAAATGAGCAGTGCCCATGCAGCACGCCAGACCTGCAGGGTATTGCAAAGTGAGGTCACGGTTATGGGCAATCGAGGGTTACTCACTGTTTGGAGGAGAATCCTGGGCAGGCATGCGGCAGTGAAGGAGAGGTAGACACTAGTTCCTCTGGGGCACACTCTGTTTGTAGGGACCAGGCCTGATGGTGGATGAGGTGCCCTGGATGTTGCAGGTATTTTGAGTGCCTGGGGCAAGGTCCCTTTAAGGATCGTGACGCCAGTGCCTGTAACGGTGGCACACCGATTTATAGCAGTAGTAATTGAGGTACACAGATGGTGTGGTGAACCAAACATTGCTTTACCTGGAAACAGTCCAAACTTTGTACATACAGTTGATAATGATGCAGTCCCTTTATAACAATACTCCACAAGCAGGCTTATCTCAATACTGGCAGGTAATAATCTTGCAAGATACTTGGCGGGTAAACAGTTAATGCTTCATAGACCAGGCTGCACTATCTTCACAGCTATTCTGGCTGGCTGTGTCCCAAGGCCCAGATGCCTAAATGCTGGCTTTAATCCTTGGTACTTAATCTTCCTCCCGTATTGACCCTTGCTCTTATTTTGTAGTACCCCTGCCCATCAGCTTACTTATCTGAGCTGGTTGTACTGGCACTGCTGGGTTTGAAGGTGGCTGCAGGTTTCTCCCAGGAGGCAAATTCTTCTTATGGGGTGACTCTACTGAGCTAAACTTAGACTCAGGAGCTTCAGGCTGACCAGGTTACACTTCTAGCCACCTAGACTGAACTAACTCTTCCCTGTCTGGGCCTACCTATATATACTTAGGGCACTCTAGCTCCCTCTAACGTCTGGGAGGCTGAACTACACCCTAACAGGCCTGACACTTAGATACTACAGGAAAATGAACATTTAACATCACATTAATGCAATAGACCTGTTAACCCTTGTGTAGTGCCCACCTTTACCTAGTGGGACACTACACCCAGGGGCAGCGTTCAGTGTGTAGGTGCCCAGGCTGCCCTGCCTTCTTTTCACTTTACTCCTCCCCACCCTCTGCCTTTGCCCGCCCTCCAAGTCCAGACCTATCGATGAGGCAAGAGACTTGGAGGGCGGGCAAAGGCAGAGACTGGGGAGGAGTAAAGCGAAATGAAGGCAGAGCAGCCTGGGCACCTACACACTGAACGCCGCCCCTGGGCACTTGCGAGTGCTCATTTGCATATGAATTTAACCAGGGGTCAAGTCCTGGGAAAAAAAAGTGTGGGAACTCACCCAAGATCCACTGCAACCCCCCCCCTCCAAAAAATAAAAAAGCACAGAAAATCTAGCATGCTGTAATTTGTGTCGCTGCGGACTAAAAATAAAATAAAATAAAATAAAAAAACACTTTTAGAAAAGTTTGTCCTGGGATTCGAACTCATGATCTCTACACACATTACAGGCAAGGCATTTACCCTCACAGCCATAAAAGCTGTTGAGGTAGTTGCTTAAAAAAAAAACAACTAAGACTTCTACTTATACCTAGTGTACTGATACCTAGTGTACAACCATACACATGACAGCTGCCCCAACACACCCAGCTCTGCTACATCCATACACAGTGGGCAGCTGTCATGTGTATGGTTGTACACTAGGTATCAGTACACTAGGTATAAGTAGAAGTCTTATATATTTTTTTTTAAGCAACTACCTTGACAGCTTTGATGGCTGTGAGGGTAAATGCCTTGCACTGATGTGTAGAGGTTGTGAGTTCGAATCCCAGGACAAACTTTTCTAAAAGACATTCTAAATGATCTCGTAGTGAAGGAGATGATGTCATTAGGGGGCGGGGCGCCATGAGAGGAGTCGCAGGCAGCGGCACCGCACAGACTGAAGCCGCCCCTCCTCCCCTAGCCTGCCCTGCACAGTCTCCCCCTGTGAATCTGATTCAGCCGTGTTCTCCTGGCTTGAGGCTGAAAGGGAACGGCGTTCCTGCCATGAAAAAAGTGCAGGAACACCGTTCCCATGCGTTCCCCCTCCACTCGACCCCTGAATTTAACTTAGTTTTTCCTCCTGGTGCAAGTCTAAAGACAAAGGTACCGTTACAATCCTGTTTAGGTGTGCTACAGAGCCATGTAAGCGCTGTATATGGCCATATGGAGGTGACAGACTCCTTTTAAGCTTAAAATGAGTAAAAAGCAATAATAAAAAAAATGGCCTCCAAAAGTTTATTTCCCTTAGGGCAGTGTTCCTCATCTCTAGTCCTCTGGGCCCACCTACCGATCATAATTTGAGAATATCCCACAGAAAGAATACCTGTGGTAAATCCTGATGCATTGACACTAATTATATTACCTGCTCAATTCTAAGGAAAATCTGAAAACATGGCCAGCAGGTCGACCCTGATGACCGGAGTTGAGGAACATTGCCTTCTGATCACTTGTCCTATAGACTACAGTAGAATACTCTTGCAGTCTATGGGATTCCGAGAGACTGCCTGCCGAGCCATGCCTCAGACATGGCTTTTCATGTGGTTAGCCATGACACGCCTGGGAACCTCCACCCAGACCCAGGATGTCATGGCAACATATAGGGTGATTTTGCCCTGAAGGCTCAGATCGGAAGGGGCTCCCTCTGCCTAACACAAAAGTGTACTGTACTTATGGTGGCATCTGAGGGGTCAAATGACTGGATTTGTCATCTTTGCTGATCCCGGTCATTGCAGACGGTTGCGGCTGTATTATACAGCAAGACCCGTCATTATGGAGCATGCTCAGCATGTAAGCTCTCTCCATACATCCCCTTAATGCTAATCACGTACATATATGTGATTATTAGATATGAGCGAATCGATTCAGACAAAGTGGAATTCGATCCGAATTTCAGGAAAAATTAGATTCGCAACGAATGTGAATTTCCTCGAGCTTCGTGGTAACGAATCGCAATTTTTCCTAAAATGGCGGCTACACATGTGAGGACATAGGGCAAGGAACTATGGGAAGGCAGGCTTACCCATAATGCTATGCATGCAGCTAATCAGCAGCCAGCCCTGTGATGTCACAGCCCTAAAAATACAGCGGCCATCTTAGAGTCAGACATTTTCCAGCATTCTGAGTGCAGGGACAGACGTGAGAAGGCGCTAAGGACAGCAATAGGAGAGTGTTAGATCCCGGGCTACTTGAGAAACCTTGACGTGGTGCCCGGGCTTAGACATGTTCTACACCGTAGGACATGTTGACTAATCTCTCAATTTTAAAATCAGTTTGAGGGTTTAGTGAGACTGCAGAGTGCACCTGTATTTGTTATTGTTTTGTTATATTGTTATATTGATTATGACATCCGCACTTGTTACCTTGTGTGAGATGTCTATTGTGGTACTTGTGGTTCGCCGCGGGCATCCTCCACCGTATGCATTTTGCTGGGGATTGCCATTATCAACGGGCCACAAGTGCAGGATTTGCTCCCCTGTATATATACACGACTGCATGTGGGTTTGAGCACCTCCTGCTAATGCCACCTTGTCTTTTTGGTTTGTATATATAGATTCCTGGAGGTGTATAAACTCCAATTTAAATGTGCCTGTTTTCCATCTACAGGCCACATTTAGGTGCACCTGTGAGGCCTGGGCCATATCAGTCAGTCTTTAGTGGGACTCGCAGACTCCTCCCTCCTCCCATTGCAAGCATGGTTACATGCTGGAGGTAACTGGTGAGCTGTTTGTGAGTCGGCCTCATGCTCCTGTAATTTGCCCACTGGCTCCTGGTATCGCCCATACGGCTCAGGTAGGAGAGTGTTAGGTCCCGGGCTACTTGAGAAACCTTGACGTGGTGCTCGGGCTTAGAAATGTTCTACACCGTAGGACATGTTGACTAATCTCTCAATTTTAAAATCAGTTTGAGGGTTTAGTGAGACTGCAGAGTGCACCTGTATTTGTTATTGTTTTGTTATACAGCAATAGGAAAAACCTAATTGTGAAAAAAAACTTTAAAAATGATTTATAAGTTCAGGGAAAGGATAGGGAGGAATCATTTCACAGCATCTTAGTGCAGGGAGAGATGTCAGAAGGCGCTAGGGACAGTGCCAGAAAAGCAATTTACAAGTGCAGGGAAAGGATAGGGAGGAACCATTTCACAGCATCTTAGTGCAGGGAGAGACATCTGAAGTCGCTAGGGACAGTGCTAGAAAAACCTTATTGTGAAAAAAAAAAAGCGATTAACAAGTGCAGGGAAACATTATTTGGCAATCCAAATAGCCATTATACAGCTCTGGCTTTCCAGCAATTTGTTTTTGTTATGAGGGTGCAAGTGCTATGTTGAAAAGCCTTTAGTGACTTATATCTGTGGAAAAAGAAAAATATATACGCATTTCACTTCTGCAGTTATTTGTGTTGAAAGAGTTTAGTGGACTATTTCAGTACAAAAAGGAAAAATATATACGCATTTCACTTCTGCAGTTATATGTGGTGAAAGCGTTCAGTGTCCTACTTCATTACCAAAAGGGAAAAAATATATGCACTTCACTGTTGCATTTATTTGTGGTGAAAGACTTTAGTGGCCTATTTCAGTACAAAACGAAAAATATATACACATTTCACTTCTGCAGTTATATGTGATGAAAGCGTTCAGTGCCTTATTTCATTACCAAAAGGAAAAATATATACGCACTCCACTGTTGCATTTATTTGTGGTGAAAGACTTTAGTGGCCTATTTCAGTACAAAATTAAAAATATATACACACTAGCTGAAGGACTCAGCTTCGCTCGGGTATATTTAATCTATTTCATTTAATGTTTGTGTGTGTCGTTAAGATATCAACACTATCCACTATAACAGTGACATCTACAGCACCCCGCCCCCTTTAGACTCCCTGTCCTCCGTCTGGCGCAGGGACTAGACGGCCAAAAGATGTTCTTTTGAACACACAGAGGTGTGTGGCCTAACCGGATCAGGGCCGTGACTTAGCGGGACCAGGGGGCAGGGTTTTAAGTTTGTCTTTTGAGGGTGGACACATTGTGGCAGGGGATGTGTCTGGGCTCCTTCTTATTGGCTCATTTGCATACCAAATAAACTGGATTTTCAGAGGATAAAAACATCTATTGCTGGAACAAAGGCACATCTTGAAATAAGGTACTAAGTGCTATTAGGCCATGGCTTTACTTCAATAAGAATTATCCTGGTGACAGATTTCCTTTAAAGCTCACCTACAGCAGTGAAGAAAATTGGCTGGGTTGTTATGGAAACCTGGAGTAAAACTGTGCACGTGGAGGCTAATGGCCTGCAAGCTTCTATTGGCTGAAGCTTGGTCATGTGACCAAGCTTCTATTGTCTAATGCATTTTTGGGGAATATCTCAGGAACGGTATGTCCTGAGACCCAGTCTGAAACCTTTCCGGACACCTGATGTACCTGTGTGCCAAATTTCATAATTGTAAATGCGACAGTTCGGATTGCTTTAGCGGACATACACTCTTACATAAACTCAGCTTTATATATTAGATTTCACTTCTGCAGTTATATGTGGTGAAAGTGTTCAGTGTCCTATTTTATTACCAAAAGGAAAAAAAAAATATGCACTTCACTGTTGCATTTATTTGTGATGAAAGACTTTAGTGGCCTATTTCAGTACAGAAAGAAAAGTAGGATATGGAACAGTCCTATCCTTGTCCGTAATGCAGATAAGTATAAGACATATTCATTTTTTTTTTTTTTTGAACGGCCATGCGGACATAGAGACACAGAATGCACCTGAAGTCATTTTATTTTTGTTTTGTTTTTTGTTTTTTTCCAGCCCCATTGAAGTGAATGGACTGAGCTGTGATACCAGGCACAGCCACTATACAATGTACGGTGCTGTGCTTGGTAAGCTCTGAGATGGCTGCGGCGCTCACAGGAGCAGCTGATTGGCAAGGGTCCTGAGTGTTAGATCCCCACTGATCAGATACTGATGACCTATCCACAGGTCATCAGTGTCAAAATCTCAGAAAACCCCTTTAAGCTAAATCTTAGCAGTTTTTTAAAAATATATTGTAGCTTAAAGGGAACCTGTCAACAGTTTTATGGTGTCCTAACTAAGGGCAACATAAATAAGTGATTCTCTTAGCAAAATGCTGGGTCACTTTCTTTAATTGACCCAGTGAATCTGCCAACATCTTGTATTGAAAAGCTCCAGCTCATAATAATGAGCCCTGAATATTCATGAGCTCCTGACTCTCCCCGCCTACCTGCTGCTGATTCACAGTTTTTTTCCATATGAATCAGCAGCAGGTGGGCAGGGGAGGGGCTATAGCTCTGAATAAAAAAAAACACTGGACTCACTGGCATCACGCTGGACTCAAATCAGCTCATTAGCATGCAGCATCTTTGTGTGTATATTATGAGGTAACCTTCTGTCACACCAGTAAATGAATACATCTAAGGTACTTTTTAGTAGTTAATGATTGTATATAATTAGTTAGATTATAATCAAATATCCACATGACAGGTTCCCTTTAAATGAGTGTTTAGGATTTAGGAGCGTCAGAGAACTAAAGATAAGGGCTAAAGATTGAGCTGACACAATAGCTCTGACAGACCTCACTGAAGAGAAGCACATACCCGGTATCATTGCAATTGCAGTGCAACCAAAGGCTGTAAATACTTTTTTCCCCAAGATGAGAATGAGTTCACATTAGCGTTCAGCCTTTCTATTGTTCTGCTCCGATAAAGGAGCAGAAGAATGGAAAGGACGGATTCAGCACATAACTGAGGCGAATGGAGCCTTCGGGCCCCATAGACTATATTAGGGTCTGTTAGTTTTCCTCTCAGAGGAAGATTTTTGAAGTGGAGACAAAATTCCAGCATGCACGACTTAATGGCCTTCCTCTCACATTCCAAAGACATGGATAGGGTACTTAGATTGTAAGCCCCATTGGGGACAGCGTGATGCTAATGTCTGTAAAAAGAGTCATACAGAACAATGGTTAAAAGATTCCAGTGAAAAACATATCTTTGGGAAATAATAATAACAAAGGTATATAATTCAACTGTGCAAAAAAAACTGTCAAACAACTCACATCAGGCACCTCTAATGGAGGTAAGATGAGCAATGTCCTAGAGAACTAGCTACAATCTCACTGACCTGTGACCAGGTGTACAGGGGCCTCAAAACATATTTTACCTGATAAATGAGGAGATGTCACATGGTGCTGGTGTGAACATAGCTTTACCAATAAAGGCTATGGGGAAGAATTATCAAGACCGGCACTTTCTGTGCCTCGTCATATATTAGGTGCATCCTCCAGCAATTAGAGCTGCTATAGATTAATACAGAAAACTGCCTTTGCCATGCAACTATTCAGAAATGTGGCGAGGGTGGCGTAAAAACACCACTTGGATTTCCCCCTATATATTAATATAAACCTAAAAATCGGTGATGTCTTTGACAGTAGCCCATAACAGGGTTCATTTGTATTTGTGTCTTTGAGAACTACTTTGTCTACTGTAGCTCCACCAATGTTATTATGTACACTGTACAAAGATATACATATCACAAAGAGAACTAAATGAACATAAAAAAAATAAAGTAAAATAAGCACTTCTTGTGCTGCATTTGCAGTAACCCAGTTTGTAGGAATTGTTTGGTAATGTACTAAGCTGTAATGTAAGGTAATGCTGTTCTATGAATTATAGTGTATACTCAGTATGTCTATGAATGGGGTAGGCACAGCCAGAGTTAATTGTGACACCCCAGAGTTGTGTTACTACACGCCTCTACCCCGCTACTATCTTCTAAACGCTTTCACACTGTCATCTGATGTGATTTTGCTTATGTCCTCCACAAATGTGCATCTAAAACCATGTTAAATGCAACTGTTCAAGTAATTTTCCTGGTATACCAGCAGGTGTCAGCATCATTGGCAGAGATAGTTTTAATGTTATGGCCGTTCAGAGTGGAACGTTCCTGTTCTATTCTGCCACCCTGCTGAAGAGAAGTGGAGGTTTCCGGCTTCCTGCAGCAAGGGAGGAAAAAAACAGCACCAGTTTTAGTTGGCCCCTGCATAGGGAAGACGGCAAGGACCAAGTCTCGGCCTGAGACTTGGTCAAATTCACAGTCTGAGCCCTGCAGCTCAACTGGATGAAAAGAAGCAGAAAGCTGCAAACAACTTCCAGAGTTCCAGGAAGAAAGCATCCCCTGAGAAATCATCTATAAGTTAAGTCCTGTAACCTAGGAGAAGCCATTTCTCCTCAACTAGTCTGTCCCCACAAACAGAAGCTACAGAAAAGTGCAGAAGATTACTTCCTGCCACAGTTACAGAGCTATCAAGCAGACGTCCTATCTTGCAAGCTCCCCACATATCAAGCAGAAGCATTTATTCCTGCCAATGATTGCTAAAACCTGCTGGGACCAGAGACCAAAGCTGTATACTGCTTGGATAAAAGTTATCTTCAGTAAAGAAACGTTTGAACTTCACTTAAAGGTCTGGACATCATTTCTGCTGCAAAATTCCTCTATTACTCCTACTATCACTACACTCAAATTTATTGCAAGTGAGCCAGGAGTCCAGCCGTACCCAGGTAGGAGACATCTTTGAGGCAATTGCCACCACCCCATAGAGACATTATAGGCCATTACACCACTCTGGCATTCCTAATCTGGGACGTGCGTTATAACACCTTGGAAGGGCCCTGGGGTAGTACCCTGCGCACGCTGCAATTGGCATCACAAACAAATATAGACTATTGTCAACCCGTACCTCCCACTGCATAAGTGGCGTCAGCGTACCCGTTCCTGGTCACTGCATAATTATCCTGTCCCAGCTCTCTTGAGGAGCTTAGGGTGTGGGCTGGCTCAATCCCTAGTTCCAGAGAGTTCTAGTTAGTCTGAGGGAGAGCTTGAAGGAGAAAAGGATAAGACACTATTTGCTCCTCACCTCTAGTTGGGGCCACTACCACTCCCATTCCCCGATCCGCAAGGGCATGCTGTACATTTGGTACTCTAAGTGCAGTAGGGTGGATGCTACAGGCTTTTCACTCACCTATGGTACTTGAGCTGAAACCACAACAGTTTACAGCATTTTTTATTGAGACTGCAGCTAATGGTCCTGCCGTAGTGTGCATAAGCCAATCATCTCAATTTATGGTAATAAAAAAGAAACCAGATCTTTTTCAGCATTATCATCAATAGTTATCAGACAAAGTTGTGGCTACAAATCCTTCCGTTTTTTGGGGGCCGATTAATTTTGGACACAGAACAGGGCCTTCCTAAAGTGTTTTAACTGACAAAAACAATAAAGAATGGTAGTGATAATTGTAGTACATAATGAACCAGCTTTACATTATAAGGTTTGAGAGAGCAACTCTGCTGTCAGGTTCCCCCTGGAAATTAAACCATGCTGGCTGTACAGAAGTTCTAACATCCTGATCTTTGTACATAATAAGTATCATTACTTCCACTTCTACTGATTTTTCACCGTTGTTCTGTCATTGCACATTTTAAATGCTTGGAAGAGCAATAAATCAAGTAAGGTATTAAATAACTGTAAGCTGGTACTGCTATTCCTGTCTCTAGATGACAAGTTCAGCAACCACACAGTATCTGCTTGCTATTGAGTATTGTAATGGTGATCAATATGCTAGCTGACAGTCAGAGACATATAGCACATGTCACAGTTCCTGTGAGCACAGTGGCCGTTTAATAACTAAGGGCAAGTAAAAGCCAAAGGCTCATAAATAAAAATGAGGTGTGTTCAATAAGTAATCTACCTGAATATGAAAACGAAATTTTCAGACAAGATTGAACTTAATACTTCAATGAAATACTCCTTGGCTTAAACACACATATTCCACTTCGTCTCCAGTGATTAGATGCCCTCAGAATATGAGACTTCCTGCGGCTGCAGGAACCCTGTTACCGCCTCTTTGACTACATTATCATAAGGAAATCGTTGTCCACGCAGAAACTAGTTCAGGTTCTGATAGAGAAAGTAGTCACCGGAAACCAGGTCTGGACTGTAGGGTGGATGGTTAAGCTCCATAAAGCAGAATTCCCTGATAGTAGCTTGTGAGCTGGCATATTGTCCTGAAACAGCAACACAGCTGCCGACAACTTCTCGCAACGTTTCTCTTTAATTACCTCACGTAATGCCTTTATTGTTGAAGCATAGGTCTCCAGCAATTGTCTTGCACGGCATGAATTCTAGTAATAAAACACCTTCTGTATCCCAAAAACTGTTGCCATGATATTTCTAGTGGACTGGTGCACATAAAATTTCTTTGGAGTTGGTGACCCCTTGTGCTTCCATTGCATGGACTCCTGTTTGGTCTCAGGATCATGGTGGTGGACCCATATTTCATTACCCTAAATAATTTGAAAATTGAAGTCTCATGGATATTCTCTAAGCATGTCTAAATTCTCTTGGCCAAATTGCAGGCGATAAGTGTTTTGCTCACGGGTCAACAATCGTGGCACCCGTGGGGAAAACTGACCTTTGTCATCAAAACATCATGAATGATACTGGAAACTGTGTCAACTGACTTTTACCCGACGATCTTTCAAATATCATGGTCTCTTCACGGCACATTTCCTCTGAAAATCCCTTGACAGGTCACCCTAAATGGGGGTCATCTTCAATTGATTCCCTAACCCATTTAAACTTTACTTGGTAGTAGGAAGGTGCATCATCACCACATACAACAATCATCCTTTCATGGATTTCTTTAGGCTTCTTTTCTTATTTTGTAAGGAATTTATTCACAGGATGAAGCTCCAAATCCCTCACTTTCTTTTTAGACCCACACTGTACTGCACTTGCCATCCTGTCACTTCCAGTGCTTTCATCAGACTGAACTGCTACTGTATGTGTTGCATATGCTGACACATCTCAATCTGCACAGACAAGCTCAGCTCTCTAACCCTGACAGAAGATGCTGGGGTAGATAGCTTACTAAACATCCCTCTTACTATAGTAATATAAGTTTATATTGGAATCAATTTTCCAGATGAGGCCTGTCTATTGGATAATTGTATGGCAAAATAAATGGAAACGTAAAGGGCAATTTATGAACACTCTCTTACAAAATCACTTAGGGTAGGTTCACACAAAGTTTTAAGGAGGAACTTTTGAGGCAGGTTTTCCTGCATGACTTGGGTCAAAATAGTAGTCAGAATTTGGGCCCATTCCTCCACACAAAACAGGTGTAACTGAGCCATGTTTGTTGGTCGCCTTGCTTGCACCTGCCTTTTCAGCTTTGCCCATACATTTTCAATAGGATTGAGATCAGGGCTTTGTGATGGCCACTCCAAAACATTGAGTTTGTTATCCTTAAGCCACTTTGTAACCTGTTTGGCAGTATGCTTTGGTCATTGTCCATTTGGAAGACCGATTTCCTCCCAAGCTTTAACTTCCTGGCTGATGTCTTGAAATGTTGCTTCAGTATTTCCACACAATCTTCTTTCCTCATGATGCCATCTGTTTTGTGCAATGCACCAGTCCCTCCTGCAGCGAAACAAACCCACCACATGATGCTGCCACCCCCATGTTTCACAGTTGGGATGGTGTTCTTAGGCTTCCAAGCTTCTACCTTTTTCCTATGGTCATTATAGCCAAAAAGTTTAATTTTAGTTTCGTCAAACCACAGGCCATGTCTCCAAAAATGTAGGTCTTTGTTCCTGTGTGCAATCTGCAACCATTAATCTGGCTTTTTTATGTTTCTTTTGAAGTAATGGCTTCTTCCTGGCAGAGTGGCCTTTCAGCCCATGTTGATACAGTACTTGTTTCACTGTGGATATTGACACAATCTTACCTGCTTCCGCCGTCATCTTCACAAGGTCTTTTGCTTTTGTTCTTGGGTTGATATGCACATGTCGGACTAAAGCCTGTTAATCTCTAGGACACAGAACCCGTCTCCTTCCTGAGCAGTATGATGGCTAGAAATTCCCATATTGTTTGTACTTGCATATAATTGTTTGTGCAGATGAACGATGCACCTTCAGGTATCTTTAAATTGTACCCTAGGTGGAGCCAGACTTGTGCAAGCCCACAATTCTCTTCCTGGTAGCTTGCCTGATTTCTTTAGACTTTCTTATTATGCTACACAAAGAAGCAGTGTGTTTTAGGTGTGCATTTAAATACATCCATAGGTGTGTCTCTAATTAACTCAGATGTTGCCAACAAACCTAACAGAAGCTTCCAAACACATGACACCATCATATGGGCAGTCCAGAATTGTTTAAAGGCATAGTAATCTTATTGTATGTAAACTTTTGACTTTTTGGCAAATAATAATAATCATCGCAATCCTAATTAACCAAAAACAGGAAAGGTTTATTCAGATTTTATGTCAGATATTGAGGAAAACATGCATATATTGTTTCTTTTTATATAGTGTATGTAAACTTCTGGTTTCAACTGTATACTTATATAATGATATTTGATTACTTTCCCTCTGAATTATATCTGGTACTGGCAGCTCACATATAAAAAGTAAGAATTTAATATCTCTCTCCCTCATGTCCTCTGTAATTACACTGCCTTTCCCAAAAAAAAAGTCTCCACCCAAAAAAAGCCTTTAGCTTTGAATACGCCACGCATTCGCTGTTACATTGTTTCGTTAAGCTTCTGCAATGTCACAAGATTTATTTCCATCCAGTGTTGCATACATTTTTCACCAAGATCTTGCATTGATGATGGTAGAGTCTGACTGCTGCGCAAAGCCTTCTCCAGCACATCCCCAAAATTCTCAATGGGGTTAAGGTCTGGACTCTGTGGTGGCTAATACATGTGTGAAAATGAAGTCTCATGCTCCCTCAACAACTCTTTCACAATTTGAACCCGATTAAACCTGGCATTGTCATCTTGGAATATGCTCATGCCATCAGGGAAGAAAAAATCCATTGATGGAATAACCTGGTCATTCAGTATGTTCAGGTAGTCAGCTGACCTCATTCTTGGAGCACATACTGTTGCTGAACCTAGACCTGACCAACTGCAGCAACCCCAGATTATAGCACTGCCTCCACAGGCTTGTACAGTAGGCACTAGGCATGATGGTGCATCTCTTCATCTGCCTCTCTTCTTACCCTGATGCGCCCATCACTCTGGAACAGGGTAAATCTGGACTCATCAGACCACATGACCTTCTTCCATTGCTCCAGAGTCCAATCTTTATGCTCCCTAGCAAATTGAAGCCTTTTTTTCTGGTTTGCCTTACTGATTAGTGGTTTTCTTACGGCTACACAGCTGTTCAGTCCCAATCCCCTGAGATACCTTCGCATTGTGCGTGTGGAAATGCTCTTTCTTTCACTATTAAACATAGCCCTGAGTTCTACTGTTGTTTTTCTTCGATTTGATTTCACCAAACGTTTAAGTGATCGCCGATCACGATCATTCAGGGTTTTTTCCCCGCCACATTTCTTCCTCAAATACGATGGGTCCCCACTATCCTTCCAGTTTTTAATAATGCGTTGGACATTTAACCCAATTTTAGTAGTTTCTACAATCTCCTTAGATGTTTTCTCTGCTTGATGCATGCCAATGATTTGACCCTTCTCAAACAGACTAACATCTTTTCCACGACCACGAGATGTGTCTTTCGACATCGTTGTTTAAGAAATGAGAAGCAACTCATTGCACCAGTTGGGGTTAAATAACTTATTGCCAGCTGATTATCCAATAGGAGGCTCATAACTATTTGCTTAGTTAAATCCAGGTGGTGACCTTTTTTTTTTGGACAGGCAGTGTATATTACCATGTTCATCTTTTAGAGGGCAATGTCAGAATTTTTTTTTCTTTTTCCTTTTAACTGTTTATGCATTTTTGGAATTTTTATTTTTAATTCCGTTAGTAATTTGTTTTTCTCTGCCTAACTTGACATATTTTTACATTTTATATTCAGCTCATTTTAAGCCTGGAATGCTTTTTCTGAACCCTTGGTATTTAAAGGGCTTGTCTATTTTTATAATGATGACCTATCCTCAGGATTGGTCCTCAATATCAGATCGGCGGGGGTTGATTCCCGGCACCCCCGCTGATCAGCTGTTTGCCTTCTCTTCGCTGTTTTACCTGCTTGCCATCGCAACTGCCACTGTGAGCAGGTATAATTACAACTAAACCATCCCATTCACTTTAATGGGATAGATTTTTCCTATTCAAGTTAATAGGAAGGGGCTGTCCCACTAAAGTGAATGGGACGGCTTAGGTGTAATTCACCTGCTCACCGCTGCAGTTGCAACAGCGAGCAGGTAAACAATGAAGAGAAGGCAGTACTTGTATGAGAGCTGTGTTCTCTTCAAACAGCTGACCATTGGGGTTAGCCGGCAGCAGTGTCGGACTGAGTTGTCTAGGGCCCAACAGTAAAATTTATTTTCAGGGCTCACCATACGGATACATTCAAATATTACCTGCAGCAACTTTGGGAAGGTAAATCATGGGGAGAAAAGGGCACTGGTAGCTTTCCTCTATACCTAGAAGTCTTCTCGGCTATCTGATCGTGTCTATAACAATAAACTGGGGAGTTTCTTTAATAATCTATCAAGTTTTTTATATGAACTTAGGCTCGTTTAGGTGCTGTACATTGAATATATGTATGTAGTGCATTAAGTCTACTGTGTTATGTGCCACTTGTGTTGGGTGTGGGAGACTAGGGTCCCACCTTGCTCAGAGGCCCGCTGGGGGATTCACCTGTACACCTGTGGGCCAGTCCGAGCCTGGCCGGCAGTCACCATCCCCCCCTGCCAATATGATATTTATGATCTATCCTGAGGAGTTAAAATGTGAAGATAAGACATAGGGTTTAGAAAAATGTATCTTGCTTTGGCAAAGGACCTCTATGGTTCCATTGAGCAATGTTATTTAAAAGCAGTGTTGGACCGACAAGAGTCATAATGGGACATTTGTTTGTTAAAAGAAACTCTTGTTAGTCCAGCAATTTGTTTGTTGAGAAGCCCCGTGGTGCCAGAGTGGTTTCAGTATGGGCACTATTCTTAAATGAATAAGGTTGATAGATTATGTAGAATAGGTTACTTAATGTGTAGATACCTTTATGGAATTTGCTTTACAACTAAGGCGTACCATGGTATTGTGACTAGAGATGAGCACATTTTTCAAAAATTCTATTCGCCGATTTGGTAAACTTTTTTGAAAAAAATTGGTTAGACCTGAATATATTTGCGGCAAATTTCTTTTTAAAAAAATGCTATTTCCTGGCTTATAGTGGTGTAGAACACTGTGCCTTGTAGTAACACGCATTGGGATTCAGCTTTAGTATGAAATAATACTGTGAGTCAGTATGACATACAGATGACAGGCATCGCTCTTAGAATCACTTCACACTTCACTTATTTGGGCAGTCATGGGGCCAAAACTGACCAAATAACTCAAGTATAAACTCTGCCTTACAGGTCGATGTTAGTGCCAAGAAGAAGCGCACTCCTTTTACACCGTCGTCAGCTGATTCCACATAGATGTCTACAGAACCTGTTCTATCAAACGCTTATACAAGTAGAGCCCTCCGACAGAGTGAGTTTGTCACTGATTAATTAACTGAAGTTTGTCACTGATTAATTTGCCCTTCCTCTGATCCGTCAGAACAATAACCCCCAAAAAACGGATCCTGTCTGTGGAGCATCTGCCTTCACTTGGTCAGCATTTGGTCAGTAATTCATCAGTATTGCTAATGCAAAAAAAAAACAGGAGTAGATCCAAAACAGAGATGACACATGAACGGAATATTTGCATGTCTTCTGTGTTTTGTACCCACTCTTGCTTTTGGCTACCAAATCATAAGCCAATTCTGATTGGACAATACAGGCCTTACAACTGCTACACAGAGAGGATCTGTTGTGCGTCTCATTTTTCCTTCCTTCTGACAGATCAGAAGAAGGATCTAATAAATGATTATGTCAGCCAAGCCAAAAATAGTGGCCCAGTCATGAAGTGGGGAGGGTGGGAACAGCATGAGAAGCCTACAGAGTGGCCCTATGACATAGTGTTGAGGTGGAAGCAGCACAAGAATACCACAGAGTAGCCCAATGACAGAGTCTGGAGGTGGCGGCAGCATAAGGAGGCCACAGAGTGGCACAATGACAGAGTGTGGAGGTGGCAGAAGCATGAGGAGTAGTATATAAGTGTGCAGGGGGATATATCTACAGTGTTGAGCAGCGTCAATCACTTGCAATATAGACCCCAAGGATAAAATAAGGGAAAGAGAGCGCCAAACCCTGTTCTAGAACACAATTGTAAAGGAAATAGGAAGCACCACTCGCAGTGATGGCGACTATATGACACTAAATGTATCATAAGACAATAGCGTGAAGTATAGATAGTAAGTACTCAAGATAAAGAACCGTGAACAGACACAGCTATAGAAGCATGAGGAGGCCACAGAGTGTCTAGGTGACATATTGTGGAGGTAGCAGTAGCATCAAGAGACCACAGAGTGGCAAGCTGACATATTGTGGAGGTAGCAGCAACATCAGGAGACCACAGAGTGACCCAGTGACAGGGTGTGGAGCTGGGTGGCAATAACAGTACCCGATGACGATGGTGGGTGTAAGACGGAGCACTTGGCATCAGATGTGTGGCATCAGGTGGGTGGCAGCATCAGAATAGTAGCTGAGGCAGGTAGCCAGAAGAAACCGGTCTCTTTTGTCAAAGTGTTGGTGTGGCACCATGGATGATCTGATGCATCAGGCATTGGTGGGTGGATATCCTGGCTGATCCATGCCTGATTCTCCACATTTAGGGTGGAAAGGTGAGTTCTCCTTGGGGTAAATATGGCCCCTGCTGCACTAAACACCCGCTCAGATGCCACACTATTGGCCGGGCAGAACAGCTTTTCCAGGGCAAACTTGGCCAGTTGTGGCCACAAATCCAGTATGGCTGTCCAGTAGTCCAGCAGATCTTCAATAACGGCTGGCAGGGTGCACTTCAAGTATGCCACCACCTGCTGGCTCAGGTTCTGCTCTATGTCTATCTGCTGGTGAGTAGTTTCTTCAGTAGGTGGGTGCTGCTCATCAGCGACTCTAGACACAGGCTGCTGCTAATGGAGCTGTTACTGCTCCTGCCACTCCACCCCTCCCCAGCAGCAATGTCAGTGGAACGTGAGTGCAGAGGGCCCCCCCCGGTCAGACCTTCGAGAGGATGGACGATGGCGCAGATAGGCGTGAAGGTGTAATAGTATTGTTCCTATTGCCCAGTCTGTAACCTCCCCCACTGAACCCTGTTCTACAGAAATGCTGTGTAATGATTCCTCCCTTTCCTTTCCCTTCACTTTTAAATAGTTTTTTCACCACAATCAAGTCTTTCCTATCACTGTCCCTAGCACCTGCTGACATCTCTTCCTGCACTAAGTAATCTGATAAATGGCAGAATCCAAGATGGCTGAGGCTATTTATAGGGCTGTGGCATCACAGGGCTGGTTGCTGATGCATTATGGGTTATCCCGCCTTCCCAGAGTTCCTTGCTCCATGTCCTCACACTTGTAGCAGCTAGTGATGAGGGGCAGGGGCAATATTTGAATTTGCGATATTTGGTAGAATATTTATCATATATTTGCGAATTAGAGATTATTTTCTTGGTCGTGAAAAATCGGCAATAGAATATTCACCTAATGCACGTGAAATACAGGGGTGGGTCACTATAGCTACATTTTTAAAGCTGCTAGAAGTTTCCTGAGACTGGAGAAAATGGTTGGCACGGCAGAACATTACAATAGCTTTATATGCAGATAGAGTGCTCCAATATTGCAAATATTTTGGTGCGCTGCGTGCAACTTTACATTTTAACAGGTCTGACTACTTATTAGTGATTGGTGTAAACTTGTGACATCACAGCACTATGTATGTATGTATGTAGCATACATACATACAGCACTATGTATGTACAATATATGTATGGACAGCAGAACCTATCAGCTACACTATATCACTATCTAACCCACACTGACTATCTCCCACTAATTATCTATATTATATATATATATATATATAAGCTAACTAACTGTATTATATATATATATATATATATATATATATATATATATGCTAACTATCTAATATAATGACACAGGAAAGCAGAGAGCACAGCAATACAATAACACTGCTGTCTGTCTCAGATCTTCAAAATACTGCATACAAGGGCTGCTGGGGAGGTTCTTATATAGTAAAGGGATAGGCAACTTTCCTATTGGTTGCTAGGGATGTTGCTAAGCTCAGACAAAGACATTGCAGCCTTCTCATTGGCCCACAAGCAAGAAAGGAGGTTACTGATGAAAAAAATGTAGAATATTCAAAATTACGGATATATATCACCATAATCTAAATATTTGAAAATTCTTGAAGTGCCGATATTCGCGATTAATATTTGCTATTCCAATATTCGTGCCCAACACTAGTAGCAGCCATTTTAGGAAAAAATTTAATTTGTTACCATGAAACGTGAGGAAATTTGGCTTCGGTGCGAATCCAATTTTGCCTGAAATTTGGATCATATTCCACTTCATCAGCTTCGATTCGCTCATCTCTAATTGTGACTGTTGCATATATTCGATTTGCATTGTCATTGTTTTATTGATAGCTATATGTTGTTGCCCTCTATATATACACCGTATTTTTCGCTTTATAAGGCCTCATGCACACGACAGTTTTTTTTCACGGCCCGCAAAAACGGGGTCCGTGGGTCCGTGATCCGTGACCGTTTTTTCGTCCGTGGGTCTTCCTTGATTTTTGGAGGATCCACGGACATGAAAAAAAAGTCATTTTGGTGTCCGCCTGGCCGTGCGGAGCCAAACGGATCCGTCCTGAATTACAATGCAAGTCAATGGGGACGGATCCGTTTGATGTTGACACAATATGGTGCCATTTCAAACGGATCCGTCCCCATTGACTTTCAATGTAAAGTCTGGAGTTCTGTTATACCATCGGATTGGAGTTTTCTCCAATCCGATGGTATATTTTAACTTGTAGCGTCCCCATCACCATGGGAACGCCTCTATGTTAGAATATACTGTCGGATATGAGCTACATCGTGAAACTCATTTCCGACAGTATATTCTAACACAGAGGCGTTCCCATGGTGATGGAGACGCTTCAGGTTAGAATATACAAAAAAACTGTGTACATGACTGCCCCCTGCTGCCTGGCAGGTGCTGCCAGGCAGCAGGGGGCAGACCCCCCCCTGTTTTTAACTCATTGGTGGCCAGTGGGCCCCCCCTCCCCTGTTGTTAACTCGTTGGTGGCCAGTGTGCGCACCCCCCTCCCTCCCTCCCTCCCTCTATTGTTTTAATACATTGGGGCCAGTGTGCGCGCGCCCCCCAACCCCCCCTCCCTCCCTCTCTTGTTTTAATACATTGGGGCCAGTGTGCGCGCGCCCCCCCAACCCCCCTCCCTCCCTCTATTGTTTTAATACATTGGGGCCAGTGTGCGCGCGCCCCCCCAACCCCCCCTCCCTCCCTCTATTGTTTTAATACATTGGGGCCAGTGTGCGCACCCCCCCACCCCCCTCCCTCCCCCCATTGTAATCATCATCGGTGGCAGCGGAGTAGAAGATTTTCATACTTACCTGGCTGCTGGCTGCTGCGATGTCTGCGTCCGGCCGGGAGCTCCTCCTACTGGTAAGTGACAGCAATGCGCCGCACAGACCTGTCACTTACCAGTAGGAGGAGCTCCCGGCCGGACGCAGACATCGCAGCAGCCAGCAGCCAGGTAAGTATGAAAATCTTCTACTCCGCTGCCACCGATGATGATTACAATAGAGGGAGGGAGGGGGGGGGGGGGTTGGGGGGGGGTGCGCACACTGGCCCCAATGTATTAAAACAATAGAGGGAGGGAGGGGGGGTTGGGGGGGCGCGCGCACACTGGCCCCAATGTATTAAAACAATAGAGGGAGGGAGGGGGGGTTGGGGGGCGCGCGCACACTGGCCCCAATGTATTAAAACAATAGAGGGAGGGAGGGAGGGGGGGGTGCGCGCACTGTGCCACCAACAGTTAACAACAGGGGAGGGGGGGGCCGCACAATGATATTCAAACTGGGGAGGGGGGGGGTCTGCCCCCTGCTGCCTGGCAGCCCTGATCTCTTACAGGGGGATATGATGGGGTTAATTGTACTATCATATCCCCCTGTAAGAGATCGGGTGCTGCCAGGCAGCAGGGGGCAGTCTTGTACACAGTTTGTAGTGTATTCTAACTAGAAGCGTCCCATCACCATGGGAACGCCTCTGTGTTAGAATATACTGTCGGATCTGAGTTTTCACGAAGTGAAAACTCAGCTCTGAAAAAGCTTTTATGCAGACGGATCTTCGGATCCGTCTGTATGAAACTAACCTACGGCCACGGATCACGGACACGGATGCCAATCTTGTGTGCATCCGTGTTCTTTCACGGACCCATTGACTTGAATGGGTCCGTGAACCGTTGGCCGTGAAAAAAATAGGACAGGTCATATTTTTTTCACGGCCAGGAAACACGGCTCACGGATGCGGCTGCCAAACGGTGCATTTTCCGATTTTTCCACGGACCCATTGAAAGTCAATGGGTCCGTGAAAAAAAACGGAAAACGGCACAACGGCCACGGATGCACACAACGGTCGTGTGCATGAGGCCTAAGACACACTTTTTTCCCCCCTAAAGTAGGGGGGAAAGTCAGTGGGTCTTATAAAGCAAACCTGCCCAGAAACATGGCTGCACTACGGGAGGGCTGAGTAAGGACCCAGAGTGCGTGCTGGGCAGGCACCCACTGCACATATCAAGAGGCGGGGCCTGGCCCACTGCTGAGAAAGATGGTAGGCAGGGTGGCAGAACATTGCTGGCTCATAACCGCGAGCGCACCACCAGCAAGTAAGGCTGCTTTCACACTAGCGTTCGGGTGTCCGCTCGTGAGCTCCGTTTGAAGGGGCTCACGAGCGGACCCGAACGCAGCCATCCAGCCCTGATGCAGTCTGAATGGAGCGGATCCGCTCAGACTGCATCAGTCTGGCGGCGTTCAGCCTCCGCTCCGCTCGCCTCCGCACGGACAGGCGGACAGCTGAACGCTGCTTGCAGCGTTCGGGTGTCCGCCTGGCCGTGCGGAGGCGTGCGGATCCGTCCAGACTTACAATGTAAGTCAATGGGGACGGATCCGTTTGAAGATGCCACAATATGGCTCAATCTTCAAGCGGATCCGTCCCCCATTGACTTTACATTGAAAGTCTGGACGGATCCGTCCGAGGCTATTTTCACACTTAGCTTTTTTTTTGTCATTTTAATGCAGACGGATCCGTTCTGAACGGAGCCTCCGTCTGCATTAATATGATCGGATCCGTTCAGAACGGATCCGATCGAACGCTAGTGTGAAAGTAGCCTAAAGCGGCGCCCTCTAGGAGAAGTGTAGGGCAGGCGGCAGCCATTGAAGCTGAATGCTGCCAGCCTTCATGTCTTGTCCTCTGCAGCCAGGATCATGAAGAGGGCACTGGCTATATGTTCAGTCCCCTTAACTCAACCAACATCTTACCCCCAACCCCTCACCAGGAAATAAACACACCACACCACTGCTTGGATTTTATCGGCCACAGCAGCCGTTTATTAAATAAATACAAAATATATAACAATAAATAACAATAAATTAACCAATGACGAGGGAGGTCCTAGAAGCCCCAATAACTCCATACACGCTGGAACACCTGCGTCTCCATCTTGCCCCCAGCCGTTGAACCCAGCTCGGAGGCAGCAACTGATGGACGCGTAACTAGTTCCTACCAGCTCCTCAATGAGAGTCCAGCCCCTCCCGCGGGGCCCTCCCATCCTCAGGTACCACCATATTCCTCCACTTCAAGGACCTCCCCCGCCTCCACGAACGCGCAGCTTGACCACCTCAACCCTGCGCGTCCCTCCACATACGCAAAGCAATCTCCACACCACTCTGGAGCCCCAGAGCCCACAAATCCGTACCCACCGCATTCAGGTGCACCCCATCTGCCCTCCAAAACGCACCCTCCCCTTTCTCCAACACCTCATGCCGCACCACCACACCGCCATTCCTTGCCATAAACCGGCCCACCGCTCTGTTCACCTTAATCCGCGCCTTGTTAAGGCTCTCCACTGACCTCGCACCCCTCCACGCCTTCCGCGGAACAATGTCCGACCAAACCGTTACTACACCCGGAAACAACGCCCAGATCCGGAGCAAATCAAACTTGACGTCCCGAATCAACTCCCTAAAAGGACGCCTGCCCAAATCGTTCCCCCCCACATGTAAGACTAACACGTCCGGAGGCCGATCCAATCGCACAAAGCGATGCACTTCCCGCAAAACTCCACCCCACAACATACCTCTCACACCTAACCACCGGACCGTAGCACACTCCTGACTAAAACCCAACTGACGCCCATTTGGCCTTACATCCGCCCTGACCGCACCCCAAAACACATAGGAGTGCCCCAGAATCCACACCAAAGCCGTCGCCGCCAAACCTGCGAACACAAAAAGAAAAGGAAACATTAACAAACCCGCCTACCACCCCACATACTACTACAACAATGCAGGCCTAATATATGACTTAAAACGCACCGACTCCCACCGCCCAATCCTCTTAATCTCCTCCTCACTGGCGCCCCACCTCGCCGCCTCAGTCGCCGCGCCAATCCTGAATGAATGCCCCGAGTAATCCTTCACCGGCACACCCAAGAGCTTCAAACATTTCCTAAAGACCGCCAAAAACTGAAACCTAGACAAAAAGGAACCATCCTCATGCCTAAGAAAAGGAAACTCATCGCGCGGTAACCCCGCCCCATAAGAACCTGCACACCGCACCGGACACATACTACAGCCTGGCACCGCGAACAACGTAAACCGCCGACCCCTGCTCTCCTGATCAGTCTTAGACCTACGAATCCGGACGTATAACCTGTCCCCTGCCAACTCGACATCCTCACTCCTGAGTCCCCCCGCCCTGCTCACACTGTCACACACCAACTCCACCAAGCGAAAAGCACCGAAAAATGCCAAAGCAAATGCCGCCCTGAACAGCACTAACTCCCAACCAGAACTACACACCCCCCCCAACTTATCTCCCATTTGCAGCAGCAGCTCAAAGGACACCGGCCTCCGACAATCCGCCACCTTGCCCGAACCCCTGCGCCACCCTTTTAACACTTGCCGCACCAAAAACCCCTTAGTCCAATCAGGCAACCCCCGCAACTTAAAACCAAACGCAACCCCCGCAATAAAATGATTAATCTTCGACACCGACCACCCCTCGCCCTTCAACTGCCCCAACAACATCAGCAACCGCACATCCTCATCACCCACCCCAACACCCCAGGCCCCGTTCCAAGTTTCCCAGGTCGCCCACGCCTTACCATACTCCCTCCAAGTACCCGGGCTCAACGAATCCCTCAGCATACCCATCATGATCCTCGAGGATCCCCCACAGCCACGACGGACACTCCAGACCCACCAGCTCCGCTTCTGGCGCAAGAAGCCGAAACCGCTCCCACTGTAGACGAGAAAGAGAATCCGCCACTGAGTTAGACACTCCAGCCACAGCCACATGCTCCGCCACCAACCACATGTTAATCGACAAACAACGCAGAACCAAAAACTGTAACAGCCGAACCACCGGCGGAGAAGATGCGGACAAACTGTTGATAGCCTGAACCACCCCCAAATTGTCACAATGAAAACGCACCTTCCTGTTCTCAAATCTCTCCCCCCACAACACAACCACCATTACAATGGGAAACAGCTCCAACAACGCCATGTTCCTCACCCAGCCCCGACTCACCCACGAATCCGGCCATACTCCCGCACACCACTGACCCTGGCAATAGGCCCCAAAACCCACTCCCCCCGACGCATCGGTATACAACTCGAACTCCACACTATCACACAACTCCGCCATCATCAAAGACCTACCATTATAATGACCCAAAAACTCTGCCCACACCTTCAAGTCCCCTTTCAACTCCTTGCGTAACCTGATAAAATGATACGGACCCGCCACCCCCGCCGCAGCCGCAGCCAACCGCCTACAAAAAATCCTCCCCATTGGCATAATTTGACAAGCAAAATTCAACTTGCCCAGCAAGGACTGCAACTCCCTCAACCTAATCTTCTCCTTGACCAAGGCCCTGCCAATCTCCAACCGCAAATCCACCAACTTATCCTGCGGAAGCCTACACTCCATCCGCTCCGTATCTATAACAATCCCCAAAAAACACAACTCCGTCACCGGCCCCAACGTCTTTTCCTGCGCCAACGGCACCCCAAAACGAGCAAAAACAGACTGCACCGTGTGCAGCAACAACGAACACACCCGCGAATTCGCAGGCCCCAAACACAAAAAATCATCCAAATAATGGATAATAGAGGAACAACCAGAAACGTCCACCACTACCCATTCCAAGAAAGAACTAAAGGTCTCAAAGTATGCACACGACAGAGAGCACCCCCTTGGCAAACACCTATCCACAAAGTATTCCCCCTCCCAAAAACACCCCAACAACCCCATGCTCTCCACGTGAACCGGAAGCAACCGAAAGGCCGCCTCCACATCAACCTTAGCCATCAACGTCCCCTGCCCCAACCGCCTCACCCACTTCACAGCCGCATCAAATGAGGTATACACCACCGAACAAAGTTCAGGGTCGATACCATCATTGACCGACGCCCCCTTTGGGTAAGATAAATGATGAATGAGCCGAAACTTGTTCGGCTCCTTCTTCGGCACCACACCCAACGGGGAAACACGCAAACCCTGCACCGGCGGCACCTTGAATGGGCCCGCCATCCGCCCCAACTCCACCTCCTTTTTTAACTTTTCCGCCACAACATCCGCATGAACAAGCGCGGACCTAAGATTCCTCAGAACCGTAGGCCCCGCCGTAGCCACTGATGGAATCCGAAAACCAAACCTAAAACCATCCCCCAACAATCCGGCCGCCACCCGATCCGGGTACCTATCGAGGAACCCCTGCATCTCTTCCACCCGCACCGGCGTCCGTCCCTTTTCCAGCCCCGTCACCCCCCCTGTTCCTTCCCCCTTTGAAGCAACGGTTAGCTCCATGCGCTCCCCCACACCCTGTGCACTCATGTTTAAATTTGCACTTGGCGCCAAATCTGCAATTTCCTTCGTTAAAAAGGAAGCACAGCCCTTTTGCCGACGCCGACGCCAACGCACCAGGGGATGACCCCCCGGACTCCCCACGAAAGGACTGCCCAGCCCTAGGAGGCGCCGTCACCCTCAACCACAACCCAATATCCTTATGATCCCACCTGATATCAGGCCTCACCGCCTTACGCTGCCTGAACTGCTCATCATAACGGAGCCAGCCCACACCCCCATACACCCGATAAGCCTCCCCAATCGCGTCTTGGTAGCAAAACAGCGCCGAACAGCATTCAGGTGCCCGTTCCCCAATGACACTCGCCAATATGGCAAATGCCTGTAGCCAATTAGCAAACGTACGCGGGATCAGTCGATGTCGACGCTTATCCTCGTCCTCCTTCTTCCCCTCATCCTTCTTGCCCTTATCCAAATTGAACCGTTCCAACGGGAGCAGCGAGAATATCTCCACATACTCCCCCTTCCAAATCTTTTCCCTCACCTCCTGCTTCAAATGCGCCCCCAGCGGCCCCTCAAAGCACACATAAACCTCACCCCGGGCCCTATCATCCAACCTCTGCACCGCCTCTTCCCCCCCCGCTTGCGTCTCCACCGACACCGACCCCGCCGCGACCACCGGCGACCCTGCACCCAACCCCGTCCCCACTCCCCACCCCGGCAAAGGAGACCCAGCACCCGCACCCATACCCGACAACCAACCTGCCAGTCCCCCCAAAAACTGACCCAAACCCTTCCCAAACTCCCCCATGTTCCCACCCCCACCACCCGGGAAACCCTGCGCCAAAACAGATCCCCAACCAATCTCACCAGGCACCGCGGGCGCTGTGACTCCCGCTGCCGTCGATCCTGACTCCCGCCGTAACGACACTTCGCCGTCAAAGCTCCTGGGTGTTGACGGCTGCTCATCCTGGACCCTCTGCACCACGCTAGCCGGACGCCTGGACGATACCGCAGCACTCGCCAACGAAAAGGAATCCTCCTCCACACCGCTAGAATCTTCTCTGGGCCTGCCCCGGCACTCCTCTCCCACCAGAGCAGCCCGAGGAACCTGGATACTGTCCGACCGCCGAGTGGACCGCCCGCACGGGGGGGGACTGGGCCGGCCCACCGTACCTGGTCCTGCATCCATGGCCCCAGCCGCAGGGAGCGGGGGAAGGGGCGTCCCGCTCCTCACAGGGCCCCGCCGAGAAACGGGATTCCTCCCACGGCGAGAGCGGCTCGCGGAAGGCTGAGCGGCCGCTCTCCGCCGCCGAGGGTCCACAGGGGGGCTCCCTATCCGGCGCCGGGCCCGGGGGGTGATGTCAGGGCTTAGGCGCGCCGGCGGTATACTCCGCCGCGGCCGGGCAGCCCTAGTAACGGGGGTAGCCGCCGGATCAGGCAACACAACACAGGCGCCCACCTGTTCCTGCAGCCAGCCAGGCCCCCTCACATCCGCCTCCCGCCGCAGCCTCTCTAACAGCTCCTCCACCGACATTCCTTGCGCCGCCATCTCCACACACGTCCTGCTCGTTTCGCTCCCCTGGCCGCACTGTCCCGACTTCCGCCTCCTTCCTCCAGCTCCGCTCAGGCCACGCCCCCCCGCCGCCCTGGCAACTCGCGCCTCTGCTCCTATCCCGCCCCCACCACCAACTACCCCCTTCCTCACCTGTCCTTCACACGCCAGGCCTCCTCATGCGCGTCCTCCCCCATCGCTGCGCTCCAGTCCGGCCTGACTTGCTCCAAGGCAGAGGAGGAGCGATTCCACCCTGCATGTTGAGCTGATGTTGAGCTGATGTTGGTAAGCGCTGCCGAACTGCTGCTCGGCTGCTTCAACCGATCGGCTTAGTCAGTCTCCCGCCCGGCCACTCGCCGCTGCCGTAGGATAAGAGGAAGAAGGAGGGAGGGAGTGTTACTGACCCGCCGATCCCCCAGCAGCAGTGCTATCCCTTGGGACTCCTGGACTGTCTACACCTGAAGTTCCTGGGTAAGTGACAGCCAGGATATGAAGGGGAGCTCAGGAGCCAAAATATGCATAAAATAAGACTATTAAGCCTCTCATTCATAGGAATACACCCATGTACTGAACATATTTTAGCACACCTTTTGGTTCCAAATATTTCAGGTGCGTCTTGTAAAGCGAAAAATATTTTTGACCAAAATGATTCAAAATGATCAAGGGTAGATTAAAGGTGTAGTTAAGGTGTAGTTTCTGATCATTTTGAATTCTATTTTGTATCTGTTGATTTAAATTCAATTTTGTTTATGACCTGTGAATGCATGTGCACGGGAGTAAGGAGTTGTCAACTGTACATATTTTGTCAAGGTTGTTTTGGGATTCTGACTCCCTGTGGACATGGGAGCACTCCAACAGGCTGCTCCAATTATAGAGCGCATGCTCTGGCTAGGTTACACTAGGGAATGGAGCTTTTTATTTCAACAATATAAAGCTGTAACTTTTCAGGGAAGAGGTCAGAAGCTCATCCTATGGGGGATACCTCACGTAGGGAGCTAATCTGTGTTTTCCCGATCGAGACTCTGACTGCTTTCGGTGAAAGGGCTTCCCAGCTGATGTCACTGTCAGATGATGATAAAACTCAATCGGTGATGTAAATACCTTCATTAAGGTGTAGTCAGGACTCCAGTTAAAGTGTTGATGTAATTGTGGATTATCGGGTCATTTATCAATCTGAAATATGCCTAAATTAGGTGTATTTCAGCGGCAGATTGCAGCACAACAGCTAGTTGCGCCACAGTCTGCAACTTCTCTGTACTCTTGCCAGGTCTAAAATTCTGGGTGGCAGGCCCATCTCATTTACGATTTTCTACACCTGTTTTAGGTGTAGAAAAAGGTCTAAATGTATGACAGCAAGGATTTAAGTAATATACTGTATCTTTAACTCCTTCCTAACCTCCGCTGTACATGTAAGGTGGAAGTCAAGTCTTTAAAATATGGCACCCCCTTGCAAGTGCAGTGGGCACCAGAGCTGCCAGGTTTCTGCTGTTTTAAACTACCGGCATCAGGGGCTAATGTCTGTGATTGGTGAAAACACTGATTGAAGGCATGTAACCCCTCAGAGACCATGGTTAATTGTGACCACAGCATCTTGGTCTTCTATGAAAGTGTCCCCATTTGCCTCCTATCAGTATATTTGGTGAATATGGGAATAAATTGGAGTAAACCTATGCACATAAAAACACCATGCATATTGTCCTCAAAACCAGGACTTCAGTGTTGGAAGGCAACAGGGCCTAGACTTACATTTTATTTCTAAAAGATAGCCTGAAAATATAGATTTCCTTTTTTAAAGTAATAGATTGTAGTGTCTATAAACACAGTATTCATACAACCTTATTCCAAAGCCGGAATGGAAATTCTTTCTGTGCTTTAAAATTAATCATTCTACTTTACTTGCTTTGACACTTCGTTAAACGTTTTTTGTTTCTACCTCTGAGATACAACAACCCCATGCCAGACAAACCAGATTTACTGCGAGGAAGGCTCCTTGTCACACATGATATAGCTGTCATCTTTCCTTAACCCTCCATCCCGTAAACAAGTAAGTGCTGGCAGTAGATCCTAAACAGAGCTGTAATCTCTGTGCCTCAATTTTCCACATGTCTTGCCAAGGAAGGTATCTCTCCATCTCATCTACTTAAATCTTCCCATCAATTCATTTTATTTTACTGTGATTGTTGAATCAGGAGTAATTGATAGTCAGATATTTTTGTCTAAAGACATTTGCAACTTATAGGTTTAGGCTACTTTCACACTAGCGTTTTGGCTTTCCGTTTGTGATATCCGTTCAGGGCTCTCACAAGCGGTCCAAAACGGACCAGTTTTGCCCTAATGCATTCTGAATGGAAAATAATCCGCTCAGAATGCATCAGTTTGCTTCCGATCAGTCTCCATTCCGCTCTGGAGGCGGACACCAAAACACTGCCTGCAGCAGCGTTCTGGTGTCCGTCTGATGAAACTGAGCCAAACGGATCCATCCTGGCACACAATGTAAGCCAAATGGGGACGGATCCGTATTCTATGACACAATCTGACACAATAGAAAATGGATCTGTCCTCCATTAACTTTCAATGTTAAAGATAATAACAAACGGATCCGTTCTGAACGGATGCAGACGGTTGTATTATCTGAACGGATCCGTCTGTGCAGATCCATGACGGATCCGCACCAAACGCGGCAGACAGAATTTTATCAATTAAAGGGGTTATCCCACAAAAATTATTTCTCAGTGGTCCCAGCAGTTGGACCTCCAATGTTTAATTCTTCATCACCTATCCTGTGCATAGGTGATAAATAAGTTTTGTGGGGTAACCCCTTTTTACTCTTTCTATGCAGGGGTTTTGAAGCTCTGTTCCAGAAAAAGGGAGCTTTAACCACTTTAAAGGAATCTGTCAGCAGATTTGTATCTATGACACTGGCTGACCTGTTACATGTGCACTTGGCAGCTGAAGGCATCTGTGTTGGTCCCATGTTCATATGTGTCCACGTTGCTGAGGAAAAAATATATAATAAACTCCTCAACATTGAAATTGCAACACCAAGAAGAAAAAATCGTGGAATTATGGATATCGCAGGATTGATGGACATGTTAATATGCTAATGATAAAAAATGGAACAACATATTCAAAATATCCCATTTTATTGAGTATCAAGCATGAGCGCACATGCAGAAATAAACGCACTTACCCGCCTTGTAATGCTACAAATAAGGTTACTTATAGTTGTCTGTGGAATGTTCTGCCCGCTGAATGCACTTGGGCATGTAAATCTTCAATTGCCGACCCATGACGTCCCAGATGTGCTAAATAGTATACCAGTCCAGAGACATTGCAGGCCATGGTAGCACATTTAGGCCATGTAGGCTTCTCACAGTAGCACAAGCATCATGCTGTCTGGCGTTGTACTGTTGAAAAACTGCTCCTGGGACACTTTAGAGCAATGGCCGTACCACTGGTTCCAACAATCATTGTTTTCCCAACCACTGGCCACACAACATTGAACATTGCTGACATCTCAGCCTAGGCACATAGACATCTGCCAGAGTGATAAACCAAGGTCCCTCAGTTCAAGGATTCTGTGGAGACCCACATGACTTGATCTTATTTTCGAGGTTTCATGTGGCTAAAAAATGTTGCTTTCAATCTGGCACATGTCACAGATTGGTGCTAGATGCTTGAAAATTTGGTCATCTGCAGATATTAGGGACACTTGATACTTCCTCAATTTGAATAACCTTATGGATTGTCCTTCTTGGTGTCACAATTTCAACACTGAGTGTACAATGAAAATGTTATATGTTTTCCCATATTCAGCAAGGTTATATCACTTTTCCATTGGGGACACTATGACTAAGCTGCAGATCAGTTAGCAAGTTCCCATTGGTGTCCTATCAGCAAGTCAAATGCTTTAACTGAATATTTATAATAGCTATGTGTAAACAGGAAATCAAACAGGAAGTCCCATGGCGCACAGACAACATCAAAACCAAGACAAAGTCACAAATTACTGGATCATTTTCTGTTTATGAAAAATATTTATCTTTATAAAGGTCAACAGAACTGTTAAGCGAATTAAAGATCATGAAGTGGACTTCAATCCGAATTTCAGAAAAAAAGTGATTTGCTGGGAAGCAAATATCCTTGTGCTTCTTGGTAACTGATTTTCCCTGGAATGGCGGTAAAAAATAAAAATAAAATCATACTGACCTCATCTATTTGAGCGTGAAGAGGCCACCACAGCTATCTCATGCGCTGTGGTGTATGATGACACCACGCTGGCTAACATGATGATGTCATCACGCACCATGTGAGATTTTGCACTGGATCTTCAAGCAAGATGGCTGCAGCGGCCTCTTCACACTCAAATAGATGAGGTAAGTATGATACTAAAACGCTTTGGTATGGATCTCAGATGTTTCTATCAGTGATGAACTCAGCATCTGAGGGGTTCAATGACGGGGAGGCAGTGCATTCGCCATTCATTGCACCCGCTATTTAGAAAGGAACGTGCTTCATGACAAAGTAATTTGCTACAAAGCAAATTTTAGAGAGCTTTACTTATCTCTAGTCAACATGCTACTCTAATGATTCTGATGTAATAATTCATTTTTTTTTTTACATTAAAATTGAAAATTAGACATCATATAATATATGATAATCACTGTCTAGCTCTCACATGGATCTCTTTCTGTACCTCACATGGATCCAGAGCTCTCCACATTCATTGCTCCAATTGCTCCGCTAGCTTTATTTCAAACTGGCTGCTCAGGGCGCATGTCCTTTTTTGTTGCTATTGAAGCTCATGGGGTGTGTCCTTTCTGATGGAGCGTGTCCTTTCTGCTCCTCCCTCTGTCACGTAACTGGATCTTGGAATGGGTCTTGTGATGCGGTGATGCAAAAAGAAAATGTTTTTTAATAGGGTTTTTATGTTTTTTACCATCTTGCTCCCAGAAAGGCTTAATAAAAAAATAAAAGAAAATGGCACCATGAAAAAACGCAACTTGTTCAGGAAAAAACAAGACCTCTTACGGCTACATAGACAGATTTTTTTTTTGTTTTAAGTTATACCTCTTTGAAGGTGATGACGGAAAAAAAAAAAAGAAGCTTGGTCAGTAAGTCACAAACTAGTCTGGCCATTAAGGAGTTAAGATAGATGGCATATATATGTATGACCAGGTAAATATAACCCAAGTCCTCTCCTTGTGTTGCATAATATAATAGTACGACCACACAGCGCAGTCCTGAACCATTTGGATTGCCACCAGTTGTAGCTGAGAACCAAGCGACAAATTAGGCTGCAGCTGCTTTTTATTTAACTAATGAAGACCGCACTGTATAGCCAGTCTTCAATGTTAATGGCCACGCAGCAGCTTCAAAAACAGCAAATCAGGCTTTTTCATTTTTGATCACCTCGACCCCCCCAGAAAAAAAAATAATAATTGATAGTGCCAATAAAAATGGTAGCATTAAAAACTGAAGTTTGCCACACAAAAAACAACCCCGCACAATTCTAAAAGAAAAAATATATAAAAGAAGTAAAGAATATGGATGTCAGAATATGTCAAAGCAAACACAAAATAAGCCCTCAAAGGTTTTTATATTTAAAAAGTAGTAAAACATGATAAAAGAAAACAAATACATTTAGTATCACTGAATAAGGTCCCCTAAAAACAGTGGAGGGATTGCTTTTTTTTCCATTAACTTTTTTGTTTTCCAATATACCGTAAGTAATGGTAAAATAAACGGTGCCATTGAGAAGAACAACTTGCCCTGCAAGAAAACCATACAACATATGGCTATGTGGGATTTATGACAGGAGAGCCAGGTAGCATTTGAAATTCATCAGAGACTGCTTTTCTCAAAAAGGCATAGTCCAAACAGGGCAACCAGCTCCACTTTTGATTGGTACCCATCATCTTGTAATATAATGTAGTATGTCGTCATGAATCGTTTAGTTTGTTGAAGTTATTTTCCCGCTGGCAGCAAATTCCAATTGTTATACAAATGTCCAGAGATGAAGGCCGGTAAGTTCAGACAATTCTCTGTAAGGTAAATGTATCAACACTTTCTCCTGTTCTGATGGTTTGCTACAACATATCACTGCGTGTACGATATTTGCCATAGAGTTCAATATATTTATAAAGAATATCCTAGATTTGATGCATTTGTGTCTTGCTCTCAGCTCAGAGTAGGACTGCAGCCTGTTTCACACTGGCGTTAATGCTTCCGGCAGGGGAACAAACGGCAGGACCCTTAACTACCGTGTGTAGCTGTGCTCTGCCGGAAGTCTGTTCAGCCCCATTCACTAAAACGGGAACTGGTGGAGATCCGACCGCAGCACAGCAACATGCAACGTTTTTTGACCAGCTGCCTCTCTGCATATTTGCCGTGCTGCGACCAGATCAAGGAAAGATCACCAGAAAAATACCAGTAGATTCAATTTGAGAAAACATTCTTTACCTTTAAAGTATTTCTAACCCTGCACACAATGTAATCTGTGTTTAAAGGAAACCAATGACTTACATTACAACAGTGGCTCTGAGATAAACACATAGGAAATGTACAGTATTTTGGGTTTTCTTTATTTTAAACTCACTGAAAAAAGTGGCCTAAATGGGTAAAAATTCTCCAAACCCAGACACTGTAGGGTGTCTATAACCGGGTGAGCAATTCCTCTGCATGCAGTCCGCAGACAACGGCAATCCCCAGCAAAAAAATGCCTACAATGGAGGATGCCGGGGCGGACCGCATGCACCACAAGAACATCTTACACAAAATGATACATTGTGCAGATGAAAAAATATACATACAAAAAATCACTGCAAAAAATGCACCAAAATGATACGCAACTGACAATACTAGCTAATTCCCCAGGCCGATGTTAAAAGCTGAGAACTTTGCCAATATATTCCAGTCAGGAACATATTGGAGCCCCTCATGCACCACGTCACGGTGTCTCAGCACGCATGGGGTCCTACCACTCAACTGCCCGTGGTATGTGAACAGGGTCTGAATCAGTGCTAGAAATGTGCCGAGGCACAGGGCCTCCTCCTCCTCCACCTGGTAGGGACAGGAAGACACTAAGGATTGCATGAAGGTGGGCCCTTCTTGAAGCTTCATGTCCTTGACTGGTAGGAGGATGATCTCAAAGTAAGGTGTTGGTACAGGGTTGATAAGAAGAACAGTGATGAGCGGCACGGACAATATTCGAATTTGTGATATATTGTGAATATTTGGGCGAATATTCGTCACATATTTGCAAATTCGCGAATTTGTGATCTCGTCATTATTTTCTTGATTGCGAAAATCGGCGATAAAAATTCAAGATACAAAAATTTGCAATCAACACTACTCCTAAAGTCAAAGATATTGCAGCCTTCTCATTGGCCCACAAGCAAAAAGCAGTGAGGGATCATTGGTTCAAATAAAATAAAAAATAGAATATTCGCAAATACGAATATATAGCACTATATTCTAGATATTCGCGGATTCTCGAAGTGCCAATATTCGCTCTAAAAATTAGCGATTAGAATATTTGTGATCAACACTAAAGAAGAAATATGCTGGACAAGTAATAAGGACATCACAGCTGCATTGTGGTCGTCAGGGGCTTACCTTGGGCAAGTAAGTCCCGTACACGTACAACCCATATGCGCTAGTGAAGGGGGCGGGCCGCAGCATCTGGACACTCAAACAAAGTTCCTTTGGCTCCGGCTGGTGACGTTATTTGGGGTCCTGATCGGGCTGTTTTGGGCGATGCCGGCCAGGTGACGATATGAACAAGCTTCCCTGGATTGGCCATAAATTCTGTCTGGTCAAGGTATATGTCACCTTCTAACCAGCGGTTTACTGTAGTCCTCCATCCCATCTTCCCTGCATATGATCGGACCAAAGGAATGTGTGGAGCAGCCTGTCAGCCTGACAGTGACTGCATACAAGGACAGCACAGGTTGTTTGCAGTGTTTAAATTAACCTTTTCTGTCTTTCTCTTGCATGTTAAGAGTGACAAGAATGTGACAGTTAAACCTAAAATTGCACACAAATCTAAATCTCTTAGGTGTGGTGTGTGTGTGTGGCTAGGCTTCCAGATAATTTCCCTAAAAACTATGAGGAAAATGTACAGACGACATTTGAGAGAGGAGGTGCCTTCATTGAGAAACAAAAAGAAAAGCATGATACGGCAAGAAATTAGTTCAGCTTTGGCGGACTTATCTCCTGCCCCCTGTGGCCCGTTTACTTCTAAGCACGAGTCCAGGAAAGGATCACCCTCTTTTTCATCCTCTTCTTCTAAAGACATTTCAGACTCGGAGGAAAAAACAAGTGATTCTGACTTTGATTCTGGTAGCGATGGCGAATAAAAAAAAAATATGTTTTCTTCTGAGGATATTAATGAATTATTAAAACTGTCAGGGCGACAATGGAAATTAGAGAGTTGCTCTTGATAAAATGTTTCCTGGATTACAATAAAGGAAAAAGAGGCTGTTCTCAGTACATAAAATTTTTCATTCATTCATTTTAAGGGAATGGAAAAACCTGGATAGTACGTTTTTTTTTGCCCAGAACTATTAAAAAGAGACTTCCCTTTGACGATCAAAACTTAAACCTTCTTTTAAACTGCCCTACATCTCACTTTCTAAATTAGCAAAAGGGTCATCTCTACCATCTATTCATGACCCCATGGACAAGAAGGTAGATGCAAATCTCAGGAAAACTTGGGACGCAAAGAAAAAACTGATTTTTTTTGTTTTAAAAAAAACGGACTGGTTTAAAAAAAAATAAAAGGAAAAATGGAAGGATGGAGATCCAACAAGCAGAGTAAAGGAAAAGTATTTCTATTCAATCCACACAATGCCGATTCTTCAAAAAAAATGGCACCAGAGGTCCAGTGGGGGGAAGATTGAGAAGGTTTGTAGAATCCTGGAAAAAAAATTCTCCAAGCCCTTGATTGATAAATATTCTTTCTCAAGGTTACAGGATTCCCTTTCTCAATGTTCCTCACATGAATTTTCTATTCAATACGGTCAAGAGTTACCAGCCTCTTCGGCTTTGTTTGTAGCAGGGAATTCTGAACCTAGTAAAGATGGAAGTCCTTGTGCCAACACCAGCGAAACAATTGGGTCTAGGCCATTACTCCACTGTGTTCATGGTAGCTAAACCAAACTGAAAAAACGCATCTGATCATAAATCTAAAAAAAGTAACAAATCAATAAGATACAAAAAGTTGAAAATGGAATCGATCAAGTCCACGGTAAACATATTGCAGGAAGGAGTCTTGCTATCATCATTAGATCTGAAAGATGTATATTTCTATATACCCATACATCAGGATCACCAAAAATATCTGAGAATAGCGGCGATGGTTCAAGGACAGATAAAACATTTCCAATATCAAGCCCTTCCCTTTGGCATAACTACAGCACCCAGGCTATTTACGAAAATAATGTTGGATGATCTCTCTAAGGAAAAAGAATGTTCTAGTAATACCATACTTGGACGATCTTTTAATAGTAGGCGACTCCAAAACGAAGCACGAGTGTTGTGCAGCATTTGTGTACGGTTCTGCTTAGACACCGCAGCTATACAGAGGGACAAATGCTATTGGAACAACTAATTGCAACTGGTGTGATATACCAGTTGCTCTCCAAAAAAACTGATTTAGGCAGGGGTGTGATATACCTATAATACACTTTCTATATAGTGCATTTGTATTGTGCAGCATTTGTGTGCGATTCTCCTGAGATACTGCAGCTATACAGAGGGACAAACTCTATTGGAACAACTAATTGCAATGGGTGTGATATACTATTTGCCCCCCAAAAAAACTGATTGAGGCAGGGGTGTGATATACCTATAATATAATTTATATATAGTGCATTTGTATTGTGCAGCATTTGTGTGCGGTTCTGCTGAGATACCGCAGCTATACAGAGGGACAAACGCTATTCTAACAACTAATTGCAACTTTTGTAATATACCAGTTGCCCCCCCAAAAATCTGATTGAGGCAGGGGTGTGATATACCTATAATATAATTTATATATAGTGCATGTGCAGCATTTGTGTGCAGTTCTGCTGAGATATTGCAGCTATACAGAGGGACAAACACTACTGGAACAACTCATTTCAACTGGTGTGATATACAAGTTGCCCCCCCAAAAAACTGATTGAGGCAGGGGTCTGATATACCTATAATATAATTGATATATAGTGCATGTGCAGCATTTGTGTGCGGTTCTGCTGAGATATTGCAGCTATACAGAGGGACAAATGTTACTGGAACTAATTTCAACTGGTGTGATATACCAGTTGCCCCCCCCCCCCCAAAAAAAAAAAACTGATTAAGGAGTTTGATATACCTGCTTCCAGCAAATATTCATTAAGGGGTTCTATATACCTGCTTCCACAAATACTGCTCTTCTATAGGGACTTTGTCACAGGGTCATTTTGAAAATGACAGGCAGAGGAAGAGGCAGGCCATTACGCAGGGGTGGTAGGGGTCGGGCAGGTGCACCAGGCCGGAGCCTAAGTGGGAAGTTGGAGAATGTGCGTACGATTACGTCAAAGGACTCACCAGAGTTGGTTGAGTGGCTCACTCAGCCTTCCGCTTCTGCACCCTCCTCATCCTCTGTATCAGCACCATCCTCACTCTCTGCTGTGTGCACCCCCAAAGACACCACCACAATAGCCCCTCCACTCTAGTCAGAGGAATTATTTTCCCATCAATTTCAAGACCTTACCGATGCACAGCCATTCTTGGCATCGAATGAGGAAGAGGAGGTAGCAACTACTGCCACGCAGCGGTCAGACGACAGTACCCAGATCAGTCCAAGGAGGGTGGTCTCCGCTGTTGCTGCCTACTCCGAGATCTCTAATGTCAGTGTTGGTGAAGGTGATGATGATGGCGTGTTGATGGACGTCACGTGGGTGCCCACAAGAGAGGATGAGGAGGGGAGTTCAGAGGGAGAGACAGAGCAGCAGATAGGGAGGAGGAGGAGGAGAAGCAGGCAGAACTTGCCATGCACAGGAGGCAAAAATAAGACTGCAAATGTATCTGGAGCGAGCCATTCACCATGCATGGTCACATCTGGCTCCCAGGACGTCGGCACTTGGCTCTGCAGTGTGTTTTTTTTTTTACTGCTACTGCCTCTTCCGCTGTATCCCCCAAGCTCCCCAGAACCTATTTGATGTGCCAGGTGAGACGTTGCCATGCTGTGCTGTGGCTGTTGTGCCTGGAAGCCAAGAGCCACACGGGTCCTGCACTCCTTTCAGCTCTGCGGTCACAGCCCGATCAGTGGCTATCCTCGCTCAATTTGAAAGTTGGTAAAGTGGTGTGCGACAACGGTGCCAATCTACTAAGCGCGCTGAAACAGGGCATAATGACACACGTGCTGTGCATGGCACACGTCCTGGGGTCCAGGATGTCTTGCGGCAGGCCAGAAAAATCTCTGGCCATTTTAGAAGATGTTACACGGCCATGGCTTGCCTTGCTGACGTTCAGCGGCGACACCGCTTGCCCGTCAGATGTCTGATTTGTGACTGCCCGACAAACTGGAACTCCACCTTGTATATGCTTGATAGGCTGCTCCAGCAAAAAAGTGCCGTTAACGACTACCTGTACAAACTCTGCGGCAGGACAGGTTCTGGGAGCTTGTTTTTTTTTCACTGCACCAGTGGCTGCGGCCATTTGATGAGTTCACCAAACTGGTCAGTCGCAGCCAGGGCACCATCAGTTAGATAATTTTGTACTCTGCACACCTTGGATCCAGTGTGGGTGCCTGTGAGAGTGGTTTAGACAATATAAGTTAAATCCACGGCACTCCGAAAGTTTTTTTGCAAAATAAAGTTTCACATTTTAATTCTTAGTATACAGAATATCATTCATGTACATCCAGTGCAATTCATTTACATATAATAAGTATATGCCATATCAGATAATTATCTGATATGGCATATACCTATGATATGTAAATGAATTGCACTGGATGTACATGAATGATATTCTGTATACTAAGAATTAAAATGTGAAACTTTATTTTGCAAAAAAACTTTCGGAGTGCCGAGGGCACCATCAGTGACATCGTACCTTACACCCTCTTTCTGGAGCGTGCAATGCGTTGTGTCATTGATCAAGCTGTCGAGGAGCAGGAAGACGAGGAAGTCCCAATGCTGAATGAATTCCCGGGGGGGGGGCTACTCCATCTAAGACAAGTCAGCAGGAGTCTGAAGAGGAGGAGGAGGATGGTGCCTGGGGGGAGGAGGAGGAGGAGAAGCAAGAAGAGCAGGCTTTAAACTTTTCTGAGATCCCTGGTGTTGTCCGTGGATGGGGGTAGGATACCGAGGTCGACATTCTCCTGGGCGATGAGCAGGAGCCAGGCCGCTCCACCGCTTCCAATTTAGTGAAAATGGGGGGCTTTCATGCTCCCTTGTTTGAAGAGGGACCCCCGTGTAAAAAGCATAAAAGGCAAGGACCAGTACTGGATGGCAGCATACTTAGATCCCTGGTCCATCACAGAGGGCTGTCAGAATGCAGCATTTCCAGGCCATGCTTTGAGACATGCTGCATTCTGCTATTGCGGGCACTGGCAGAGGAATTTCCACCCACAGAGAAACAGTTGTGAGTACCAATCCTACAGTGCATGCAAGAAGAGGGAGGTTGGAAGATGTGTTAGACACTTCGGATGTGAGATCATTCTTGCAGCCAACCCATCGACAGCTGCCCTCCGGATCCTGCCTCAGGGAACGCCTAGGGCCCAAGGGGGCCCTCAGGTCAGGGCCTGGCACTGACAGCACCGCCGCCATTTTACACAGAAATCGACTAACAAGTGGTGCTGTCCTGTCTTCACTTAGACGGGGACCCGTTCTTAGTCACAAGACCCCTGCAGCCACTCACTGCTAATGATGCACCATTCTTGAATGGGACCACTGAGGCCATTTATTGGAAGCACAGGGAGTTGTAGTGCTGGAGCTTAGGGTGTTTTGAAGGTGAGGTTTTTTTTTGTTTTGTTTTTTATAACAAAATCCTGTTCACCATTATTTTTTTAATTAGGTTTAATAACCCCTTTAATGTACCTTTAACTTCTTAGGGTTTCTAAAAAAACAAAACTGAATAATCTTGTATGCAAATAGTCCTTGCCAATCTGATACAGGCAGGTTAAATACATTTTGAATTTCAAATGCCCTTCTGAAAACGCTGCCAATTTCATAATTTATCAATAAAAAAAACAAATGTAAGTCTTTTGCTACAAAGGTCTTTCTAATCCGAATAATTGCTGCTGATTTTGTGGTCAGAAGTTCATGAAATTTGTTTCAAACTGAGTGTTTAATTTCACCTAGAATGCAATGATTGCACCTGCACTTAGCAGGAATAAGTGTTTAATGTAATATTTTTTATCAATTTTCATATAGTAAACTAACATTTCCATCTGCAAAATGGGAGCTAATTACTCTTCTGTACAAGTTGTACATTTAGAACGTGGGAATTTATCAGATGTTTCTGTTAAAGGGGTTCTCTGGGAATTTAGAAAATTAAAATACTTAAATATTACTTTATTATAAATATATTCCCAAATACCTTTCATTAGTTATAATGGCTTGTTTTGTCTAGGGAGCAATCATTAGGAGAAATAAAATGGAAGCTGTCCTATTAGTACACACTAAACCTGCCCTAATCACACAGGAGGACAATTTATTTCAGAACACTGAGCTAAACAGCTGCCTCATCCCCCTTTCTGCTCTGCTTGTCAAGGATTATGATCCTGAATATACCTGATGGGATCTTCAGCTGAATCTCTGTGACAATGGGGTTCATGAAGAAACATGAAGTACAGAGAGGACAGACAGGACAGACTGTGGTAATGGAGACTGCATACAAGAGCTGCTGCTCATTGCCACATCCCGACCTCCCCTCTGTACTACATGTCTCCCTATGAGCTCCATTCCTACTGAGATTGAGCTGAAGATCTTATCAGCTGTATTCGGGATCATAATCCCTGACAAGCTGAGCAGAGAGGAGGATGAGACAGCTCTATAGATCAGTGTTGTGATGTAAACCGTCCTCCGCTGTAATTAGGACAGATTTTGTGTGTACTAATAGGATGGCGGCCATTTTATTTCTCTTAATTATTGCTCCCCAGACAAAACAAGCCATTTTAACTAATGAAAGGTATTTGGGATTATATTTATAATATACTTATATTTAAGTATTTTCATTTTCTTAATTCCCAGAGAACCCCTTTAAGCTCTCAACATTTTTCAGTTTATTCTAAATACTTCAAAGTACTTTAGGACTCATTGCTATAAATGTGAATGGTTCTCATTCAAAAGGGAATTATGCTGATGATGCTCAGAAGGCTAAAACATATCCGGCCACAAAGAAAACATCACATTTTTTTATAACACACTTAGCAATGGTCTTCAATTCTTGGCTATACAGTGGTTGCTAGCATTTTAGGAGTTTTGCAACAGCTGGACAGCCATGGGTTTGATTCCACAGACCTACACAATAGCATTGTAATCTGTAAGGCTTCTTTCACACTTGCGCTTTCCCTTTCCGCTATTGAGATTCGTCATAGGATCTCAATAGCGGGGGGAAAAGCTTCTGTTTTGTCATTGTCAATGGGGACAAAATTGAACTGAACGAAACAGAATGCACCAGAAAGCATTCCGTTTCATTTGGTTGCATTCCCATCGCGGACGGAATAACGCAGCAAGCAGTATTTTTCTGTCCGCTATGTGGTGTAGAGCAAGATAGACACAATGTAAGTCAATGGGGACGGATCAGTTTTCTCTGAAACAATAGAAAACGGATCCGCCCCACATTGACTTTTAATGGAGTTCATGGCGGATCCATCATGGCTATTTTAAAGATAATACAACCGGATCCATTCATAAACTCTGGATCCGGTTGTATTATGAAGGATCCAGCAAAAACTCTGGTGTGAAAGTAGCCTAACTTGTAAGGGTACTCTTAATGATGCACAGGTCTAAAGTCTGTCTAACATCTTTATCCTCCCTCAGGAGAATCAGTGTTCAACTATTAGTATTCTTCACCCTGCAAATAGAAATTTGCTGTGGAGCTACTCTGCAAACAGCATCATCATTAGTAACTGTTGTCACATTTTTTATTCTAGGTCTTAATGATACACGATTTCCATGCAACTGCATGACAAATATAAGACCAATCATGGCATAACCCCTTTAACCTAAATGACCTAATGTAAAAAATGAAAATCAGACATCATATAGTACATGACAATTTATTTCTAACAATGCTAGGACCAGTCCTGTACCTCACATGGATCCAGAGATTAATGCCATTCATTGCTTTAATTGTTCTTCTAGATTTATTTCAAGCTGTCAGCTTAGGAGTGTGTCCTTTCTCAGGGTTGTGTCCTTCTGCTGTAGCAGGGGGCAGTCGAAGGATGGAATTGAGCATGTTCTTCCATCTCAGTGAGCAGGAAGGAGAAATTACAAAAAGAGCAAACAGCAGGTGGCACTATACACGTGGATTTCATTGAATAATTCAATTGCTATAATAAATGTTTAATTACATGCAATTACAAAAGTATTCAGATCCAGGTGCTGGATTGAAAACAGTAGAATATTATTTGTTGGGCAAACCCTTTAATGTATTCCTATGAACTTTAAAAAGGCTGTCTAGGATTTTAATATTGATGCCTTGTTCTCAGAATTGGCTATCAATATCTGATTGGAAGGGGTCCGACACCCTGCACACCTAGAATTCCAGAGTTCATTTTGCAGTGGTCGAAGTTTGTAACGGAAGTAATTAGGAGCTGCCCTAACTAGCTCCGTCCCCTGCCCAGTACACAAGTGTCTTTTCAGCATCAACATCCAGTCGGAGCTACTGCAGAAAAGCTGATCAGTGGAGATGAGAGGTGTCGGATCCCCGCCAATCACATATTAGTGGCCTGACAGACCATCAAAATTTAAATTCTTGGAATACCCCTTTAAGAGTTATGCGACAGTTGTTAGAGATGTGCTACAAATGAAATTTCACACCTAGGACAGTCATCGTAGGGTGTTGGGCCTACAATCAAGAATCTAATTTCTACGGCCAGCTTAAGTGTCCATTTAGGGCTCTTTCCCACGAGTGGGTCCCTTGCAGGGATTGTGCGTTCTGGACTACATAAGTGTACGGCATTAGCATGATTTATAATGCTGTGTGCCTCCGCATAACCTGTCTATAATAGAATCATAGTGACAGCTTTATCTCAGTATGATTCTGTTACAGAAAGGTCATGCAGCAGCACACAGCATTATAAATCATGATAATGCTTCTGTAGTCCAGAACACGCGATCCCTCTCTGACATGGAGCATGGAGCGTAATCCGTGCAAGGGACACGTTTGTGTGAAAGAGCCCTTACTGTGGTGGGAAAAAATACATAAAACTACTCTCCTGAATCCCTTTATTACATGCATACAGTAAGAGATTAAATCTTGACGATCTAATATTTGCCATAAGGAATTACATTTTTCTGATATAAATAGAGTTAATCACTTCAGTCTTTCTCATAACTTAAAACTTCCATTCCCTTTATTAATTTTAGTCCCAAGCATTGGTTCCTTTCCAGCTTCATAACATCTTTCTCATGAATTGGTGCCCAGATCATTAGGTGTTATTAAAAGAAGGCTCTGATTATTGATTTGAGTAAAATACATTTCATTAATTTATTGTATTTATACAGTAAGAATATTGCCTGCAACCATAGAGTTAATAAGACAGAGGTTGGCTATATATTCATTCATAGTAGAAAAGAAGAGACAACTCTTAAAAGTGTTTTCCAGTATTTTTTTTTTTTTACTGATGACTTATCCTCTGAATAGGTCATCAGTGTCTGATAGGCAGGGGTCCGACATGTGGGACCTCCGCCGATCAGCTGTTTTGAGAAGGCTACTGCCTTCTCCCAGCTCACCAAGCACAGCACCATACATTGTATAGTGGCTGTGCTTGATATTGCACTCAGCCATGTTCACTTGAATGGGGCTGTGCTGCTTCTACAGTAGGCAATGTGACACATGAACATGTCATCACTCAGCCTAGGAAAAGCAGAGAGAAGGCCAAAGCCTGCCTTCTCAAAAAGCTGATCGACGGGGGTCCCGTGTGTTGGACCCCAGCTGATCAGAGGATAGGTCATCAGTAAGAAAATCTTGGAAAAACCCTTTTAAGTCTGATAGCTTGGATATGTAGCTATGAGTTGGCTGAGCACCGCCAGTGACCACAAGTGAAAAGGTGCAGGAATAGTCTAGAAATGAACATTGCGCACTTTGGGCAGTGCCGACCGCTTTATTCAGGGTTTTTTTGCCCATTGGCTTTACACTGTTCTACTGGCCCCTTCATTCTCACTATAGTGTGGCTAACGTCTCCCTATTATCTCCTTACAATATCTCAGTGCTGCCCCTGAACTGTTGAAAACTAATATTTTTCAAGTAAAGACTTTCCTAATCACTGTCCCTAGTACCTGTCACATCTGTCCCTATGCTCAGCTCAGTTCACAGGACAATGGTGGAGACTGGGCAGGATGAGACTTTTATAGGGCTGTGATATCACAGGGGCTAGCTATCTGCTGATTTGCTGGCTGCACAGCATTATGGGTGATCCCTCATTCCCAACCTTTATACTTTCATTTTGGAACATGCGCAGCAGCCATTTAAGAAAAAAATCCAATTCATTACTACGATTTGCCAGGGGATTCAAGTCCGTGACTAATCGAATTTTTCATGAAATTTGTATCGAATTCCACTTTGTCAACTTCGATTCGCTTAAAGGGGTTGTCCGGGTTCAGAGCTGAACCCGGACATACCCTTATTTTCACCCCGGCAGCCCTCCTGAGCCTGGCATCGGAGCATCTCATGCTCCGATGCGCTCCCGTGCCCTGCGCTAGATCGCGCAGGGCACAGGCTCTTGTGTTTACAATAACACACTGCCGGGCGGTAACTTCCGCCCAGCAGTGTGTTCGGTGACGTCACCGGCTCTGAGGGGCGGGCTTTAGCTCTGCCCTAGCCGTTTTACTGGCTAGGGCAGAGCCAAATCCCGCCCATCAGTGCCGGTGATGTCACCGGGGTTCCTGTCAGCCCCATAGAGAGCCCCGGTACGTCACCGGAACTCAGAAAAATGCCTTTGCCCTGTGCGATTTAGCGCAGGGCAAAGGAGAGCATCGGAGCATGAACTGCTCCGATGCTCATGTCAGGGGGGCTGCCTGGGTGAAAATGGAGGGATGTCCAGGTTCAGCTCTGAACCTGGACAACCCCTTTAACGCTAATTAACCACCTCAGCTCCCCTAGCTTAAACACCCTTAATGACCAGACCACTTTTTACAATTCTGCACTACACTACTTTCACCGTTTATTGCTCGGTCATGCAACTTACCACCCAAATGAATTTTACCTCCTTTTCTTCTCACTAATAGAGTTTTCATTTTTCACTTTCAGTTGTAATATTTTTTTTTTAAAAACAACATCTATATATAAATTTTTCTCTAAATTTATAATTCTACATGTCTTTGATAAATAAAAATGTTTGGGTAAAAAAAATAAATGGTTTGGGTAAAAGTTATAGCGTTTACAAACTATGGTACAAAAATGTGAATTTCTGCTTTTTGAAGCAGCTCTGACTTTCTGAGCACCTGTCATGTTTCCTGAGGTTCTACAATGCCCAGACAGTAGAAAACCCCCACAAATAACCCAATTTCGGAAAGTAGACACCCTAAGGTATTTGCTGATGGGCATAGTAAGTTCATAGAACTTTTTATTTTTTGTCACAAGTTACCGGAAAATGATGAATTTTTTTTTTCTTACAAAGTCTCATATTTCACTAACTTGTGACAAAAAATAAAAACTTCCATGAACTCACTATGCCCATCATGAAAAACCTTGGGGTGTCTTCTTTTTAAAATTGGGGTCACTTGTGGGGTAGTTATACTGCCCTGGCATTTTAGGGGTCCTAATGTGTGGGAAGTAGTTTGAAATCAAAATGTGTAAAAAATGGCCTGTGAAATCCTAAAGGTGCTCTTTGGAATGTGGGCCCCTTTACCCACCTAGGCTGAAAAAAAGTGTCACACATGTGGTATCGCCATACTCAGGAAAAGTTGGGCAATGTGTTTTGGGGTGTCATTTTACATATACCCATGCTGGGTGAGATAAATATATCGGTCAAATGCCAACTTTGTATAAAAAAATGGGAAAAGTTGTCTTTTGCCGAGCTATTTATCTCACCCAGCATGGGTATATGTAAAATGACACCCGAAAACACATTCCCCAACTTCTCCTGAGTACGGCGATACCACATGTGTGACACTTTTTTGCAGCCTAGGTGGGCAAAGGGGCCCACATTCCAAAGAGCACCTTTTGGATTTCACAGGCCATTTTTTACAGATTTTGATTTCAAACTACTTCTCACGCAGTAGGGCCCCTAAAATGCCAGGGCAGTATAACTACCCCACAAGTGACCCCATTTTGGAAAGAAGACACCCCAAGGTATTTCGTGATGGGCATAGTGAGTTCATGGAAGTTTTTATTTTTTGTCACAAGTTAGTGGAATATGAGACTTTGTAAGAAAAAAAAATCTTCATTTTCCGCTAACTTGTGACAAAAAAAATTCTAGGAACTCGCCATGCCCCTCACGGAATACCTTAGGGTGTCTTCTTTCCAAAATGGGGTCACTTGTGGGGTAGTTATACTGCCCTGGCATTTTAGGGGCCCTAATGCGTGAGAAGTAGTTTGAAATCAAAATGTGTAAAAAATGCCCTGTGAAATCCTAAAGGTGCTCTTTGGAATGTGGGCCCCTTTGCCCACCTAGGCTGCAAAAAAGTGTCATGCATGTGGTATCGCCATACTCAGGAGAAGTTGGGCAATGTGTTTTGGGGTGTCATTTTACATATACCCATGCTGGGTGAGAGAAATATCTAGGCAAAAGACAACTTTTCCCATATTTTTTTTGCAAAGTTGGCATTTGACCAAGATATTTATCTCACCCAGCATGGGTATATGTAAAATGACACCCCAAAACACATTGCCCAACTTCTCCTGAGTACGGCGATACCACATGTGTGACACTTTTTTGCAGCCTAGATGCGCAAAGGGGCCCAAATTCCTTTTAGGAGGGCATTTTTAGACATTTGGATCCCAGACTTCTTCTCACGCTTTAGGGCCCCTAAAATGCCAGGGCAGTATAAATACCCCACATGTGACCCAATTTTGGAAAGAAGACACCCCAAGGTATTCAATGAGGGGCATGGCGAGTTCATAGAAAAAAAAATTTGGCACAAGTTAGCGGAAATTGATTTTTCTTCTTTTTTTAATCTCACAATGTCTCCCTTTCCGCTAACTTGGGACAAAAATTTCAGTCTTTCATGGACTCAATATGCCCCTCACGGACATTCTGAATGGAGCCTTACAGGGGGGTGATCAATGACAGGGGGGTGATCAGGGAGTCTATATGGGGTGATCACCACTCTGTCATTGATCACCCCCCTGTAAGACTCCATTCAGGCGGTGTCCGTGGATCCGCAAAACACATACGGACGTCTGAATGGAGCCTTACAGGGGGATCATCCCATATAGACTCCCTGATCACCTCCCTGTAAGGCTACATTCAGACGTCCGTATGTGTTTTGCGGATCCGATCCATGGATCCGTGGATCTGCAAAACACATACGGACGTCTGAATGGAGCCTTACAGGGGGGTGATCAATGACAGGGGGTGATCAATGACAGGGGGGTGATCAGGGAGTCTAATATGGGGTGATCAGGGGTTAATAAGGGGTTAATAAGTGACCCGGGGGGGTAGTGTAGTGGTGTTTGGTGCTACTTATTACTGAGCTGCCTGTGTCCTCTGGTGGTCGATCCAAGCAAAAGGGACCACCAGAGGACCAGGTAGCAGGTATATTAGATGCTGTTATCAAAACAGCGTCTAATATACTATTTAGGGGTTAAAAAAAATCACATCTACAGCCTGCCAGCGAACGATCGCCACTGGCAGGATAGCTAGTTTACCTTCTGTTCCTGTGAACGTGCGCGTCCACTCGGAATAACAGGGCCGCCGCAAAGACGCAATCCTGCGTACGACTGTCCTGTAGTGGTTAATGGCTTATCCTGATGATAGGCCATCAATAGTAAAGCGGTGGACAAACCCTTTAAGTTTTTTCATGTTTTTCTGCAGTCCATAAGTTTTTGTCCATGTTAACGGAGCAATGTGCTGATTTATAGAATTGTAGTAACTGTATTTATTTTTTCTTAAAGGCATTTATTGTAACAGTAGATTCTTAAAATGCAATAATATAATTAGCTAAACCGAGGTACAGATAAGAAATATACAAACGTAAATGATACAGTATATTCTGGTTAAAAGATACTTAAAAAACCAAATGACTTTCTGGTTTACAGGGATGGCTAAGTGATGACACCTAGTGGCACCAGCAGATGAATATATTTCATAATGGTTTATTAACAACCAGTTATTAATAACCCATTAGAATATTCACATGATTATCCCTTATCATAGCAGGCCTGATTCTGTCAATAATAACAAGAAGGCAATGTATTATTATCCAGAATGTGGTCAGATATTGCTAAGGCTGCAGGATCCTAGATGTAACACATACAGCAAACTGGAGTATGCAGTTCACCATTATATTATTTTCCTAAGTATGACATAAATGTTACTTCTACCGTCTACCTTCCAGGCCTATATTATTCTACTACTGGTTCCATGAATTTAAAAGAATAGTCATTTGTATTTTAGTTTTATTTAATTTCTGTCTACCACTTGTTTCAAAATGTTGAATAACTAAGGCCTTGTTCACATCTGCGTTGCAGGCTCCATTCAGGACCTCCTTCAAAGATTCTGTCAAACACAGCGGAGAGAAATGTCCTGAATGCATGACTTTTTCCTCCACTAATAAAGGCAAACAGAAACCAAACAGACCCCTTTATATTTAATGGGAACAGTTATGTGCAGAGTCCAGCATTTCTGTTCTTTTCATTATCCTACTCCTATAATGGAGCAGAGCAGCAGAAATCAATAGTGCTGGTGTGAACTGGCCCCACTGCTAACAGAAACAAGCACAAGCTATGTGCCAAGTCGGATGTTACACGCATTTACTTTGCCTTAATATGATAAAAATTCTGACACTGACATTTGATATTGATAAATATGCCATAGAAGTAGAGATCTCTGACCCATGCCACCCACTTTAAAAAGGCAGAATTCAAAAATTCTTAAAGGTGATTAGTTGCAAAAAGCCATAATATGATGCCTGTAGTTGTCTTATGGGGTTCTACCGTAGTTTCATATGCCTTAGTGCTATATCAGATTGGATGTCATATTAAGACTCCTCCCATATACGGGGCCATTGAAGGCACACACTAAGTGCTTGAGGATCCATAGCACAGAGCTGCAGTGACCATTGTGCCTCTGTACAGCCTTAGTCCACAAGGCTCTGCACTAGACCTTAGGAGTAGTGATGAGCGAACATATGGAAATTCAATTCGGGTCCAATTCATCTGAATCTAATTTGATTCTCTTTCTCTCTCTCTCTTTTGCTCGCTCTGGCTGCAAACAATTAAAGATGACCTTTCACTAGAAAAAAAATCTAAACTAAGCATACAGACATGGAGAGCGGCGCCCAGGGATCTCCCTGCACTTACTATTATCCCTGGGCGCCGCTCCATTCTCCCGGTATAGGCTCCGGTATCTTCATATGTTCGGCTCAACTGGGTGGAGCCTGCCGGCGTCTCCTTCTCCCAGACTGTAGCGCTGGCCAATCGCAGCTCTCACTTCTCACGCAGTAGGGCCCCTAAAATGCCAGGGCAGTATAACTACCCCACAAGTGACCCCATTTTGGAAAGAAGACACCCCAAGGTATTTCGTGATGGGCATAGTGAGTTCATGGAAGTTTTTATTTTTTGTCACAAGTTAGTGGAATATGAGACTTTGTAAGAAAAAAAAATCTTCATTTTCCGCTAACTTGTGACAAAAAAAATTCTAGGAACTCGCCATGCCCCTCACGGAATACCTTAGGGTGTCTTCTTTCCAAAATGGGGTCACTTGTGGGGTAGTTATACTGCCCTGGCATTTTAGGGGCCCTAATGCGTGAGAAGTAGTTTGAAATCAAAATGTGTAAAAAATGCCCTGTGAAATCCTAAAGGTGCTCTTTGGAATGTGGGCCCCTTTGCCCACCTAGGCTGCAAAAAAGTGTCATGCATGTGGTATCGCCATACTCAGGAGAAGTTGGGCAATGTGTTTTGGGGTGTCATTTTACATATACCCATGCTGGGTGAGAGAAATATCTAGGCAAAAGACAACTTTTCCCATATTTTTTTTGCAAAGTTGGCATTTGACCAAGATATTTATCTCACCCAGCATGGGTATATGTAAAATGACACCCCAAAACACATTGCCCAACTTCTCCTGAGTACGGCGATACCACATGTGTGACACTTTTTTGCAGCCTAGATGCGCAAAGGGGCCCAAATTCCTTTTAGGAGGGCATTTTTAGACATTTGGATCCCAGACTTCTTCTCACGCTTTAGGGCCCCTAAAATGCCAGGGCAGTATAAATACCCCACATGTGACCCAATTTTGGAAAGAAGACACCCCAAGGTATTCAATGAGGGGCATGGCGAGTTCATAGAAAAAAAAATGGCGAGTTCATAGAAAAAAAAATATATTCTGGTTAAAAGATACTTAAAAAACCAAATGACTTTCTGGTTTACAGGGATGGCTAAGTGATGACACCTAGTGGCACCAGCAGATGAATATATTTCATAATGGTTTATTAACAACCAGTTATTAATAACCCATTAGAATATTCACATGATTATCCCTTATCATAGCAGGCCTGATTCTGTCAATAATAACAAGAAGGCAATGTATTATTATCCAGAATGTGGTCAGATATTGCTAAGGCTGCAGGATCCTAGATGTAACACATACAGCAAACTGGAGTATGCAGTTCACCATTATATTATTTTCCTAAGTATGACATAAATGTTACTTCTACCGTCTACCTTCCAGGCCTATATTATTCTACTACTGGTTCCATGAATTTAAAAGAATAGTCATTTGTATTTTAGTTTTATTTAATTTCTGTCTACCACTTGTTTCAAAATGTTGAATAACTAAGGCCTTGTTCACATCTGCGTTGCAGGCTCCATTCAGGACCTCCTTCAAAGATTCTGTCAAACACAGCGGAGAGAAATGTCCTGAATGCATGACTTTTTCCTCCACTAATAAAGGCAAACAGAAACCAAACAGACCCCTTTATATTTAATGGGAACAGTTATGTGCAGAGTCCAGCATTTCTGTTCTTTTCATTATCCTACTCCTATAATGGAGCAGAGCAGCAGAAATCAATAGTGCTGGTGTGAACTGGCCCCACTGCTAACAGAAACAAGCACAAGCTATGTGCCAAGTCGGATGTTACACGCATTTACTTTGCCTTAATATGATAAAAATTCTGACACTGACATTTGATATTGATAAATATGCCATAGAAGTAGAGATCTCTGACCCATGCCACCCACTTTAAAAAGGCAGAATTCAAAAATTCTTAAAGGTGATTAGTTGCAAAAAGCCATAATATGATGCCTGTAGTTGTCTTATGGGGTTCTACCGTAGTTTCATATGCCTTAGTGCTATATCAGATTGGATGTCATATTAAGACTCCTCCCATATACGGGGCCATTGAAGGCACACACTAAGTGCTTGAGGATCCATAGCACAGAGCTGCAGTGACCATTGTGCCTCTGTACAGCCTTAGTCCACAAGGCTCTGCACTAGACCTTAGGAGTAGTGATGAGCGAACATATGGAAATTCAATTCGGGTCCAATTCATCTGAATCTAATTTGATTCTCTTTCTCTCTCTCTCTTTTGCTCGCTCTGGCTGCAAACAATTAAAGATGACCTTTCACTAGAAAAAAAATCTAAACTAAGCATACAGACATGGAGAGCGGCGCCCAGGGATCTCCCTGCACTTACTATTATCCCTGGGCGCCGCTCCATTCTCCCGGTATAGGCTCCGGTATCTTCATATGTTCGGCTCAACTGGGTGGAGCCTGCCGGCGTCTCCTTCTCCCAGACTGTAGCGCTGGCCAATCGCAGCTCTCAGCTCATAGGAAGGCTCCACCCAGTTAAGCCGAACATATGAAGATACCGGAGCCTATACCGGGAGAACGGAGATGAGCCCAGGGATAATAGTAAGTGCAGGGAGATCCCTGGGCGCCGCTCTCCATGTCTGTATGCTTAGTTTAGATTTTTTTTTCTAGTGAAAGGTCCTCTTTAAATTATACGAAATATGAATTTTTAGAAAAGTTTGGGTCCAATGTTGATTCTATAGCATCGATTCACTCATCTCTACTTACAAGCCATTTTTAAGATTGTCAGTTTGAAAAATTGCAGTAACAACAGTTTTAGGCTACATTTTACACAACCGTATGTGTTTTTCGGTCCGCAAATTGCGGATTCTCAAAACACTGGTACCAGCTTTGTGCGTTCTGCATTTTGCAGGCCACACATGGCCGGGCCTATGAAAGAAATGCCTATCCTTGTCTTTCATTGTAGACAAGAATAGGACATGATCTATCTTCTTTAGCGGGGTAGCGGAACTGAACCATGGATGCTGACAGCACACCGTGTGCTGTCCACATCTTTTGCAGCCCCATTGAAATGAAATGAATGGGTCTGCACCCATTTCGCAAAATTGGGGATTTATACGGTCATGTACAGTATGGATTATTCTGATGGAAAATGTAATAGCCAGTTACCATTTTACCCACAGTAAGCAATAGTAAGATCATTCTCATTCTGTGTGTTCTACTGGCTGAAATATACACACATGAGCTGTCACTGAATGGTTCAGAAGGTTAATGGGTATAGTCATACTAGGCAAACAATATACAGTGTAACAGGATTTTTAAAGGTCGGCCTTGTCAGGGGAACATTTCTACTATGCAGCTCAGTTACCTGACCTTATATAGTCTACATTCAAATGGTGGAGTGAGAGTTCATTTAACCTCATTGGAATCTTTTTATATGTATTTTCGATGATGAGTACTTTTTTATTTATTTAAAAGCAGTCAATTAATTAGATTTCAGATATTAAGCATTCAGATCTGGCTAATGAGTAATGAATGTAAATACAGTGTATATATATATATATATATATATATATGTATAATTTTAACACGTTCAGGACCTTGGACGAGTATACTCATCCTGGAACACTGGTACTTAGCGCACCAGGACGAATATACTCAGTACGAGTATACATGCAGACATGGTGGCAGTGCTGAGTGCCGGCTGTTACACACAGCCAGGCACCCAGGGTCAATGCCGAGGGGGGTTCTGTGACCCCCCCCCATATCGGCGATCGCTGCAAACCGCAGGTCAATTTAGACCTGCGGTTTGTAGCGCTTTCTGTAGTTTCTGATCCCTGCAATTTTTTTAACCCCCCCTGCACCCCTGAATACTTTTTTGTCTGTAGGGTGCAGGGGGGCGGGTTGTGGGCGGTGCTGACAGTTGCGGGAGGCGGGCAGTGTGACAGGCGGGATCGCGATCCCCCGCCCACCTCCTGTTGAATATTCATTGGTGGTCAGTGGTTTACCAGAGTGTCAGCACATTGCTGACACTCTGGTATAAACGGCTGACATCGTTGCGATGTCAGCCGTTTCACTCTTTCCATACCGCGGTCCATACGGACTGCGGTATGGAAAGGGTTAAGTCAGGGAGCTCCCTCCCTCCGCCATCGGTGGGCTGCTGTGCCTTTGCAGCTCCCAGATGGATGGGGGGACAGAGGGGGGAAGCTCCCCCCCTTCCCCGTCTGCTCAGTTGTGGCAGACGGGGAAGGTTCCCATGGCAACAGGACGCCTTCTCAGGCATCCTGCTGTCCATGGTGCTTAACAGATCTATGCTAAAGGCATAGATCTGTTCAGACAGTGTAAGTAAAATACAGTACAGTACCCTATATAGTGTACTTTACTGTATTATACAGACATCAGACCCACTGGATCTTCAAGAACCAAGTGGGTCTGGGTCCAAAAAATGTAAAAAAAAAAAGTGATACTAAAAGATAATAAAAACACATTTATCACTGAATAAAAATTTAAAAAATAAAATACACTACACATATTAGGTATCGCCGCGTCCGTAACGACCTGATCTACAAAATGTTACTTTCCCCGCACGGAGAACGCCATAAAATAAAAACTATCAGGAAATTGACATTTTGCCCACCTTACTTCCCAAAAAAGGTAATAAATGTGATCAAAAGAGTCGCATAAACGCCGAAATAGTACCAATCAAACCATCACCTCATCCTGCAAAAAGTGAGCCCCTACATGAGACAATGGCCCAAAAAATAAAAAAAACTATGGGGACTCTATAATATGATTTTTTTTTGTTTCAAAAATGATATTATTGTGTAAAACTTACATAAATACAAAAAGTATACATATTAGGTATCGCCGCGTCTGTATCGACCAGCTCTATAATAATATCACATGAGCTCAGATGAACATTGTAAAAAATAAAAAATAAAAACTGTGCTAAATAAACAATTTTTTGTCACCTTACATTACAAAAAGTGTAATAGCAAGCGATCAAAAAGTCATATGCACCCCAAAATAGCGCCAATCAAACCGTCATCTCATCCCGCAAAAATCATACCCTACCCAAGATAATCGCCCAAAAACGGAAAAAACTATGGCTTTTAGACTATGGAAACACTAAAACATGTTTTTTTTGTTTCAAAAATGAAATCATTGTGAAAACTTACATAAATAAAAAAGAGTATACATATTAGGTATCGCCGCGTCCGTAACGACTGGCTCTATAAAAATATCACATGACCTAACCCCTTAGGTGAACACCCAAAAAAAATAAAAATTAAAACGGTGTAAAAAAAGCTATTTTTTGTCATCTTATGTCACAAAAAGTGTAATAGCAAGCAATCAAAAAGTCATATGCACCCCAAAATAGTGCCAATAAAACCGTCATCTCATCCCACAAAAAATTAGACCCTACTTTAGATAATCGCCCAAAAACTGAAAAAACTATGGCTCTCAGTCTATGGAGACATTAAAACATATTTTTTTTGTTTCAAAAATGAAATCATTGTGTAAAACTTACATAAATAAAAAAATTGTATACATATTAGGTATCGCCGCGTCCATGACAACCTGCTCTATAGAAATACCACATGATCTAACCTGTCAGATGAATGTTGTAAATAACAAAAAAATAAAACGGTGCCAAAAAAAGCCATTTCTTGTTACCTTGCCTCACAAAAAGTGTAATATAGAGCAACCAAAAATCATATGTACCCTAAACTAGTACAAACAAAACTTTCACCCTATCCCGTAGTGTCTAAAATGGGGTCACTTTTTTGGAGTTTCTACTCTAGGGGTGCTTCAAATGGGACATAGTGTCAAAAAAAACTGTCTAGCAAAATCTGCCTTCCAAAAAACGTATGGCATTCCTTTCCTTCTGCGCCCTCCCATGTGCTCGTACAGCAGTTTACAACCACATATGGGGTGTTTCTGTAAACTACAGAATCAGGGCCATAAATAATTAGTTTTGTTTGGCTGTTAACCCTTGCTTTGTAACTGGGAAAAAAAATTGAAAAATTGAAAATTTGCCCAAAAATTGAAATTCTGAAATTTCATCTCTATTTGCCAATAACTCTTGTGGAACACCTAAAGGGTTAACAACGTTTGTAAAATCAGTTTTGAATACCTTGAGGGGTGTCGTTTCTTAGATGGAGTCACTTTTATGGAGTTTCTTTTCTATGGGTGCATCAGGGGGGCTTCAAATGGGACATGGTGTCCAAAAAAAACTGTCTAGCAAAATCTGCCTTTCAAAAACGTATGGCATTCCTTTCCTTCTGCCCCCTGCCGTGTGCCTGTACAGTGGTTTACGACCACATATGGGGTGTTTCTGTAAACTACAGAATCAGAGCCATAAATATTGAGACTTGTTTGGCTGTTAACCCTTGCTTTGTACCTGGAAAAAAATTATTAAAATGGAAAATCTGCCAAAAAAGTGAAATTTTGAAATTGTATCTCTATTTTCCATTAATTCTTGTGGAACACCTAAAGGGTTAACAAAATTTGTAAAATCAGTTTTGAATACCTTGAGGGGTGTAGTTTCTAGAATGGTGTCATTTTTGGGTGGTTTATATTATATAAGCCTCACAAAGGGACTTCAGACCTGAACTGGTCCCTAAAAATTGGGTTTTTGAAAAGTTCAGAACAATTTCAAGATTTGCTTCCAAAGTTCTAAGCCTTGTAACATCCCCAAAATATAAAATATCATTCCCAAAATGATGCAAACATGAAGTAGACGTATGGGGAATGTAAAGTAATAACTATGTTTGGAGGTATTACTATGTATTATAGAAGTAGAGAAATTGAAACTTGGAAATTTGCAATTTTTTACAAATTTTGGGTAAATTTGGTATTTTTTTATAAATAAAAATGTATTTATTTTTACTTCATTTTACCAATGTCATGAAGTACAATATGTGCCAAAAAAACAATCTCAGAATGGTCTGGATAAGTCAAAGCGTTTTAAAGTTATCATCACATAAAGTGACACTGGTCAGATTTGCAAAAAATGGCCTGGTCCTTAAGGTGAAAATGAGCTCGGTCCTTAAAGGGATTCTGTCACCAGGATTCACCCCTGTCAGCTAAACATATGCTGATGTTCAGGGCCTCATCAGGATATCTAATGTGGGCTTCTAAATGTGATCCGTAGCCTTATTTTGCTAAAAAACTGGTTTTACTCAAAGAAATTAGGTGCCCAAGGGGATGTCAAGGGATGCAAGGTGCCGGCCGCACCCACCGCTGTTCGTGCCCAGCGCCGCCTTTCCAGACTTCCCCCCCTCCTCCTGCTGTAAGATCTCACGCATGCGCACAGGCCTCTCTCAGAGCCCTATGCGCACGCGCGAGATCTTACAGCAGGAGGAGGGGGAGGGAGGGAGAGCGAGAGGCGGCACAGAGGATTAGGAGGCGGTGCAGAAGTCTGGAAATGCGGCGCAGGGCACGAACGGCGGTGGGTGCGGCCGGCACCTTGCATCCTTTGACATCCCCTTGGGCACCTTATTTCTTTGAGTGACAGGTTAGTAAAATCTGTTTTTTTTAAGCAAAATAAGGCTACGGATCACATTTAGAAGCCCACATTAGATATCCTGATGAGGCACTGAACATCAGCATATGTTTAGCTGACAGGGGTGAAACCTGGTGACAGAATCCCTTTAAGGTGTTAATTTAATTTTTTTTAAGATAATGAAAGCTAAAAACAGTGGCATTAAAGAACTTGATGCATCCTGCAAAATCATCTTCAACATGTAACTTCAGACCTGAGCTCATACACTATACAACAACCATGTTCTAGGACTATTGACAGCCAATCTTGCAAACGTTGGCTCTGGAGTCTGGAGAAGCAATTACCAGTTTTCTAATTACTTCTGTGAATTCCTTATGACTCTGACTAAACACAATAAGCTCATCATATCACATTATGTATTGTAAACCAGTAGACACTATAAGAGCTTAATAACTCCAGTGGTGTACAATGCCTCAGCATAGTCCCTACTACTTGTAATTTATTGCTGATTCTGGGTAAATTCCAGATTGTAATGGAGTCAGTTTTTAGATGCAACATATCAATTGAAGTTTCAGCTATTTTTGTCCAATGTTAATTTAGGATGCATATCAAACAGAATCAATATTAATTGAGTTTTATTGAATGTATGAATATATGAACTTGTGTTTATACCATCTACTAACTTAGAGTACTTAAACCGGGTTTTCCCATTTCAGTGTGGTTCTACCATAACTTCTAGGCAGCATGCTCAATGTCTTGGGGTTATGTTTGATACAGATCTGTCATTTACTTCTTATATTTTATCACTTGCCCACATCTCCAGAACCTGCCCTTTTCTTACTGTGGAAAACAGCAAAAACTGTTGCCCTGGTTCATCCTCGTCTTGATTAATGTAACTCATAACTATTTGGTCTTCCCCTCACTAAACTCCAATCTGCACGGAATGCAGCAACCAGGCTCATCTTTCTGTCCAACCACAATTCCAATGCCTCCACCCTGTGCCAACTGCATTGATTATCCATCCACTAAAAAATACAATTTAACTTTATCACTGCCTCCGAGAAAGCTGTGCACAGTGTTGCATAGTGCTCTCCTCTCTCCAATCTGTCAAACATCCTAATTGTGCTATACATTCTACCAATGAACATTTTCTTTTCCCTCCACCCATTCGATTATTCTCAGAACCTGATACCTTCATTAAGCTTTTCCCCCCAAAACACCTGCACCCTAATAGAGATGTCGCAAACATAAAATTTTCTGTTCGCGAACGGCGAACGCGAATTTCCGAAAATGTTCGCAAACGGGCGAACCGCCATAGACTTCAATAGGCAGGCGAATTTTAAAACCCACAGGGACTCTTTCTGGCCACAATAGTGATGGAAAAGTTGTTTCAAGGGGACTAACACCTGGACTGTGGCATGCCGGAGGGGGATCCATGGCAAAACTCCCATGGAAAATTACGTAGTTGACGCAGAGTCGGGTTTTAATCCATAAAGGGCATAAATCACCTAACATTCCTAAATTGTTTGGAATAACGTGCTTTAAAACATCAGGTATGATGTTGTATCGATCAGGTATTGTAAGGGTTACGCCTGCTTCACAGTGACAGACCAAACTATGACAGACCAAACTCCCCGTTTAACGCACCGCAAACAACCGCAAACTCCCCATTTGCACAATTCCTTGTCCTCTCTGACGTCATTGAAGGTCTCTTCCTCCACCCAGCCACGTACAACACCAAGGGTCCCCGAAAGGTGACAACAAGCCCCCTGGGACGCCTGCTGTGGTTGGTCTTCCACCTCCTCAAAGCCACCTTCTTCTTCTGACTCCTCTTCTTCAGACTCCTCTCTCTGCGTTGCCGCAGGTCCAGCAATCGACGACGACAAGGCTGCTTCTGGTGGTGATGGTGAGTGACCACAACTCTTCCTCTTCATGCTCATCTACGGCCTGATCCAGCACTCTTCGCAGGGCACGCACCAGGAAGAAAACAAATGGGATGATGTTGCTTATGGTGCCTTCGGTGCGACTGACTAGGTTTGTCACCTCCTCAAAAGGACGCATGAGCCTACAGGCATTGCGCATGAGCGTCAAGTAACATGGCAAAAAAATACCCAGCTCTGCAGAGGCTGTCCAAGCTCCCCAGTCATACAAATACTCGTTGACGGCTTTTTTTTGTTGGAGCAGGCGGTCGAACATTAGGAGTGTTGAATTCCAAAGTGTCGGGCTGTCGCAAATCAAGCGCCTCACTGGCATGTTGTTTCGCCACTGAATATCGGAAAAGTGTGCCATGGCCGTGTAGAAACGCCTGAAATGGCCACATACCTTCCGGGCCTGCTTGAGGATGTCCTGTAAGCCTGGGTACTTATGCACAAAGTGTTGTACGAACAGATTCAACACATGTGCAATGCACAACAAATTGCTTCCGTTGTCACACACCACTTTGCCGATCTCCAGTTGGTGCGGAGTCAGCCACTGATCCACCTGTGCGTTCAGGGCGGACAGGAGTGCTGGTCCGGTGTGACTCTCTGCTTTCAGGCAAATCAACCCCAAGACGGCATGACACTGTCGTATCCGGGATGTGGAATAGCCCCTGGGGAGATGGGGGGGGGTGCAGTTGATGTGGAGCAAGACGCAGCAGCAGAAGAGGACTCAGCCGAGGAGGTTAGCGAAGAGGATGGAGTAGGAGGAGTAGAGGAGGTGGCAGCAGGCCTGCCTGCAAGTCGTGGCGGTGTCACCAACTCCTCTGCAGAGCCAAGCATTCCATGTTTGGCAGCCATCAGCAGGTTTAACCAATGCGCAGTGTAACGTGATATACCTGCCCTGACCATGCTTTGCAGACCAGGTATCAGTGGTCAGATGGACCCTTGCCCCAACACTGTGTGCCAGACATGCCATGACTTCCTTTTCCACAATAGAGTACAGGTTGGGGATTGCCTTTTGTAAAAAAAAAAAAAATCGGCCGGGTACCTTCCACTGCGGTGTCCCAATAGCTACAAAATTTTTGAAGGCCTCAGACTCCACCAGCTTGTATGGTAAAAGCTGGCGGGCTAAGAGTTCCAACAAGCCAGCTGTCAGACGCCGGGCAAGGGGGTGACTCTGTGACATTGGCTTCTTATGCTCAAACATTTCCTTGACAGAAAGCTGACTGTGGGCAGATGAGCAGGAACTGCTGAAGGTGAGAGGCGGAGTGGCGGGTGGTTGAGAGGGGGCAAGGAGGACAGCAGTGGTTGACGTGGCTGAAGATGCTGGACCACGAGGAGGATGGTGGATTTGAGTTGGTGTGCTGCTTGCACTCATCATGTGTTGATCCCATAGGCGTTTGTGATGTGAGATCATGTGCCTTCGCAAAGCAGTTGTACCTAGGTGGGTGTTGGACTTCCCACGACTCAGTTTCTTTTGGCACAGGTTGCAAATGACACTGTTATCAGAGGCAGACACACAAAAAAAATGCCACACTGCTGAGCTTTGCAATGACAGCACTCTGGTGGTGGCAACAGCATGCGTTGATTGGCGTGCTGTCTGGCTAACCCCGGGTGCCGATACATGCTGTCTGACTGTGCCACCAGCTCCTTGCGACGACCTCCCCTTGCTTCCAACTCCTCTCCTCCTCCTCTCTGTCTCCCCATCTGAACTTTGCCCCTGTTCTTCTTTTCTTCGAGCGGGCACCCACGTGACATCTACGCACACATCGTCATCATCAACCGCTTCACTTGTATCTGACAACTCAGCAAAGGAAGCAGCAGCGGGTACAACATCATCATCATCACACCGTACGTCCATGTCTGTAATGCTGCCTGACTGAGACATATTCCTGTTATCTACATCCTCTGGCAATAATGGTTGCGCATCACTCATTTCTTCCAACTGATGTGTAAATAACTCCTCTGACAGTTCAAGTGAAGCAGCTGTGGTGCTAGTGTTAGTGGTGGCTGCAGGCGGGCGAGTGGTAACTTGAGAGGTGCCCGAAGCTGAGCTGGAGGAGGATGGTGCGTCAAGATTCCGAGCGGAAGCTGTAGAAGATTGGGTGTCCTGTGTTAGCCAGTCAACTATGTCCTCAGAACTTTTCGAGTTCAGGGTATGTGGCCGCTGAACACTGGGCATTATTCTAGGGCCAAAGGAAATCACAGCACCACGACCACGACGGCCCCTGCGGGGTGGCCTGCCTCTGCCTGTCATTATTTTTTTTGATTAGTGGTACTATGCGTGCAAGGTACTGTGCCACCCGATATGAGTGGTGGGCACTGGCAGTAGGCACAGTAAACTCTGTGGGCCTAACACACACTGGCAGGCAACTGCAATTATATTACAGAGACATTTATTTTTTTACTGTTTTAAATGCAAGCTACTGTGACGGACTTAGCCCTACTAGCAGTCAGACATCCATTACTTTGAGACCAGCGGTGAAAGGGTGCCCACTAACCATCCCGTGTAGAAAAAAATCTGTCACGACCTTAGACTAACATAAGTCCTGTCACGACTACGGGCATTCCAAACGCGTCTGTCACGTCCACAGACTTAGCATACAATCCTGTCACGACTACAGGCATTCGATAAATAGAAAATAAATAAATAACCCTGTCACGACTACAGGCAGTTATGTTCAAGCGTCTGTCACGTCCACAGACTCGGCATAAAGTCCTGTCACGACTACAGGCAGTCTTGGTAAATACGTCTGTCACATCAACAGGTCTGGCTTAAAGTCCTGTCACGACTACAGGCACACCACCTGCTCGTTAGCACGTCCACACACTAGCACGAAGTTCTGTCACGACTACAGGCGCACGAACCTGGACGTCCACACATTCGTGGTCTCACCAAAGGTGCTGCCTGGTCAACCCTGTCACGACTACAGACACAAGACCAGGGCCTGTCACGTCTTCAGGCTTCACAGGCACGGGAGCCCACATGGGCACAATTACGCACGCAGCAGGTGGCGGTGGCATGGTACATCCGCCACTGCAAACGCGCGGCGGACGGGAACCACTGGTGGTCACAGCAGTCGGGCACATGGGCACGATGTCGCTGTTCATAGTTCGGGCGAGGGGGGTACTAATGGCTCTCAATTAATGACCAGTAGGAAGATGTCGCAAGAGTTCACGCCAGGAGGCTCTTCCGCGTCGCGGGACAGTGGGGACACCCAGTCTGAACGAAACGGGGGCCTTCCTTACGTTCCTGGACCATCCCAAAGTTGTCTGCCGAGCTGCGCCGGAGGGGCATCTCCTTTCCAGCCTCCGCAAGGAAAGCGGAGTTATATCGTCTCCTGATGACAGACGCACCGTTCGTGAGCCAAGCTGAGGTGTCCATGGGAACTATTCAGACGTCGCTCACTCAGCTACATGCCGTGATCAACAGCATGGCATCATCCATGACGGACTTACAGGCCAGAATGGAGTCGGTGGAGGCCAGTTCTGCTGTGGCAATATTGGCGGCACCAACACCAGTGGTAGCTGCGGCAGGCCAATCCAGCGTTTCTGGTGGGTCATCCCAGATTCCCACGATCGCCCCTTCCCACTTCATTCCGGCAAACATCAGGCAGGACATATTGGAGAGTAGGGACGTCAACCTGGCATCCCTGCTCATTGCCACACATGAGGCCCCGGACAATAAGACCATTGCATGCGGTGAGGTTTCTATCATCCTGAAGTCTAAGGATGCCAGGTTAAACAGGAAGCTTAATATCACCGAGTTTGTGTTAGCATTCAGCCTATACCGAGACGTCATTTGGACAGCTAACCCGCATAGGAGGACTGAGCTAGACTTATACAGGTATAAGGTAGTGGAATTAGGGTATAAGTATGGCTTGCACAGCGTTTTTTGATTATCATCGGTCATTCTGAGCTAAAGCGGCAGCCGCCCTGACACAGTGCCAACACATCCTGGATTGGTCTAACATAGACACCGAATTGTTTTGTTGCCATTTTGCAGGGCTGAAAGCTCCGACCTGCCCCGTCTGCAATTCATATTCCCACTCGGCGGGTTGGTGTACTAATACGGGCTACGCAGCAGAGGCAGTTCAGCCTAGTTCACCCCCAGGTCCATCTAACAACAAGTCATCATTCGGGGTCGATAAATTAGGGCGTCCCATCAAATACCTTGGGAACAGCCAGATATGCAATAATTATAATTACGCAATCTGTCATTATAATCAGTGTAGGTTACTACACCTATGTGCGATCTGTTTCAGAGCCCATCCGCGAGTAGCATGCCCTCAGAAAAATCAAGGCCCGGCGTGACTAAGCGTGGTTAACGTGGAGCTGCTCGCTCAGTTCTTGTCTGCCCATCCACACCCAGAATGGGTGCAGTTCGTCATCAACGGCTTGATCTACGGTTACCACACTGGTCTTCTCGCCCTCCCACAGACCACATTTGAGTGCGGAAATTTGCAGTCAGCAGCTAGAGACCCAGAGGCGGTAACACAACTAATCAGCACCGAATTAGACAGGGGTTATCTGATAGGTCCTTTCAGCCAACCTCCCTTTGCATGCTGGAGGGTCAATCCAGTAGGCATTGTGACCGGGAAGTTCAATAATAAAAAACTCCTAATTTATGACTTGTCGCCGCACATTTATTACAAATACCAAGCTTGAACTCATTAATTCCTTCAAAACAATTCGCCATGCGTTACGTGTCCATAGACGAGGCCATTCAGGTCATCATAAAATTGGGGAAGGGCACTTGGCTGTTAAAGGCAGATATCACTGAATCCTTCAAGCTACTGCCCATCCATCCAGAGTTATGGCAGTGGCACGGCATGAAATGGCAGGGTGCTTATTATTTCGCTAGCAAACTGACCTTTGGGTCAAAGTCCAGCCCCTGGTTATTTGACCAGCTGGCCAGCGCGCTGCATTGGGTATTGTCCAACACCTTCAGGGTAAACCATGTTATCCACTACCTGGATGACTTTCTCCTGGTAGAATCCCCAGAGCAAGAGCCTCAAGATCTACAGGTCCTGTGCACAGCTTTTGCAGACCTCAAAATTCCATTGGCCCCACACAAGGTCGAAGGTCCTAGCACAGAGATCACCTTTTTAGGGATTCACTTGAACACAGTGGACATGAAGGCCAGTCTTCCTCAGGATAAGTTGGCCAGAATCAAGATGGTTGTTCACAGACTAGCTCAAGGGAGGGTAACAACCAGGGCAGATCTTCAGTCACTCCTTGGCATGTTGAATTTTGCCATGCGAATCATGCCGCAGGGCAGATTGTTTATTTCAAGACTACTGGTACTCCTGCCACAAGTGCCATGCCAAGATAGCCCAGTTCACCTGGATCAGAATGCCATCTCGGATTTACTGATGTGGGACAACTTCCTCTCCCAGTGGAATGGAGTCTCTCTGTTCATTCCAGTAGCATCCAATCAGTCACCAGTAGTCCATACAGACGCCACTCCCACTGCCGGCTTCGCAGCCATACATGGCACCCATTGGTTTGCTGAACCATGGCCAGCAGAGATTACCAGCATAACTGGGTTTTCAAGGAGCTCCTCACTCTTCGAAATCTATCCCATAGTAGAAGCGGCAGTGACTTGGGGTAAACAGTGGAGAAACCAGACGGTCCTGTTTCTAACCGACAATGAGGCACTCGCTGACATCCTGATAAGGGGGAGGTCAGGTTCCAGGCACATAATGGCTTTCGTACAGAAGCTCATATGGCTAGCATTGCAATTCAACTTCGATTTCATTTGCTCACACATTAGTGGACGACGTAATGTCACAGCCGATGCTCTATCTCGCTTAAACTTTCCCCTCTTCTTTCAGGTCTTTCCAGAGGCATACCACTCCCAAACACCGGCCCCGCCTCATGGCCAGTTACTGATGGAGTAGCGCCATTTCTCAAGATGGCTAAGAGCCTCATGTCCGAGTCTCTGTCCGGCAACACACAAAAGGCATACAAGACGGCCTGGCGATTGTTCGACAAGTTTAAATTCACATACCCTCCAGCCGGTGAAGGTCCTATCACATATCTGATGGCGTTTACAGCTTTTTGCCACTCACATCTAAACCTGTCCCATAGCACCATCAAGCTGTACCTGGCTGGCATACAGCATCATTGGTATATTCAGTTTCCGGATCAACCATCACTATTCACTGCCCATCCGATCAAATCCTTGTTGAGAGGCATCCAGAAACAATCCATCAAAAGAAAACCCACTAGGCGGCCTTTCACCGGAAACATGGTCAGGACCATTTACGATGCACTGGCCAATAACCCGTTCGGTCAGTACATCAGCTCACTCGTCAAAGCGGCAATGTATCTGGCGTTTTACGGATTCCTCAGGCTGGGGGAGTTCACCTGTGCCAAGTCGTCCAGTGGCTACCTGCAGAGAAACCAACTGCAACGGGACGGCACGCATATTATCCTCCGTTGGACTACAGCAAGACAGGCCGACCTGGGGAGTCAGTTCAGGTCAGATACTTTGCCACAAACAACAAATGGTGTAACAACAAAAGTCGCAGTATTGCAGGAGTGGTTGCAGTGTAATGGGAGCGAGCCTGCTGAGTCCCCCTTGTTCAAGCTGGATGGGTTTTCACCTGAACATTCAGCCTTCCTCAAGTACATTCGCCTACTAGTGTCCTCGTCAGGGGTCAAACTGCTGGCCATTACAGGTCATTCGTTCCGGATAGGTGCCGCCTCAGCAGCCTCCAAAAATAATGTGCCGGCACATGTCATCCAGAAATTGGGCAGATGGAAATCTGCGTGTTACGCCCGTTATGTTCCTGATCCTCAACAGGAAATGTCCCTTGCCTTCAATCATTTGCTCTTGCGAACATGATCCAAACCTTTCCTGCATCCGTGTGGTTTTTGGCCCCTTCAGGCTACCCTCATACAGCAGTTCCGGCATAACTCTACTGCTTCAGGTAGGTACGGTTAGGTAGTTCCTCACAGAGCCGATCCTAGCACAAGTGTTAAGCAATAGTTAAAGCATTGCTGTATTTGTGCTGGGGGAGGCGGGGCCACACAGGGTTAAAAGGCAGCAGCCGTTACCTGCTGCACGATCGCTGGCAGTTCTGCCCACCCAACCCCCCCTTTTCTACACATAATCCACACTGGGTAGCCCCCTTCAGGCTACCCTCATACAGCAGTTCCGGCATAACTCTACTGCTTCAGGTAGGTACGGTTAGGTAGTTCCTCACAGAGCCGATCCTAGCACAACTGCAATTATATTACAGAGGAAAAATTGTTTTACTGTTTTAAATGCAAGCTACTGTGACACCAGATATGAGTGGTGGGCTCTGGCAGTAGTGGGCACAGTACACTCTGTGGGCCTGACACACGCTGGCAGGCAACTGCAATTTTATTACTGCGATTTTTTTTTTTTACTGTTTTAAATGCAAGCTATATTGACACCAAATATGAGTGGTGGGCACTGGCAGTAGTGGGCACAGTACACGCTGTGGGCCTGACACACGCTGGCAGGCAACTGCAATTATATTACAGAGAAGAAATTGTTTTACTGTTTTAAATGCAAGCTATATTGACACCAGATATGAGTGGTGGGCACTGGCAGTAGTAGGCACAGTACACGCTGTGGGCCTGACACACGCTGGCAGGCAACTGCAGTTATTTTACAGAGAAAAAAAAAGCAGACTGATGTACTAGCCCTAAAAAGGGCTGTCAGATGAGACTTTGAGGACTGGAGTGGACACAGAACACTGGCCTAACTAACAATTTCCCTATTAAATCAGCAGCAGCTGCACTGTCCCTGCTCTCACTAACACTGCAGCTTCCGAATAAATCTATGATGGATGCTGTCTTTGCTTTTTGATAGGAGGTTGGAGGGGCTGGGAGGGAGGGTATGCTGCTGATTGGCTGGAATGTGTCTGTTGACTGTGAAGTACAGGGTCAAAGTTTGCTCAATGATGACGTATAGGGGGTGGACCGAACATCGCATATGTTCGCCCGCCGCGGCGAACGCGAACAAGCGATGTTCGCCGGGAACTCTTTGCCGGCGAATAGTTCAGGACATCTCTATTTACGACCACATATGGGGTGTTTCTGTAAACTACAGAATCAGGGCCATAAATATTGAGTTTTATTAGGCTGTCAACCCTTGCTCTGTAACTGGAAAAAATGGATTCAAATGGAAAATCTGCCCAAAAAGTGAAATTTTTGATTTTTTTTCACTGTTTTCCATTAATTCTTGTGGAACACCTAAGGCCCCTTTCACAAGGGCGAGTATTCCGCGCGGGTGCAATGCGTGATGTGAACGCATTGCACCCGCACTGAATCCTGACCCATTAATTTCTATGGGGCTGTGCACACAAGCAGTGATTTTCACGCATCACTTGTGCGTTGCGTAAAAATGGCAGCATGCTCTATATTGTGCGTTTTCCACGCAACGCAGGCTCCATAGAAGTGAATGGGGCTGTGTGAAAATCGCAAGCATCTGCAAGCAAGTGCGGATGCGGTGCGATTTTCACACACGGTTGCTAGGAGACGATCGGGATGGAGACCCGATCATTATTATTTTCCCTTATAACATGGTTATAAGGGAAAATAATAGCATTCTGAATACAGAATGCATAGTCCAATAGCGCTGGAGGGGTTAAAAAATAATAAAAAATAATTTAACTCCCCTTAATCCACTTGATTGCGCATCACCATGGTAAAAGATCATGTGACGGACCATGTGATGACCGGAGTGACGTCACCACAGGTCCTTTTCCTGCACACAGCAAAGAAGAAGACAGAAGAGAAGCCGGGCTGCGCAATCAAGTGGATTAAGGTGAGTTAAAAAAAAAAATCATTTTTTTAACCCCTCCAGCGCTATTGTACTATGCATTCTGTATTCAGAATGCTATTATTTTCCCTTATAACCATGTTATAAGGAAAAATAATACAATCTACAGAACACCGATCCCAAGCCCGAACTTCTGTGAAGAAGTTCGGGTTTGGGTACCAAACATGCCGATTTTTCTCACGCGCGTGCAAAACGCATTACAATGTTTTGGACTTGCGCGGAAAAATCGTGCATTTGCCAGCAACGCACCCACACCTTTTCCCGCAACGCCCGTGTGAAAGAGGACTAAAGGGTTAACAAAGTTTGTAAAATCAGTTTTGAATACCTTGAGAGGTGTAGTTTGTAAAATGGGGTCATTTTTGGGTGGTTTATTTATTGTGTAAGCCTCACAAAGTGACTTCAGACCTGAACTGTTCCTGAAAAAAGGTTTTGAAATTTTCTGAAAAATTTCAAGATTTGCTTCTAAACTTCTAAGCCTTGTAACGTCCCCAAAAAATAAAATGACATTCCAAAAATGATCCAAACATAAAGTAGACATATGGGGATTGTAAATTAATAACTATTTTGGAGGTATTACTATGTATTATAGAAGTAGAGAAATTGAAATTTGGAAATTTTTCCACATTTTTGGTAAATTTGGATTATTTGTATAAATATTTTTTTTTTCACTCCATTTTACCAGTGTCATGAGGTACAATATGTGATGAAAAAATAATCTCAGAATGGCCTGGATAAGTAAAAGCGTTTTAAAGTTATTCACACATAAAGTGACACTGGTCAGATTTGCAAAAAAATGGCCTGATCCTTAAGGTGAAAATTAGCCCGGTCCATAAGGGTTAAAGGGGGAAAAAGAAAAAAAAATCTGTTTTCAAGTTTTTTTATTCAATATGACAAATTTCATATATCACGTAAACAAAATTAATGACAGGCACTTACTAATGTATTGTGATTGTCTATATTGCTTCCTTTGCTGGCTTGATTCAAGGCTCATATCCAGGCGTCATGACCACCCTGCAATTCATCAGCAGTGGTCGTGCTTGCACACCATAGGAAAGCGTGTCAGCCTCTCTGCTGGTTGGGACCGTGGTAATACTTACAGAAACAGACTATTTTTTCTTTTTTCATTTTCCCTAAAACAAAAATAATAAATATATCAGGGGGAGAAAACAGAACTGGATCGCACATCCACAATGCTATGTTTTGATCTAAATAAACTCGCTACACAGCACCATATTAAAGTGTACAGCCCCCATACTAAATGCTGTACAAGAGGCATTAGTGTACATTTTGATCAAAAAGCATAAGCCCACTCACCACACTAAGGTCGCCTCTTTGAGTGGGAACAACTCTGACAAAAAGGTGCAGCACAATGCGTGACAAAGTGGCACATCCCTAGTAGGCGGCGGGACCCAGGAGTCAAACAAAGAAATGTGTCAGTCTCTCTGGTGGTTGGGACCATGGGAATACTTACAGAAACACTTAAGAAAATATGAAAACAAACTATTTTTTTCTTTCTTCATTTTCCCAAACACAAAAAATAATAAAAATGACATAAAATGTCTCACTTATCACCAAAAAACATTTTAAAAAACGCAGACATCATCTAAATCAGTGTTTCCCAACCTGTGTGCCTCCAGCTGTTGCAATACTACAACTCCCAGCATGCCCGGACAGCATTTGGCTGTGTGTGCATGCTGGGAGTTATAGTTTTGTACAGCTGGAGGCACACTGGTTGGGAAACACTGATCTAAATGACCAAATAGGAAAAGAAAAGTAATGGCATTTAAAGACACATTTACGAAATAATTGGAAGATGTGTCTGTTGGGGGGGGGGGGTCTTGAATTTGTCAATAATTATTGTCATTTACTTAGAGAAGATTAAAAACTAAAGAAAATGGCATTTCTCTGTAAGCAGATGGAGCTGTTTCCTGACTATAAACTTCAAGCACATTTAGCCACAGGACAGCAAAACCATCGTTCTACCAATAGTTTTCAATGCTGATTTGTGTAGTAAAATGCCTAGAGATGCGTGTCTGCCCTGTTGCCCTCATCCAAGACTCCAGAATCATAGTTAGGCTTTCCTTCACAAAGATTCAGTTCACTGCATAGCCCCGCACCTAAATTCCCAGGCTTGATGGGGCCCAACCTTGGCACCTAACACAGGGACTCACTCCTTGCCAGCATTCCATCCTCTTACTCAGTGTCTCACAACTGATAGGTGTTACACGCTGCAGTTCGTTCTTCCTGACTAGCAAAGAACGTTGGCATCAGAACGTTGTATTTGGGCCTGGAATTCCTGTTCTTCTGGAGTAGCAAGGAAATCTGGCATCAGGACATTGTATTAGGGCTTGGGACTCCCCTCTAAAAGATAAAACTGAGAGCTGCTTTGTATGAGCATCCCTGACTCAGTCAGACTTAGGTCACCCTTCTATTACAGGGACAGCCATTCATCTGAAATGAAATACCTGGCTGGATGTGGATGGTCGAGGCTTCCCCCAGCAAAACCAGCTGTTTTCTGGAGATGTTGAGAGAACATCAGCTGATGACTCAGCTGCCCCATTTTCAGTGAACAAGGAGTGAAGGAGTGACGGCTCCTTTAACTTAGGGGTTTGCTACGAGGTCTGAAATAATTTAGGGTTCTGGTCAGAGGTTAGCATACATTTTTGGGCTTGGTTTGGGTCTGAATTAATTCAGAGGTCAGGTCTGGGGTCTCAATTACATATACAGCAAGCTGTAATGCACAGTGTGCTCTGACTCCTTTTTCCTGCTTCCAGTACATCAACTTCAGGAACTGAATGTTCCCTTGTCACCTTATATGTATGATCCACAATTGATATTGACACAATATAATGTTATTCAGTTCATCTACTGTATGTGGTTCCAATGTTATGGCTGAATGGTGTGTAATGTACTGTGCACCGTAGTTGGGAAGCCATATAGCAGAGCAAGTTTTCATTGCAACTTTAATTCTGATGCCCTTTCCTTAGGTTAGGCCATCAGTGCTTGATTTCTTGGAGTCTGCCATGTCCCTTTCATAGTATACACAGGCACAATGCACAGCCCCTTTCTGCAGACCATGCACAATTCTAATAGGCCACACATCCTTTTCATGACATGGCACTGCCCCCTCGGTGTACATTTGGGTGCCAGAGCTGCATCTGATCCCACACACAGGTTCATGGAGGACTATAGTACGGGAAGTGCCAGAATGCTTCTGTGATGCCCAGGAGAGTTGCCAACTCATGCAATAGAGCTCTTCATTTTCAGGAGCCTCCTGAATATTCTTCTTTTTTCTTTTATTTTTGCTTTTTATCTCAAATACAGAATTAAATTAAACATATCTCAAAAAAAGTTAAATACAAAAGCAGAGAAATAAAAATTTAGAAAATTTAGAAAAATAGTCTCTTACTGGCTTGGATAATTAAAGCATCCCAAAGTTACAGATTTTTAAAACTAGGCTCTGTCAGGAAGGTGAAAAATAACAGGAACGGGATAAAATCCATCTAGTAGGATTAATACTAATGCTTATTTACGGCATAGTGAAATAAAAAATTTTTTTTTTCCTTTAACCATATGTACCTTGCTATAAACAAAAAAGTTGAGGTATTTCAGGGGAAAAAGAGCAAAAGTATGAACACTAATGGGAAATGTAATTTGCATCAACTCTACCAACACTTTGCTATGGGGGAAATAATTGGTCCTTTAATCAAGATAATGCAGTCCACCTGGCAGTCGCACACATCAGTTGTGTGCACTCAGGGCTCGGGCTGTTGTGTGCTCCTCCAGTCCCAGGCTGTAGAGAACAGAGAGCTGCTGATTGGTGGATTAGAATCTGATCAACCAATCAGCACTTCCCCTCAGAAACATGCATGATGATTGCTGTTACAAACTGTCATTCCTGGTTGCCGGCTGCAGGAGGAGGAAGATGTCTCCCAGCTTTGCTGTATCACCCCCTCTGTCTGCAAGAGAGAAGCAGCCGTGTGTCTGTAGTGACGTCTGCGACCCCTCTTTAGATCATGGTAAGTTCTCAGTCAGACATCGCAGGAGGGGGATCATTACTGTACCAGGGAACTGTATGGGATGATTTATGTGTATGAAGAGTTCATCTAAACCACTGCATAAGACGAGTGGAGCTGTTCATAACAGCCAATAAGGTTCCAGTGCCTTTGGTTCATCTATTCACTGCCCCCTTCATCGTACTGGTCACTTGCCAGCCTAATTTACAGATCACTGCCTTATCTTACAATTCACTTCCATATATTACTGGTCACTGTCCTAACTTACTGGTTATTACCCTACCTTACTGGTCTCTATCCGCCCTATTTTACTGCTAACTGTCCTATCTTCAATTCACTGAGATTGATAATATAGAACACCAAAGAAGATATGTTGGGAATTATGGGTTATCTCAATGTCCTGTTTTGGGGTATGGTCATGAATCAGTAAAATCAGTTTTTTTTATACTAGAATTGGGGTTATGGATGATATTTATTGTGGGTGACTCTCACAACTTACCTATTATTAATTACTGTATCGCCCATTATCGTATGTATCAGTGGTCTTAATAGTCTGACATTTCCACTGTCCTGTCTTACTGGTCATTACCCTATCATACTGGTTATTATTCATCCTTTCTTACTAGTCTCTGTCCTATCTTACTGCTTACTATCTCCCCTCTCTTCCTGGATGCTGCTCTATCTTACTGGCCAATGTTCCCCCTATTTCACTGGTCACTCACTGTCACTGGTCACACAAACAACAGCAACCATGATAACACCAAGGTAAGGAGAGGCGATGATTAAGGCTACTTTCAAACTGGCGTTTTGGCTTTCCGTTTGTGAGATCCATTCATGGCTCTCACAAGCGGTCCAAAACTGATCAGTTTTGACCTATTGCATTCTGAATGGAAAAGGATCCGATCAGAATGCATCAGTATGCCTCAGTTTGCCTTTGTTCCGTCTCCATTCTGCTTTGGTGTCCGTCTGACGAAACTGAGCCACAATGTAAGTCAATGGGGACGGATCCGTTTTCTATGACACAATCTGGCACAATAGAAAACGGATCCGTCTTAGCTATGTTAAAGATAATAAAAACTGATCCGTTCAGAATGGATGCAGATGGTTGTATTATCTGAACGGATCCATTGTGCAGATCCATGACAGATCCGCACCAAACGCGAGTGTGAAAGTAGCCTAATTATTATGTCCACTGCTTTTGGTAGTCCACAGCACAAGGAGAGATTTATCATTCTTGTACACCAGAAAACTGATAAACAAAAGTTGCAAATTCTGTTTAAACTGTTTGTAAATGGCGTTTTACTGCCAGCCTCTCCATTTTTTGAAAGGGGTGGGCTTGGACATCAGCCCCAAAAGATTTACTTGTAAATGTATGCCAGTTTTCTGCTGTAAATGATGACCGAAATCTATGGCAGCTGTGAGCTGGCCAAGAATTAATTCAGGGCGCATAGACTGTCAGAGGATGCACTTAATTTTTAACCAGGCATGAACTTTATGATAAATTAAATGCATCCCCCCTGCTCTTGATAAATTTCCCCTGAGATGTTTGGTGAGTGGAAAACAACTCCAAACATGTTCTGACAGTTGCTGGCTATTATGGGATGATGGGAGTTGTATTTCTACAGCAGCAATTGCTGAGCCAGAGGTTAGAGACCATTGTTCTAGAACAGGGGTAGGCAAACTCCGGCTCCCAGCTGTTGTGAAACTACAATTCTCAGCATGCTCCATTCATTTCTATGAGAGTTCTTAGAAGTGCAGAGCAAGTATGCATACTGGGAGTTGTAGTTTCACAACAGCTGGGAGCCGGAGGTTGCCAACCCCTGTTCTAGAAGTTGAAATAATTTCTTGCATCAATCGTTATCAGGGTTTTGTTTTATTTCAAGTTTACATCAAATTTTATATTTCTCCTCTACTGCCTCCACAATTGCCTGAAAATGATTTATATGTTGTATTCTTCCTTGCAGGTGTGCACATGTCCATCATCTCTGAAAGAGGGTCCCACAGATGCATCCTAGCAGTTTGAGCACCACTCCTACAAGAGTCCATGCCCTGAGTGATTTCATTGGGTAATTACTCCAGGGTGGTACTTGTGTTGGGATGCACCTCTGGCTGACTATAATCATTATATAAGATAATGATGTAGGTGTGTGCTGTCAATAACCCCATAAAGATTTGTGAATGTTTAGATGAAATGGCTACTATCAGACAACCAGGAATGGATGTCTAACATCCCATGATCTATGCAGCTTATCTGGATACTTCATGCAGTACAGGAAGTCTAAGTGGCCATTTATGGACAGGTATGTCACGAAACGGCCCTGAGCGCGCCGTCCAGCGGGCCACGTGACTAATAACTCAGACAATTTGAAAGACCATTTTCCTTTTTATATTTCGGTTGTGCGTTTAAGTGTATGGACATCTTATTTCGTGCTAGATTTGGTTACTGGTGTTGTGCTTTTAAATGTATTCTCTTTTCCCTTTGTTGTAAGGATTGGAATCGCCCGTAGTCCTGGTCCCCAAAAAGGACGGTACCACTCGGTTTTGCGTCGACTACCAGAGGTTAAACGACTGCACCATCACTGATGCTTACCCCATGCCCCGAGTCGACGAGCTGTTAGACAAGATCTCCCAGGGCCATTTCTTGACCACCGTCGATCTGTGCAAGGGGTACTGGCAGATTCCCCTTGCAGAGGAGGCGACCCTGAAGTCGGCCTTCATCACCCCGTTCGGCCTGTACCAATTCCGGGTCATGCCGTTCGGGATGAAGAACGCTCCGGCCACCTTTCAGCGGTTAATCGATCGCCTCCTCGATGGCCTACAGGAGTTCGCTTGCGCGTACCTGGACGACATAGCCATATACAGCCAGACCTGGGAGGAACACCTCCACCATCTGGGGGTGGTATTAGATCGAATCAGGGACGCCAACCTAACCCTTAAACCGGAAAAATTTAAAATAGGGATGTCCGAGGTGCAGTACCTCGGCCACCGGGTGGGCTGTGGGACCCAGCGACCAGAACCCGCCAAGGTAGAAGCCATTCTAGAATGGCCCACCCCCGTGACCAAGATCCAGGTCCTCGCCTTCTTGGGCACCGCGGGGTACTACAGGAAGTTTGTCCCCCACTACAGCGACCTCGCCAAACCCCTGACAGACCTGACCAAGAAATCCCTACCCCGCCAAGTCCTGTGGTCCCCGGAGTGTGAAGCAGCCTTCCAGAAGCTGAAAACCGCCCTAACCCAAGCCCCCCTCTTAGCAGCTCCGAATTATAACAAACGTTTTATCGTCCATACGGACGCCTCAATGTTCGGACTGGGAGCCGTGCTAAGCCAAGTGGGGGACGACGGGGGGGATCATCCGGTGGCGTACATCAGCCGCAAACTCTTACCCCGGGAGGTGGGATACGCCGCGGTGGAGAAGGAGTGTTTGGCCTTGGTCTGGGCCCTGAGGAAATTTCAGCCATATGTTTACGGGCGGTCCTTCACCGTTATGACCGACCACAATCCACTGGTGTGGCTCAACCGGGTGGCGGGGGAAAACGGACGCCTGTTGCGGTGGAGCCTGGCCCTCCAACCATTTAATTTTACGGTCCAGTACCGGCCCGGGTCTCAGAATGGGAATGCCGATGGACTATCGCGACAATCTGCCAGGGAACCCGGAGACCCGAGCTCACGACTCCCCCTATTCGACCCGTTGGGGTCCAACCGTGTCCGTCTGACTTTATTGGGGGGGAGAAATGTCACGAAACGGCCCTGAGCGCGCCGTCCAGCGGGCCACGTGACTAATAACTCAGACAATTTGAAAGACCATTTTCCTTTTTATATTTCGGTTGTGCGTTTAAGTGTATGGACATCTTATTTCGTGCTAGATTTGGTTACTGGTGTTGTGCTTTTAAATGTATTCTCTTTTCCCTTTGTTGTAAGGATTGGAATGGCCTGGTTGAAATGCAATTGTATGCTAATTACTGTGTACCTTACCTCTCCAGGGGTGTGTAATCTGAGGTTGTAAGAAGGCCATCTGTATGCAAATCCGATGGTCTGATTCAAGCCTGGACATGTCTAGGGTTACATAAGACTTGCAGTGTGTGTATAAATGCATGTGTCCAAGACCCTAAATAAATCAGTCAGTCCCTGTTTCAAGTCATACAGCAACGTCTGGTGAGTGATTCCAGGGCGCCACACATTGTACCAAGAAGGCCGGGCCATTCGGCAGTCGGGCTGATCTCCACCGTGGGTGCCCCATCCCCTCCGCAGATGTCCGAGACATCACCAACCAGGGGGTCAGATAGGAGCAGGACCGCAGGCGGACATCCCATTCCGTCACAAGGTAGGAAAGATAGTTAGCTAACAAATGAGAAATTGTCACGAGGGTATCGAGAACCACGCCTGACTCCGTTATACCTGGGGTCAGGAAGTCGCAGCGGTTGGCTGCACGCTCTATTTAAGATAGGGCTGTTTTCTTTATGGCAGCTTTCTGGGTTTGCTTTGCAAACCCTTTTGGCTCACTCAGGGATCCGTAGCTCTTTCTCCTCAGCTGTTCCTTGTCCAGCACTCCCAAACCTCCTTATATTCCTCTCTCACACTTCTCTGGTTGCCAGAGATAGAGCTTCCTGCCTGGACATCTATCCTGACCCACTGGAGCTGTGTTGCTGCGTTCTCTGACTGTTGATTCAGAACGCTACCCTCCGGATCCCTGTTGGACCTTTGTGGACAGTTGTTGTCGTCCACCTGGGTGTTTGTGTTTGTCTGTGTTTGTCTGTCCTCTCCCTGGTGTTTCCCTCTTAGTGCAGTGGTGAGGACTAGCGATCCCACCGGCCCGTTCACTATCTAGGGCTCATTTCAGGGAAAGCCAGGGTTTAGGCACGTGATCGCCGCACGGGTGAGGAACCCGTCTAGGGTCGTCAGGGCAGTCAGATGCCAGCCGCAAGGTGAGTTAGGGGTCACCACCTTTCCCTCTCCCTTAGGCAGGGCTTTCCCTGTTTTCCTCCCTGTGCGTGAACCGGTCATTACATTATCTCTGGCCCTTATTTTGTGTAGGTAAAAAAGAAAGAAAAAAAATTAGATATATTTTTTTTTTTTTTTTTCTTACCTACTCAGAATCCAGTATGGATCAAATTGCTGCTCTGTCCAAACAATTTCATGGCCTGTCTTTGGAGGTGGTAGGATTGAAGGCGTCGGTCCTCCAGCAACAGCAGCAATTACAACTGACCGCAAGCCCAGCGGTTGCTACTGGTAACCAGGTTGTTGCGGAACCCAAGGTCCCTCTCCCTGACAGATTTTCTGGGGGAAGGGACAAGTTTTTGGCATTCCGTGAGGCCTGTAAGTTATATTTTAAACTGCGCCCTCACTCCTCTGGTAATGAAGATCAGCGGGTGGGGGTTGTTATTTCCCTGCTGCAGGGGGACCCGCAATCCTGGGCGTTCTCTTTACCTACTGATTCCCAGGCTCTTCGGTCAGTGGATGAGTTTTTCGGGGCCTTGGGTCTCATATATGACGACCCTGACCGAGTAGCACTGGCTGAATCAAGATTACGGAGACTCTTACAAGGAGAACGGCCGGTAGAGGAGTATTGCTCTGAATTCCGTAGGTGGGCTACGGATACCCAATGGAACGACCCGGCTCTCAGGAGTCAGTTCTGATCTGGGTTATCCGAAAGGGTTAAGGATGCGCTTGCATTATATGAGACCCCCTTTTCCCTTGATGCGGTTATGTCCCTTTCTATCCGTATAGAGAGACGCCTTAGGGACAGGTTGAAAGAACCGGAGAAATTGGTAACTCCTCTCAAGCAGCAGTTAGTCTGTACGGACTTAGACGAGCCTATGCAGCTAGGAGGAACTACTCGTCAGGTCCGTCCTCCTGAGGCTCGCCGTAGGCGTAGGGTTTGTTTTTTTTGTGGGGAGAGGGGTCATTACATTAATGTCTGTCCTTCTTTCCTCAGAAACAAAAGACCGTCGGAAAAACTACTAACCCCAGGCTGTGTGGAGGATGTCAGCCGGGGGGTATACGTCTCCTCCATACGTACATCGCAATTTGTGTTGCCAGCGGTTATTGTTTTTGGTGATAAGACGGAGACTATTTCTTTCTTTTTAGACAGTGGAGCAGGGGTAAATTTGATAGATGCCCATTTTGCCCGCACTTTGGGTTTGTCTCTCTGTACGTTACAGAGACCCATTCCCATATTCGCTATTGATTCAGCTCCCCTGTCTCAGAGAAACCTCACCCACATTGTTCATAATATACACCTTCGGGTAGGGGACCACCATAACGAGATGCTTTCAGGTTATGTTCTGGAGGGGCTTCCCACTCCGGTGGTGCTGGGTCTTCCCTGGTTGGTAGCGCACAATCCAGTAGTGGATTGGCAGGCCAGGGAGATATTGGAGTGGAGTGAGCAGTGCAGAGAAAATTGCTTAACTACCTCAGGACCGCCGTACGCAGGATTGCGTCCTGCCGGCGGTCCTGCTCTTCTGGGTGGACGCATATACGCGTCCTCCCGCGAGAGCCGAGATTTCCTGTGAACGCGCGCGCACAGGCGCGCGCGCTCACAGGAACGGAAGGTAAGCGAGTGGATCTCCAGCCTGCCAGCGGCGATCGCTCGCTGGCAGGCTGGAGATCCGAATTTTTTAACCCCTAACAGGTATATTAGACGCTGTTTTCATAACAGCGTCTAATATACCTCCTACCTGGTCCTCTGGTGGTCCCTTTTGTTAGGATCGACCACCAGAGGACTCAGGTAGGTCAGTACAGTAGCACCAAACACCACACTACACTACACCCCCCCCCGTCACTTATTAACCCCTTATAAACCCCTGATCACCCATGATCACCCCATATAAACTCCCTGATCACCCCCCCTGTCATTGATCACCGCCCTGTCATTGATCACCCCCCTGTCAGGCTCCGTTCAGACGTCCGTATGATTTTTACGGATCCACGGATACATGGATCGGATCCGCAAAAAGCATACGGACGTCTGAATGGAGCCTTACAGGGGGGTGATCAATGACAGGCGGGTGATCACCCATATACACTCCCTGATCACCCCCTGTCATTGATCACCCCCCTGTCATTGATCACTCCCCTGTAAGGCTCCATTCAGACGTCCGCATGATTTTTACGGATCCATGGATACATGGATCGGATCCGCAAAACACATGCGGACGTCTGAATGGAGCCTTACAGGGGGTGATCAATGACAGGCGGGTGATCACCCATATACACTCCCTGATCACCCCCCTGTCATTGATAACCCCCCTGTAAGGCTCCATTCAGACGTCCGCATGCGTTTTTTGGATCCGATCCATGTATCCATGGATCCATAAAAAATCATGCGGATGTCTGAATGGAGCCTTACAGGGGGGGTGATCAGTGACAGGGGGGTGATCACCCTGATTACCCTGATCACCCCCTGTCATTGATAACCCCCCTGTAAGGCTCCATTCAGACGTCCGCATGCGTTCTGTGGATCCGATCCATGTATCCATGGATCCGTAAAAAATCATGCGGATGTCTGAATGGAGCCTTACAGGGGGGGTGATCAGTGACAGGGGGGTGATCACCCTGATTACCCTGATCACCCCCTGTCATTGATAACCCCCCTGTAAGGCTCCATTCAGACGTCCGCATGCATTTTGTGGATCCGATCCATGTATCCATGGATCCGTAAAAAATCATGCGGATGTCTGAATGGAGCCTTACAGGGGGGGTGATCAGTGACAGGGGGGTGATCACCCTGATTACCCTGATCACCCCCTGTCATTGATAACCCCCCTGTAAGGCTCCATTCAGACGTCCGCATGCGTTCTGTGGATCCGATCCATGTATCCATGGATCCGTAAAAAAGCATGCGGATATCTGAATGGAGCCTTACAGGGGGGGTGATCAATGACAGGGGGGTGATCAGGGAGTCTATATGGGTGATCACCCCCCTGTCATTGATCACCCCCCCCCCCCCCCCCCCCCCCGGTAAGGCTCCATTCAGACATTTTTTTTGGCACAAGTTAGCGGAAATTTTTTGTTTGTTTTTGTTTTTTCTTACTAAGTCTCATATTCTACTAACTTGTGTCAAAAAATAAAATCTCACATGGACGCACCATACCCCTCACGGAATCCAAATGCGTAAACATTTTTAGACATTTATATTCCAGACTTCTTCTCACGCTTTAGGGCCCCTAAAAAGCCAGGGCAGTATAAATACCCCACATGTGACCCCATTTCGGAAAGAAGACACCCCAAGGTATTCCGTGAGGGGCATATTGAGTCCATGAAAGATTGAAATTTTTGTCCTAAGTTAGCGGAAAGTGAGACTTTGTGAGAAAAAAAAAAAAAAAAAATCAATATCCGCTAACTTATGCAAAAAAAAAAATAATTCTAGGAACTCGCCATGCCCCTCATTGAATACCTTGGGGTGTCTTCTTTCCAAAGTGGGGTCACATGTGGGGTATTTATACTGCCCTGGCTTTTTAGGGGCCTGAAAGTGTGAGAAGAAGTCTGGGATCCAAATGTCTAAAAATGCCCTCCTAAAAGGAATTTGGGCCCCTTTGCGCATCTAGGCTGCAAAAAAGTGTCACACATGTGGTATCGCCGTACTCAGGAGAAGTTGGGGAATGTGTTTTGGGGTGTCATTTTACATATACCCATGCTGGGTGAGAAAAATATCTTGGTCAAATGCCAACTTTGTATAAAAAAATGGGAAAGGTTGTCTTTTGCCAAGATATTTCTCTCACCCAGCATGGGTATATGTAAAATGACCCCCCAAAACACATTACCCAACTTCTCCTGAGTACGGCGATACCACATGTGTGACACTTTTTTGCAGCCAAGGTGGGCAAAGGGGCACCTTTCGGATTTCGCAGGCCATTTTTTACACATTTTGATTGCAAGGTACTTCTTACACATTTGGGCCCCTAAATTGCCAGGGCAGTATAACTACGCCACAAGTGACCCCATTTTGGAAAGAAGACACACCAAGGTATTCCGTGAGGGGCACGGCGAGTTCCTAGAATTTTTTATTTTTTGTCACAAGTTAGCGGAAAATGATGATTTTTCTTTTTTTTTCTTTTTTCCTTACAAAGTCTCATATTCCACTAACTTGCGACAAAAAATAAAAAAATTCTAGGAACTCGCCATGCCCCTCACGGAATACCTTGGGGTGTCTTCTTTCCAAAATGGGGTCACTTGTGGCGTAGTTATACTGCCCTGGCAATTTAGGGGCCCAAATGTGTGAGAAGAACTTTGCAATCAAAATGTGTAAAAAATGCCCTGCAAAATCCGAAAGGTGCACTTTGGAACATGTGCCCCTTTGCCCACCTTGGCAGCAAAAAAGTGTGACACATCTGGTATCGCCGTACTCAGGAGAAGTTGGGCAATGTGTTTTGGGGTGTCATTTTACATATACCCATGCTGGGTGAGAAAAATATCTTGGTCAAATGCCAACTTTGTATAAAAAAATGGGAAAAGTTGTCTTTTGCCAAGATATTTCTCTCACCCAGCATGGGTATATGTAAAATGACACCCCAAAACACATTCCCCAACTTCTCCTGAGTACGGCGATACCAGATGTGTGACACTTTTTTGATGCCAAGGTGGGCAAAGGGGCACCTTGGCAGCAAAAAAGTGTGACACATCTGGTATCGCCGTACTCAGGAGAAGTTGGGGAATGTGTTTTGGGGTGTCATTTCCCATTTTTTTATACAAAGTTGGCATTTGACCAAGATATTTTTCTCACCCAGCATGGGTATATGTAAAATGACACCCCAAAACACATTCCCCAACTTCTCCTGAGTACGGCGATACCAGATGTGTGACACTTTTTTGCTGCCAAGGTGGGCAAAGGGGCACATATTTTGGATTTCACCGGTCATTTTTTACACATTTTGATTGCAAAGTTCTTCTCACACATTTGGGCCCCTAAATTGCCAGGGCAGTATAACTACGCCACAAGTGACCCCATTTTGGAAAGAAGACACCCCAAGGTATTCCGTGAGGGGCATGGCGAGTTCCTAGAATTTTTTATTTTTTGTCGCAAGTTAGTGGAATATGAGACTTTGTAAGAAAAAAATAAATAAATAAAATCATCATCATTTTCCGCTAACTTGTGACAAAAAATAAAAAGTTCTATGAACTCACTATGCCCATCAGCGAATACCTTAGGGTGTCTACTTTCCGAAATGGGGTCATTTGTGGGGGTTTTCTACTGTTTGGGCATTGTAGAACCTCAGGAATCATGACAGGTGCTCAGAAAGTCAGAGCTGTTTCAAAAAGCGGAAATTCACATTTTTGTACCATAGTTTGTAAATGCTATAACTTTTACCCAAACCATTTTTTTTTTTGCCCAAACATTTTTTTTTTTATCAAAGACATGTAGAACAATAAATTTGGCGAAAAATTTATATATGGATGTCTTTTTTTTGCAAAATTTTACAGCTGAAAGTGAAAAATGTCATTTTTTTGCAAGAAAATCGTTACATTTTGATTAATAACAAAAAAAGTAAAAATGTCAGCAGCAATAAAATACCACCAAATGAAAGCTCCATTAGTGAGAAGAAAAGGAGGTAAAATTCATTTCGGTGGTAAGTTGCATGACCGAGCGATAAACGGTGAAAGGAGTGTAGTGCCGAAGTGTAAAAAGTGCTCTGGTCATGAAGGGGGTTTCACCTAGCGGGGCTGAAGTGGTTAAATAGCAATTGCTTAGTCGCCTCCATAACTACCCTACCTACATTTATTTCGGATTTTGAGGATGTTTTTTTCTGAAAAGGGTTGTCAGAAGTTACCACCTCATCGTCCTTATGATTGCCCGGTTAACCTTATTCCCGGCGCAAAATTACCCAAGACCAGGTTATATAATCTTTCGGGTCCAGAGAGACAAGCCATGAAAGATTATATCTCTGAGGGCTTGGCTAAGGGACACATCAGGCCCTCTTCTTCACCCGTGGCTGCAGGGTTTTTCTTCGTTAAAAAGAAAGATGGGGGCCTGCGTCCTTGCTTAGATTTTCGCGAATTAAATCGGATAACCATCCGAGACCCATACCCTCTTCCGCTCATTCCTGACCTGTTTAATCAGATTGCGGGTGCTAGGTGGTTCTCCAAACTTGATCTTAGGGGGGCCTACAATCTGATTCGTATTAAGGAGGGGGATGAGTGGAAGACAGCGTTTAACACCCCTGAGGGGCATTATGAAAATCTAGTTATGCCTTTCGGTCTGACCAATGCTCCTGCCGTTTTTCAACATTTCGTTAATTACATTTTTAGTCATCTAATCGGCAGGTTTGTGGTAATATACCTAGATGATATTTTAATTTATTCGTCTGTTCTGAGAACACATGAGGAGCATGTCAGACAAGTACTGCAGGTCCTACGGACTAATGAATTATATGCTAAGATTGAAAAATGTGTCTTCGCCGTTCAGGAAATACAATTCCTGGGTTATTTTTTATCTGCTTCAGGTTTTCGTATGGATCCTAGGAAGGTCCAGGCAATTTTAGATTGGGATCTTCCTGAAAACCTCAAAGCACTACAACGGTTCTTGGGCTTCGCGAATTTCTATAGGAAATTCATTAAAAATTATTCACTTATTGTAAAACCGCTTACTGACATGACTAGGAAGGGGACTGATTTTTCTAAATGGTCTGACGCCGCTAAAGTTGCTTTTTCCTCTCTAAAAGAGAGGTTTACCTCAGCACCTGTACTAGTCCAACCTGATGTCTCTCAGCCTTTTATTGTTGAAGTCGATGCGTCAGAGGTGGGAGTGGGGGCTGTGCTGTCTCAGGGTCCATCTCCTGGCAAATAGCGTCCTTGTGCTTTCTTTTCGAAAAAACTATCTGCAGCAGAAAAGAACTACGATATTGGCAATAGGGAACTATTAGCTATTAAACTTGCGTTTGAGGAGTGGTGCCACTTCTTAGAGGGGGCAGTCCACCCCGTCACTGTGATTACGGACCACAAAAATCTCCTGTACCTCGAATCAGCTAAGCATCTCACCCCTAGACAGGCTAGGTGGTCGCTATTTTTTACCAGGTTTAACTTTGTTTTTACCTATCGTCCTGGGGCAAAGAACACCAAGGCTGATGCACTATCTCGTTGTTTCCCTGGAGGGGGTAATGTGAGTGATCCGGTGCCCATTCTACAAAGAGGAGTGGTTGTCTCTGCGGTACACTCTGTTTTGGAGGGGAAGGTGTTAGAGGCCCAGGGGGACGCCCCGGTCTCTTGCCCCTCAGAGAAATTGTTTGTACCGTTGAACCTAAGTTTCGAATTATTAAAGGAACATCATAATTCGGCACTTGCTGGGCACCCGGGTAGTAAAGCAACCTTGGAGCTATTGTCTCGTCGTTTTTGGTGGCCAAGGTTGCGTCAGGATATATTGATTTTGTGTCTTCTTGTTCTTGTTTATTTCTAAATTTTGGAAAGCTTTTTGTTCCCGTTTGGGGGTACACTTGTCCTTTTCCTCAGCTTTCCATCCTCGAATGGACAGACTGAGCGAACCAACCAAAACCTTGAGACATATCTAAGATGTTTTGTGTCTGAAAACCAAGAGTTGTGGTCATCATATTTACCGTTAGCTGAGTTTGCCATAAATAATCGTCGTCAGGAATCCACTGGCAAGTCACCATTTCTTGGTGCATATGGTTTTCATCCCCAATTCTGTACTTTCAAAGAGGGGGGGTCTTCTGGGGTTCCCGAAGAGGAAAGTTTTTCGTCATCTCTTTCATCGGTATGGCAGAAGGTGCAAGCTAACTTGAAAAATATGGGAGGTAAATACAAATGCATGGCTGATAAGAGACGGTCGCCAGGTCCGGACCTAGGAGTGAATGACTATGTGTGGTTGTCTACTAGGAATATTAAATTGAAGGTTCCCTCTTGGAAACTGGGTCCTAGGTTTATTGGCCCTTACAAAATTGTAGCCATCATCAACCCCGTGGCTTTTCGCCTGGAGTTACCTCAGACTTTTAAAATTCATAATGTTTTTCATAAGTCGTTACTCAAAAAATATGTTCCACCTCTAGAACCATCACCGCTGCCACCCCCTCCTGTTGTCGTGGATGGTAATCTAGAATTTCAGATATCCAAAATTGTTAATTCTCGTCGGGTCCGCCGCTCTCTTCAATATCTGGTGCATTGGAGAGGTTACGGTCCCGAGGAAAGAATGTGGGTTCCTGCGTCTGAGGTAAACGCCGACAGGTTAGTTCGGGTTTTTCATGCCTCTCATCCTGAGAGACCTCGTCCTGAGTGTCCGGAGGCCCCTCGTAGAGAGGGGGGTACTGTCACGAGGGTATCGAGAACCACGCCTGACTCCGTTATACCCGGGGTCAGGAAGTCGCAGCGGTTGGCTGCACGCTCTATTTAAGATAGGGCTGTTTTCCTTATGGTAGCTTTCTGGGTTTGCTTTGCAAACCCTTTTGGCTCACTCAGGGATCCGTAGCTCTTTCTCCTCAGCTGTTCCTTGTCCAGCACTCCCAAACCTCCTTATATTCCTCTCTCACACTTCTCTGGTTGCCAGAGATAGAGCTTCCTGCCTGGACATCTATCCTGACCCACTGGAGCTGTGTTGCTGCGTTCTCTGACTGTTGATTCAGAACGCTACCCTCCGGATCCCTGTTGGACCTTTTGTGGACAGTTGTTGTCGTCCACCTGGGTGTTTGTGTTTGTCTGTGTTTGTCTGTCCTCTCCCTGGTGTTTCCCTCTTAGTGCAGTGGTGAGGACTAGCGATCCCACCGGCCCGTTCACTATCTAGGGCTCATTTCAGGGAAAGCCAGGGTTTAGGCACGTGATCGCCGCACGGGTGAGGAACCCGTCTAGGGACGTCAGGGCAGTCAGGTGCCAGCCGCAAGGTGAGTTAGGGGTCACCACCTTTCCCTCTCCCTTAGGCAGGGCTTTCCCTGTTTTCCTCCCTGTGCGTGAACCGGTCATTACAGAAATGCATATATAAGTCATAATGTAATGATCAAAAGAGGAGAAAATGTGGCAGGAAGGAATTAACTCTGATTTCTTGTATCAATCATTATCGGAGTTTTGGTTCATGTCTGGTTTCTTTCCACTTTCCCACAGATGCACCCTAGCAGTTTGAGCACCACCCTTACAAGAAGAGTCAATGCCCTAAAAGCATGATTTCACCGGGGATTACTCCAGGGTGGTCCTTGTGTTGGGATGCACCTCTGGTTGGCTGTCGTCATCCTTTTAGGTAGATAATGAAGTGAGTGCTGTCAATAACCCCATAAAGAAGCGGAATGTTCAGATGAAATGGCAATTATGAGGTGGTCAGGAATGGATATCTAACATCCCATGATGTATACAGCTTATCTAGATACTTCATGCAGTACATGCAATTTAAGGGGCCTTTTCTAGACAGATAGTTAGCTAACAAATCAATGAGAAATGCATATATGAGTGATAATGTAGTGATCAAAAGAAGAGAAAATGTGAAAGGAAAGAATTAACTCTGATTTCTTGTATCAATCATTATCAGGGTTTTGGTTCATGTCTGGTTTCTTTCCACTTTCCTGCTTCTCCTCTATTGATATAACATTTAATAATTACCTGGAAATGATTAATATGTTATATTCCTAGTTAAGGGTGTGGACATGTACATTTTGTAGGAAGGATGACATCACAGCTACAGAGTTGACCGTCTGATAGCCCAGCTCGACTGCCCACCTTTCCTGAAGACCCCTCAGCGTTTTGAGAGTTGGGTGGAGGACATCATCTCTGAAAGAGGGTCCCACAGATGCACCCTAGCAGTTTGAGCACCACTCTTGCAAGAAGAGTCAATGCCCTAAAAGCGTGATTTCACCGGGGATTACTCCAGGGTGGTCCTTGTGTTGGGATGCACCTCTGGCTGGCTGTCGTCATCCTTTTAGGTAGATAATGAAGTGAGTGCTGTCAATAACCCCATAAAGAAGCCGGAATGTTCAGATGAAATGGCAATTATGAGGTGGTCAGGAAAGGATATCTAACATCCCATGATGTATACAGCTTATCTAGATACTTCATGCAGTACATGCAATTTAAGGGGCCTTTTCTAGACAGCGAGACAGATAGTTAGCTAACAAATCAATGAGAAATGCATATATGAGTGATAATGTAATGATCAAAAGAGGAGAAAATGTGAAAGGAAAGAAGTAACTCTGATTTCTTGTATCAATCATTATCAGGGTTTTGGCTCATGTCTGGTTTCTTTCCACTTTCCTGCTTCTCCTCTATTGATATAACATTTAATAATTACCTGGAAATGATTAATATGTTATATTCCTAGTTAAGGGTGTGGACATGTACATTTTGTAGGAAGGATGACATCACAGCTACAGAGTTGACCGTCTGATAGCCCAGCCCGAATGCCCACCTTTCCTGAAGACCCCTCAGCTTTTTGAGAGTTGGGTGGAGGACATCATCTCTGAAAGAGGGTCCCACAGATGCACCCTAGCAGTTTGAGCACCACTCCTACAAGAAGAGTCAATGCCCTAAAAGCGTGATTTCACCGGGGATTACTCCAGGGTGGTCCTTGTGTTGGGATGCACCTATGGCTGGCTGTCGTCATCTTTTTAGTTACATAATTATATGTGTATGTATTGTCAACAGCTCCTTAAAGAAGTGTGAATGTTCAGATGAAATTGCTACTATGAGGCGGCCAGGAATGGATGTCTAACATCCCATGAACTATGCAGCTTATCTGAATACTTCATGAAGTACAGGCAGTCTAAGGGGCTTTTTCTAGACAGGTAGGATAGATAGTTAGCTAAAAAATCAATGAGAAATACATATGTGTGATAATGTAATGATCAAAATGGTGAAAAACGTTAAAGAAATAAATTATTTCTGATACCCTGCCTGCCTGTAATCAAATTTCTTTCATATTAATAATATATTCTGTTGTGCTTGAGAAAATTATACTTATATACGCATAAAAACTTTTTTAACAAGAAGACTTCATATCTTGAGGACCCGTCGAGCCTACCATCAACACCCTCACATTCCAAGAAGACAGAAAAGAAGGACACATATCTCTGGACTATGACTGCTCGCATTCTAATTAGTTGTTTACCATGTTCAATACTACATGCTCTTTGCATGCTGTATGTGAATATATATTGTCATATTACAATATATTGTCATATTACTTTATTGTAATCCCCTGCGGGGACCCTTAAAATGAGTGGAGAGGCAATTCTTCTTGAACTAGATGATCGCGTAAATTGTCTTGATTAAAGTGGGCAACATTAACCAGTTTTTGACTGCCCATTTATATACATCTGGGGGGGTGTTGCATTTAACTCCACAAGGACATTTAGGAGTGTCGTTGCAGAGTTAGGATACTTTCACATCTGCGCTTTCACTTTCAGCTATTGAGATCCGTCATAGGATCACAAAAGTGGGGAAAACGCTTCAGTTTTGTCCCCATTCATAGTCAATGGGGACAAAACTGAACTGAAGAGAACAAAGTGCACCAAAATCTTGTTCCATTTCATTGTGTTCCAATAAAGCACACAAAAACAATGCAAGCAGAGCTTTTGAGTGCGTCCTGGGATGCAGAGCAAGACGGATGGTAAATAAATAGTGGCATGCCCTTGGCTGGGATCCGGCTTTTGCGGATCCGCCATTTACAGACAATAAAACACTTACGACTATGTACATGAGCCCAAATATGTATATTTACTCATATTCCTATGTAGTCCTACAGCCTGTCCACCTCATGCTGTGAGTAGAGAATTTATCTTAAGACCTCCATACATTTCCATGGGATTGAGTGATTTGCTTGTGTGAAGATTGGTACTTATCTTATTAAACAATACCATAAGGGCCCAGTTGACCCAACATCTGGTATTAGCATAATTGAATTGGATGACAAAATAGATGTTTCTACCACCACACAGCCTCCCAGATTCAGCGGAGCCGAAAGTCATCATTTATCAAATACTGAAGGATCAGAACAATATGGGTTCCAAACTAAGGTTTTATCAATGCCTGGATCTTGGCTACTAGAGTTCGTGGAAGGAAAAAGTAGGCGGTAGACTGACGATCCATCCCAGCAGGGGTCATACATCCTGGGCCAGAGGTTTAAAACTGTGTTTAAATGGGTCTTGCAAACATTTAGTAAGCTTATCATGTCAATTAATTTGAAGACCATTGGCCAAGATACCCAACTTTCTGCCTGGCCCTCAAGGACTCGGTGGTGGGCTTAGTTACCCCACAGCAAGCTTCATATTCCTCCCAGAAGCTCAATCTTCCTTCCTGGGGCTTCATCTCCACCCTGGGAAGTTCACCAGTAATGACAGTAAAATCTGTCATTCTGCACAATCCACCTTTCCCCATCCCCATGCCACATTTACATCAGCCAGTTGTTCTCACCCAGGTGCTTTTGCTCTACAGGCACATCAGATATACCAAGTGGACTGACATGCAGGCTTTCTCCGACTGCACCAAATCATTCCAAAGAGAACCAGGATCTTTTTCATCAGCCTCTCAGCGTATTCGACTGGCCAGGTGTAGCACTCATTATCCTATTATTCATGTATGCCTTAAATAAGGCCTGAGGGCATTATTATACATATTACATCCCAATTCTGTAGAAATACTCACCAACTTCCGATTGCTAGTCATCTTTTAAATGCCCAATTGATAAGAGCCTGTCTAGTGACGTGTTCATATTAGAGGCTTTTGTAGACCCCCAAAAAAAACACACATATTTATATTTGTAAGGGCAAGAAGATTTTCCTGTGAAGAGTCTGCATTTGAATAGAAATGTGAACACATCATAATCAGATTGAGCAACCGCGGGTATAATGTCAATCATTTAAGTGGGGCCAAAGAAAGGGCTGCTGCTTGAAGAACCCGTGTACACAACAAGAAGATCATCTCAAGATAGATGTGCCTCTACATGTGACAAATTTACCATTAGTACACATTTCAGCCATATCTGTAAGGATATTGTGGCAATCATCTGCAAATCAATACTTGTCCTGTGTAAAGATGCTGACCTACGTTTCATTTTACAAAAGAAAGTTACGTTTATATAAAAAAGAGCTGTTACAGAGGGAAACATTTTTTTTCCCCCACAGCATTTAAAGTGGTTGTCTCACAGAAAATATTCTACAGTTTTCAAACCAGCACCTGGGTCTGAATACTTTTGTATTTATATGTAATTAAAAATCTGTGTAGCGCCACCTGCTGTTTTTTTTTCTTATTTCTTTGACCTGCTCACTGAGAAGGCCACACATGCTCAGTTTCATCCTTCAACTGGCTACTGAGCTGTGATAGGGAGAGCATGGACACGCCCCCTTAGCTGCAGCAGAAAAGACACTCCATTTGAACTGCCAGCTTGATATAAATCTAGCAGAGCATTGAATGGGGAGATTTCTGGATCCATGTGAGGTACAGGGCTGGTTCTAGCTTTGTTAGAAAGATGTTGTCATGTACTATGTGTGATTTACATTTTTTACATTAGTCATGGGATAACCCCTTTAAGCATAAAACAGGGTCAGTGTCTACCTGCTTCCACCTCAGAGGATCACACAAATGTGTTTACAGTCACTCCAATAACTGTAGAATGGTAGAACATGTCCTATTCTTGTCCGTTTTGTGGACAAGGATTGAACATTTCTACAGAAGTTAAAAAAATAAATGGTTGCATGCACTCGGCTGGGATCTGTCTTTTGCGGATCCACCATTTACAGACAATAAAACACGACCGTGTACATGAGACCTAATATGTATATTTACTCATATTCCTATGTAGTCCTACAGCCTGTCCACCTCATGCTGTGAGTAAAAACTTTATCTCTAGACCTCCATACATTTCCATGGGATTGAGTGATTTGCTTGTGTGAAGATTTGTGCTTATCTTATTAAACAATACCACAAGTGCCCAGTTGACCCAACATCTGGTATTAGCATAATTGAATTGGATGAAACAATAGATGTTCCTATAACCACACAGCCTCCCAGATTCAGCGGAGCTGAAAGTCATCCTTTATCAAATACAGAAGGATCAGAACAATATGGGATACAACTCACACAATAAGATATATAATACACGCTACAAGATAGGTTGTCTATCTATCGCAGGTCCGATTCTACCTAACTGGTCAGAAAATTCCTTACTGGATGAATAAACTCAACCCGAATTCAAAGTCCTCCAACTGTCCTGAAAATTCTTAGATGACACTTAACCAGTTTTGTTTTAAAATGAAAGTAATAGCTTACTTCAGTGTAAGTGGTCAGAAAGGAAAACAGCAGGACACTTTTAATTGAGCTCCTTATCACATAGAGAAATAAACATAAGACACGGTTATCCATTTCAAAATCATTTATTAAAACGAAATCCCTGCAGAGAAAAATTGTGATCCAGATGAAGACAAAAACCTAGACACATTTGGCCAGTTTGTGTCACAGGGAAAAAAATCCTTCTTGACCCTGAGAAAAGGCCATCAGTCGGAAGATCCTGGATCAGAGTCATTGATAATTCCACCTGGTTGGGGTCTACTTACCTATATATCTCACTTACCTATTGTGAAGGATGGAAATATATTGAAATTTGCCCATCTTACCTCCATGTTGGATGTACACACGGAGACGAAGACTGTTGTGATCTCTGTTGACTCTTGGTTTCTCCATCTGGGACGTTGGTCTGGGGCTTGTATCCTGAAAGCCTCTTGCCTTAACTATCAGCCTGGCGTCCACCGGCATGCCACGCATATAGGAAGACTGTTCTAACCATCTCCGTGTGGTTGGTGATTGAACCTGCTTGGTCGATGCATCATAAATTTTGGTGATGCTATGACTGCTGTGTGTTTAATCCATAAAGTCGAGTTCCTATAGAAGCACAGAAAAGCATAGTAAATATGTGGTTGGAAACCAACTGTTTCAGATCGACAGACAAAACCTGCCCTGCGGGGTAAAATATCTGCCCATTAAAGGGCATATCCATATATAAAATGTCACATCCGAAAAGAGCGGAGCTCGCCTACTTGGCTATTTTCTTAAGCCTCACTAAAGTGAAAGGAGAGAGCAGCACAACGTCGGCCACTTCCCCCTTTCCTGGCCGTGTGTGACAGGGTCCCGTTCTTGAGACAGCAGCAGGTGTCAGAGGTAGGAACCTAGACACTGTAACCTGGGAATGTGTCATAAATTTCCAGATAGAACAAGCCCTTTAATAACAGAGGACACAGCACCCTCTAAGCAGATCCTGGAATGTCTCCTTCATTATGTTGTAGGGCTGGTAGGACATACGCACGTACACTACCAGTACTGGCTGCTATGACATGGCCACATGGGGAAGATTGCCCAACATGGAAATTTTACTGCAGATTTTGCTGACATTCCACAGTGTATTTATGTGCGGATTTACTAAAGATCTAACTCTACGCATTGCAAACGGTGAAATATACTGTGGAAATCTGTAGTATAAGCTAAACCAATCAGATTCCATCTTTTATTTTGGACAGCTCCTTTGGAAAATAAAATGAGAAATCTGGTTGGTTGCTATGGGCAACTAAGCCAGTTCTACTTTACACCAGTTTGATAAATGACCCCCTTAATTCTTCTCAATACCAATCATGATTCCTATTCGTTTTGAATGTGTACTCTTTGTGGAAGCTTCCATGCAGATTTATTTTATTTTATTAAGTATTGGTCATTTAAAAGACAGTGTATAAGAAACTGGTTATACTAAAATCTTGTTAATGTAATAGTTTGGTAGATTGCTAATTACTGGCACCAAAAGAAAAGTCCACTGGAATCTGTGTAAATTCTGATGTAGCAAATGGATTTGAGGGCATGGCTGTGCATATTACACCTCAAATCTGTCATTACACTCCCTAACTTACTATTGTTAGGGCAGCTTTTAAATGCCATAGTGATTAGGGGCCTTTCTAGTGACAAGTACATTGTAGAGTCTCCAGTCAGTCAAGAAAGGGTTAATACTTGGGACCACTGTGGCTGACTTCATAGTTAAAGTGCATGAGGTAGGTATCAATAATAAGCCCCTGTAGTAACTATGGTAATTGTGCTGCTGATGTCATAGATGCATAAGTCTATGACATAAAGTATCCACAGATGAAGGTTCCATAACAGAAGGACAAACGGCCATTTGTGGAGCCATGCTTGATGTGTCTGGAGGCCTGGAGCTTCACCATCTGTAGAGGGAGGAAGTGGACGCCCGCCTAGCTAGCCAGATCAGCCCTATCGCTTAGCCAGCCAGATCAGCCCAATCCACCTAGCCAGTCAGACCAGCCCTATCTGCCTAGCCAGACAGATCATCCAAATTAGCCCTAGCCATCAATGGGTCGACAGATGCTGCAGCCAGATCTCCCTCACATCCAGCGCCAGCTGCTAAAAATGTACGTGTAAGGCCAGGAGTGGTCGAATTTGGCTATCTCCATAAGAGGCTGGCACAGAGAGTTTCATATTGTGTAACTGCTTACTAATCTGTTTCTTTAACTTTTTAACATGTGTGACTATTTGATGTCCTTTCTGTCATATCTTTAATGAATTTCTATCATGTCTCATTGAAAATGTACACCTTCTGATAAAATATCTTGTTCCATTTTGGCATTAACCTTCTAAGCCCAAGGGAAGGGCAACCCTCCAGCCATGGTTCCCTAGAGGTTTCCCCCACAGGGGTTTTTCCTCTCCTGAGTGCGGGGGGGGGGGGGGGTGACTCTTCGTGAGTCGGGGTTGTGCCATGTTCAGTGCCCTATTCATAGCGATTGGCCTGAGAATAAATTTGAGGCACTGAATAAAAATAGTCATTTAAAGTTAAATAAATTCTCTCTATTTTACACCCAATTTAAGTTTGAGTGGTATTGCTTCGGAGTGAGCGTTCATTAAATATTGCATAGCGACAAAGCCAGTGGTGCGTTTTTAAACCTGTGCAGCAAGAGGATGGAGCAGAGATGACAAGCTATTCAGAGATGACAAATTTATCAAAAAGGAACTTGTGTCATGATAAAGTTGATGTGCAGCGCACTATGTGAGGAGAGAGGAGAGGGTAGGAGCGGTGACTGAGGCAGTGAGGGTGGCTGTGGTCCTCAAGGTGCCTGACACTGTGAGCCTGTGGCTTAATTTTTTCCAGCTAAGTAAATAATCTTCAACCCTGGTAGTTGAACGGACATGGCCGCTCATTGTGTCCTGACCACAGTTCCATGGCCCCTGGTACTGACCTCCCATTCTCTTGTTGCGTGGACCTCAGGTACTGGGGGTGTGAAAGGATGCTAGCTCCAACTCAATAGAGGTCAGTCATGCCGAGAGGACTGCTTCATCTTCCTCCCTGGGGCTTAAAGGGTGCTATACATTGATGAGCTATTCACAGAATAGGTCATCAATATCTGAGCGGTGGGGGTCTGACACCAGGCACCCCGACCGATCAGCTGTTTGAAGAGGAGACAGTGCTCCACTGCCCGTGGTCTCGCAAGTGAAGTGTAATCACAAGTACTCGCTCTATTCACTTGAATGCCACCACTGCAAAGGAGTCCCAGCTGAGTGTAATGAAGAGGAAGCAGCTCTCGCATGGAGCGTCACCTCTTCAAACTGCTGATCTGCTGGGTTGTCAGACCCCCGCCCATCAGATATTGATGACCTGTCCTGAGGATAGGTCATCAATATATTCCTTCTGCACAAACCCTGTAATCTTCTCCTGGATAATGGGACACTAGCAGTTGCTGAGCCCACACCAGAGTTCCTTGTCTCCAGGAACCAGTGGTATTTTTCCACCCAGTGACCCCGAACAGGTGGGGATTGGACAATGGAGGGGGACGGTGCTTGGGAATCATCTCCTCATAGCAGGGCACATGTTGATTTTTAAAGCAAGCTCAAAGAGGTAAGGTTCTAATTTGCCATCAGAGGAGGGAATCTGATATTGCACCCTTACGGAGCATCAGCAGACGCTGTATCTAGGGCAGAGTTTTGCAGCCTCGGGTTCCAAACTGAGGTTTTACCAATGCCTGGATCTTGGCTCCTAGAGTTTGTGGAAGGAAAAAGCAGGTGGTAGACTGCCGATCCATCCCAGCAGGGGTCATACATCCTGGGCCAGAGGTTTAAAACTGTGTTTAAATGGGTCTTGCAAACATTTAGTAAGCTTATCATGTCAATTCATTTGAAGACCATTGGCCGAGATACCCAACTTTCTGCCTGACCCTCAAGGACTCGTGGTGGGCTTAGTTACCCCACAGCGGGCTTCATATTCCTCCCAGAAGCTAATACCCAACTTTCTGCCTGGCCCTCAAAGACTCGGTGGTGGGCTTAGTTACCCCACAGCAGGCTTTATATTCCTCCCAGAAGCTTAATCTTCCTTCCTGGGGCTTCATCTCCACCCTGGGAAGTTCACCAGTAATGACGGTAAAATCTGTCATTCTGCACAATCCACCTTTCCCCATCCTCATGCCACATTTACATCAGCCAGTTGTTCTCACCCAGGTGCTTTTGCTCTACAGGCACATCAGATATACCAAGTGGATTGACATGCAGGCTTTCTCCGACTGCACCAAATCATTCCAAAGAGAACCAGGATCTTTTTCATCAGCCTCTCAGCGTATTCAACTGGCCAGGTGTAGCACTCATTATCCTATTATTTATTTATGCCTTTAATAAGGCCTGAGTGCATTTTTATGCATATTACATCCCAATTCTGTAGAAATTCTCACCAACTTCCGATTGCTAGTCATTAGAGATGTCGCAAACATAAAATCTTCAGTTCGAGGGCGGCGAACGCGAATTTCCGCAAATATTCGCGAACGGGCGAACCGCCATAGACTTCAATAGGCAGGCGAATTTTAAAACCCACAAGGACTCTTTCTGGCCACAATAGTGATGGAAAAGTTGTTTCAAGGGGACTAACACCTGGACTGTGGCATGCCGGAGGGGGATCCATGGCAAAACTCCCATGGAAAATTACGTAGTTGACGCAGAGTCGGGTTTTAATCCATAAAGGGCATAAATCACCTAACATTCCTAAATTGTTTGGAATAACGTGCTTTAAAACATCAGGTATGATGTTCAGGTAGTGTAAGGGTTACGCCTGCTTCACAGTGACAGACCAAACTCTGACAGACCAAACTCCCCGTTTAACGCACCGCAAACAACCCATTTGCAGAACCGCAAACAGTCCATTTGCACAACCGCAAACTCCCCATTTGCACAAGGTTGGATACCAAGCTAGTCATGTCCCGTTCCTTGTCCTCACTGACTTCATTGAAGGTCTCTTCCTCCACCCAGCCACGTACAACACCAAGAGTCCCCGAAAGGTGACAACAAGCCCCCTGGGACGCCTGCTGTGGTTGGTCTTCCACCTCCTCTAAGCCACCTTTCTCCTCTGACTCCTCTTCTTTAGACTCCTCTCTCTGCATTGCCGCAGGTCCAGCAATCGACGACGACAAGGCTGCTTCTGGTGGTGATGGTGACCACAACTCTTCCTCTTCATGCTCATCTACGGCCTGATCCAGCACTCTTCGCAGGGCACGCTCCAGAAAAAATGCATATGGGATGAGGTTGATGATGTTGCCTTGGGTTTGACTGACCAGGTTTGTCACCTCCGCAAAAGGACACATGAGCCTACAGCCATTGTGCATGAGCGTTCAGTAACACGGCCAAAAAATACCCAGCTCCGCAGAGGCTGCCCTCTTTTTTTTAATAAAAAAAATCTGATCTTACCAGTTTAATCTCTGTTTTGTCCCCTATCAGGGGCCGGTATATGGAATAGATTTTAGGAACCGGGAAATGGAAAAAGATGCTTGATCGGTCCTCTTACTTCCAATTTGGGGCACGGCGCGTGAGCCGTGCAATGTACTGTACTACCCTATATGAGTGGTATGTTAAGTAGTACTATTCCTATCAGTTTAATCCCTGTTACGTCCCCTATCAGGGGCCGGTGTATGGAATAGATTTTAGGAACAAGGATATGGAAAAGATGCTTGGTCGGTCCTCTTACTTCCAATTCGGGGTACTGCGCGTGCGCTGTGCAATGTACTGTGCCACCCTATATGAGTGGTGTGTTAAGTAGTTCTTATCAGTTTAATCCCTGTTACGTCCCCTATCAGGGGACGTGTATCGAATAGATTTTAGACAACCGCAAAGAGTTGTCAATAGTTGATACACTCATGACATAAATTTTATTCCTCTATGCGTCAATCTTGGTGTAGTGATGACTGTGCTCGTGCGCACATTTGGGAGATTGCAGGCGATGGCGGTTTTTCAAAGCCTATGGTCGTGCTGAGGTAGTTCAGTGACAGTTAAGTGACCCAGAAAACAATGATTCTGCAGTGTGGGCCCATTGTTGGCTTAGTAGGCTTTAATGATCACCTTAGATGATCACAAAGAAAATTCATGTTTTTTCTATGAAAAATTATACAGCCGATCGCTTTTGGTCTGTTCACAATGAAGCAACGACCTTATCATCTGGGGTGTGCCAACATTGCCATTGCCAACACACTCATAGAGGTGATCGCTTCATTATGATACGCAAGCCCCTTCACCACAACAAGGTAACGATCACGAAGGGGAATTAACACATGTAAGTGCCTTTTTTTTGTTTTATTTTTGCAGCCACAGTGCAGCACCAGAGGCCAGAAAAATTAGGCATGTACACATGCCTGAAAAATCAGGTATTGTTGCAGCCGGAAAAATTTATGTTTTCCAGGCAGAAAGTGCACTAAGTAGATAACACAGGGTTAATAGTGGCTCACCCTTCTGAAAACCAGGTCAGGTGCTCTCACTAAGGTGTGGTTCACCCTAACCACAATAGCAAATATATAAATGTATAAAGTATAGTGGGCACTCAATAACTGGCGCTACACATCAGGTCAATCTTGTTATAAACACAGTACATTTATTTAACAATCATTACAATACAGTGAATATTACGGTCTATCAATAGACATGATTCCAGATATGTAAATATAATAAAATCCTCTAAAACTGATCCATAAAGTTCACATATATAAATGTAAGTGCTGATCTTGGCGCTTCAGAGAGTCTCAATCGTGTAGCTCACTGCTAGGGAGTACAGTCCTCAATCTCATAGTATGTATCAGTGAGTATCGATGATAGGTTAGTACTGACTCTTTGATGTCCGGCTGGCTTGTCTCTGCCTGTGGCAGCGTCCCACCACAGGTCAGTGCACTCACCCGACTTCCTTACTGTGTTGTGGAATATCCTCCGATATTATGTTTCCACGATACCGCTGCGGTAGTTGGCCACCTCCTCGTAGCTTACAGCTGAATGTCCCCACGTGTTGCTGGCGTCCTGCGTCTTACCGGTGTTCCACGTGATCAGGACATCAAGGTGTCCTTGTTTGTTGATTGGTTTAAAGTTCCTGTAAAGAATCGGGGGTGGTATCACCAGCCGTCTATGCGGTTTTGTCCGTAGCTGATCAGCTGATGTTTCCAATATAGTGAGGTGTCTTTTCAATATAAGGATCTCATCTGCTATACGCGTTTCAAGGTCTCAGACCTCTTCCTCAGTAGCCTGGCCAGTAGCCTAGCCTCGATATCTGCAGTTAAGGCGAGGTAGTCTGCTACCTGTTGGTCGAGGGTGGACCCCGAAGGGCTGTGGCGATGCGTAGGACTTAAAAAGCTCTGCATGTCCTCCATCAACAACACTGACTTAATAGGATGGAAGAATTTCCTCCGTCTACTGATACCTACCCAGATCCCCTTTAAATAATCACACCAACACCTACTTGCTTTGGTAAAATGACTGTGATGGCCAAGCTTACCCTTGGCCGCACTCACCGACCCAAGGGCACCAACTCCTTGAAGTATACCAGTATCCCTCCTGTAGGCCTTGTAGCCCAAACAGGAGCCCCATCCTCGATATTAACAAACCATATGAGATGCAGGCTCTAACATGTCCTGCATCTCTTAACCATTGAATTGCTCCCCCAGGATCCCATATCAAGCAGCCCCTTCTAAACTGCCACAGGGCTACAACCAATACAAGGGCGGGAGGGTGGGAAAAACTCGCTGGCTCAAGCTGGCAACTGACCAGTAGCCCCTCCCTCAGTTCCTTATATACAGCCCGCGAAACTACCAGCTCCCCCCACTCCGTCCAGCAGACCAGCCCCCCAACCATGCACCAACCCAGCATCATTAACCCCTTACTAGCCTACAGTCTTCCCCCTAATCAGTACGCCCTGCGCTATGTCTGCGCCTCGCTCCATTGCTATTATGACTTAATAGGATGGAAGAATTTCCTCCATCTACTGATACCTATCCAGATCCCCTTTAAATAATCACACCAACACCTACTTGCTTTGGTAAAATGACCGTGACGGCCAAACTTTATTATTCCACACATTAAAGCAACATCTTTCACCATATAACATGAATAATAATAACAATAACAACAGCAGGCACTTTTTAAACATCCCTCAACATTATTACCTACTGCACCGTAACAAGGATCCTGGAGGGCAACCCAAACTAGCAGTATCCTCCTTCACCGCCTCACCTCGTACTTCAAGCTTACCATTGGCCGCACTCACCCACCCAAGAGCACCAACTCCTTGAAGTATACCAGTATCCCTCCTGTAGGCCTTGTAGCCCAAACAGGAGCCCCATCCTCGGTATTAACAAACCATATGAGATGCAGGCTCTAACATGTCCTGCATCTCTTAACCATTGAATTGCTCCCCCAGGATCCCATATCAAGCAGCCACCAAACAACCACCGGTGACACCTCACCTGTGGGTGTCCCGCCATACCTTAAGGGCAGTCTCCAAACCCTCCTGAATACCCAATGCCCACATGTCTATGCCAACATCATTAAGGTGCACACCATCCTCTCTCAAGAATTGAGGCTATGCCGCCTCCAATTCCCGGTGACGCACTACCAAACCACCTTGCCTGCGAACAAAACGCCCCACCTCCTTATTCAATTTCGCCCGGGCTTTATTAATACGCTCCACCGACCTGGCGAACCGCCAGCAACGTCTCGCAACCACCTCTGACCACACAATCAACAAATCCGGAAAATCCGACAATAAGCGCAGCACATCCAACTTAATGTCCCGGATTACATCCCGAGATCGCCGCACACCCAGATCGTTGCCCCCAACATGGAGCACTAAGATATCAGGCGACCGATCTAAAGTGGCATTAACATGAATTTTAGGCAACACCCGACCCCAAAGGAGCCCCCTCAACCCAATCCACCTGATTACCAACTCATCCGTCGGGAAACCCAATTGGCGCCCGTTCCGCCTGACATCCGCACGTAAGGCCCCCCAATGGACGTACGAGTGCCCGAAAATCCATGCCAGACAAGGCGCTGCCCCTGTAACAAAAAATAAACATATTCATAACAGAACCAGAACACCAACACGCTCCATTCACAGAAGCCCCGCCCAACAATCATTCATAAAAGATGAGGTCGAATATATGAGTGAAAACAATCCGACTCCCAGCGCCCAATACGCTTGATAACATCTTCACCCAGCCCCCACCTGGCCGCTTCAGTTGCTGCCCCGATCCGAAAGGAGTGGGATGCATAATCATCAACAGGCAAACCTGCCGCCAACAAACACTTCCTAAAAACCAAAGAAAACAGTATCTGTGGATCACTCCAGCTGGACAATATGGAACAGGTGCTCTTGGTCTGAGTGGCCCACCCAGCCACTAAGAAATTGGAAAACTTTGTAAAAATAGACCAGGCACTCGATATATGTTACCAACCGACGAGATATTTATTCTAAAATCAATTATCTAAAATAGCATATAATAACAGCACACAATATCAGAATAAAAAGGTATCAATAAAATATCAGTAATGGCAATTAAACATATAAAATATAGCAGCAATAAGTAGCAAAATAGCAGCAGTTAGCAGCAGTGGATGTATCAAATAACAGTAGAAGTCCGTCTATATACGCCACAAATATTACGTATATTCCTCTTTGGTTGCAGCAGAGGATATAACGCTAATTAAGGGCTAGATGTAAAAAGTATCTTTTCTCAATTTAGCTTTCCTGTATTCCGGGTCGAAGTATCTTAAAGTCTTTACAGTCCCAATCCTGGCTAGTTTTATTTGCGCATATATAGATCGCCAGTCTTTACAATATTACGGAGGGAAAAAGAGGTACAATTGTGGTGAGCGAGGTGGCGTCCCACCTAATTGTATGTGCTCATTCAATGTTACCTTACTTATGTTCCTCTCCTGTTTCCAAGTGTCGACTCAGCGTAGATGCCAGCTGACTCTGTGTCCAGTATCGTCAGCGGATTTTGCGCTCAATGAAATTTAAATGTTGCCAGGGTCTTTCGTTCCAGAAGCTTAAGTTGGATTCAGAGGGGACTCTCTGCCAGCATGCCGGTGCAAGGTATACCCATACGCGTTTCGGGGACGTGGCCCCTTTTAGCTCTTTTTCCCTCCGTAATATTGTAAAGACTGGCGATCTATATATATGCGCAAATAAAACTAGCCAGGATTGGGACTGTAAAGACTTTAAGATACTTCGACCCGGAATACAGGAAAGCTAAATTGAGAAAAGATACTTTTTACATCTAGCCCTTAATTAGCGTTATAGCCTCTGCTGCAACCAAAGAGGAATATACGTAATATTTGTGGCGTATATAGACGGACTTCTACTGTTATTTGATACATCCACTGCTGCTAACTGCTGCTATTTTTCTACTTATTGCTGCTATATTTTATATGTTTAATTGCCATTACTGATATTTTATTGATACCTTTTTAGTCTGATATTGTGTGCTGTTATTATATGCTATTTTAGATAATTGATTTTAGAAAAAAATACTCGTCGGTTGGTAACATATATCGAGTGCCTGGTCTATTTTTACAAAGACTTCCTAAAAACCGCAACCTGTCCTGGTGAACCAACAATGCACCCGATCCATCAGGCCGCACTCCCAAATATTCCTCAACGCAACGCACTGGACAAAGTACCGACCCCACCAATTGCCGAAGCCACAAAACCACACCCCTACCTTCCTGATCAGTTTTAGACTTGCGTATCACGCACCTCAAACCGCCGTCACACACAGGACATCATCCAACAACAAACCTCCACCACCCGAGCGACTAGCTGCTACCAATTCAGAAATACGAAATGCTTCAAAAAAGGCTAGCGAAAATGCAGCCCTAAACAAAAACACCTCAAATGCCGACACACAAACCGACTCCGCCCTCTCCCACAACAACTGCAACACCGTGAAAGACACTGGCCTCCTAGTCTCCCTCCGAATCATCCCACGACGGTAACCCTTCAACGCCTGCCGAACCCCAAAACACTTAGAAACATCCGCCAGACCCCGCCAGCGCAACCAGAAAGCCACAGCCGCAACCCTCTTTGACACCACCGAGAAAGACACACCTGCCGCATAACACGAACCCACCCAAAAAACCAATAAGGTCCGGAAATCATCAACCGAACTACAACCACCTACCTGCTCAATCAATTCCTCCCACAAAGCCCACACTGCTAAGTAGGCCGACCACGTACCTCTACTAAGCGACTGCCTAATCAGATCAGCTGACACCCCAAGGCCACGCTCCAGAGCCTCTGGGGACGGGGTAACCCCCGTACTTCAGCACCCGGCGCCAAGCTGCGAAAGCGATCCCACTGGAAACGAGAAAGGGAATCAGCAAGTGAGTTGTCTACCCCAGGAATATCCCCAGCAACAAAACAAGCATTCAGCCGCAAACCCCTCAACACCAAATGCCTTAATAAATTCAACACCGGCGGAGAGTTGGCTGACTGACTATTAATCGCCTGCACCACACCCAAATTATCACAGTAGAAACGCACCCGCCGATTCCTAAGCCATTCCCCCCACAACTCCGTAGCCAAAACAATAGGGAAAAGCTCCAACAACACCAAGTTGCCAAGGACACCAGCCCGTCTCCACTCTTCCGGCCATGCCTCCGCACTCCATTGACCCTGACAAAAAAACACCATATCCGCACGAACCTGCCGCATCCGAAAACAATTCCAAATCCACACTACTAATCGCCTCTTCCATCCACATAGACCGCCCATTATACTCCCCAAGAAAGCTCTCCCAAACCGCCAAGTCCTCCTTTACCTCAGCTGGTAACCGCAAGTAATGAAACGGTGCAGTAACACCCGTAGTAGCCAAATGCCGGCAAAAAACCTCTCCCATCAGCAAAATACGACAAGCGAAATTCAGTATGCCCAAGACCGACTGAACCCGCTTGAGCTGGACCTTTTTGGCCCTACGTAGGAAGACAACCTCAGCCAACAAATCAGACACCTTGTTGTCAGGTAGCCGGCATTCCATGGCCATGCTGTCAATCTCAATCCCCAAAAACGTCAATACAGTGGAAGGACCCTCCGTTTTTTCACCCGCTAAAGGGATCCCAAACCTAGCCGCCACACGCTCCATTGTATGCAACAGAACAGCACACACCCTGGATTCAGCCGGACCCAAGAACAAAAAATCGTCCAGATAATGCAATACCGAATTCCACCGACTCCTGTTTCACTACTACCCATTCCAAAAACGAACTGAACGATTCAAACAATGAACAAGAAATTGCGCAGCCCATCGGCAAACAACAATCCACATAAAAACAACCATCCCATTGGAAACCCAGTAAATGCAAGCTATCCGGGTGGATGGGCAACAACCGAAAAGCAGCCTCAATGTCCGTTTTAGCGAGCAGGGCGCCCTGCCCGAAACGCCTCACCCAACGCACTGCCGCATCAAATGACGTGTAGGACACAGAACACAACTCATCAGCAATGCCATCATTCACAGACCCCCCTTGCGGATAGGACAAATGATGAATCAACCTAAACTTATTGGGCTCCTTCTTAGGCACCAAACCCAACGGGGAGACCCACAAATCAGGCAAAGGACACTCCTTAAAGGGGCCTACAACCCTGCCTGCCGCAACCTCCTTCTCAATCTTCTCCTTTACCACACCCGGATGGCGCAATGCAGAGTTCAAATTCCTAGCCGATACACTCGGCACAACTAAACTACACGGAATCACGAAACCCTCAGTAAACCCCGCCAACAACAACCGAGCCACCTCCCTATTTGGATACTTCCTTAAATAGGGGACCATCTCTTCCACCCTCACCGGCGTCACCCCTCTTCTGCGTAACCTCGGGTCCCTTACCTCTCCCTCGCCGGAAACACTGCGACAAACTGTGGGAGCCACCGCAACCGGAGCACTCATGCTTGTACCGGCAGTCTGACAAGAACCTGCAATGGCCTTCATTATACTGCCAGCAACAACCCTTTCTATTCCCTCCTTGAAAATCCGAGGCCGAGGGACCACCGGCCGCTCTCCGAAAGGGCTGAGAACCTCCCCTAGGCGCCGCCATCAGCCGCATCCAGAGACCAATGTCCTTATGATCCCATCGTATGCTGGGCCTGACCGCCTTCCACTGCCGGAACTGCTCATCATACCTAAGCCACGCCACACCCCCATACGTCCGATGAGCCTCTCCTATCGCGTCCATATAGCAGAACAGTGCAGAGCAATGTTCAGGCGATTTCTCCCCAACCACACTGGCCAGAATCGCAAAGTCCTGAAGCCAATTCTGAAACGTACGCGGGATCAATCTATACCGCCTCCGTTCTTCCTCCTCCTTCTTACTCTCATCAGGTTTACCCCTATCTAAATAAAAAATTTCCAACGGAAGCAATGAGAATATTTCCACATACTCATCCTTCCATATCTTGTCCCTAATGTCCTGCTTCAAGTGAGCCCCCAGCGGCCCCTCAAAACACACATATATCTCCCCCTTTGCAGCATCCGCCAACCGAACTCCATCCCCCACATCACTACTAACATCCGCAACCGCCCTTGAACCTGAGGCCTGCGAACCAACAGCGGAGACACTCACCCCAGAACCACCAGTACCCTGCACCATCCCCTGATCCAACACCCCAACACCTGAGCGGACCCCCAAACCGACGCCGGAGAGACAGGCGCCCCAGTTCCCAGCCGTGAAAGCAAAGACAGCATACCAGACAGTACCTCCCGAGCTAAAACATCCGCCCCAACCCCCCCCACTATGCTGTACTGGACCCCCAACCAGCATCTGACACGACGTCATCTCACCTGGCCGTCCCCGGATGGATCCTCCGGCAGCCGCGGATCCGCTCTCAGACACTCCCACCGGCGTGCTTGCTCCGCAGGGCACGGCGAACTCCAGAATGGAAACATCTCTTCCGCCCGCCGTGATGTCCGCGCCCAAATCCAGTTCTGCCTCCTCCAACTGCAATGCCTCCCCCTCCTGCAGATGGCGAGAGGGGAGGGTAATACTCCTACTCCTCGATGTGTGGGCCCGAACACTCGGCCAAAGGCTGTCCAGTCTTCCTGCCCCCAACTGAAGAGGCTCTGCAGCAGCTGCACTGCAAGCCGCCTCTCCATGCCCCTGCTCAGGGGGCAAAGCCGCATTATCCCACTCCTCAATACTTTGGGTGCAATGACGCCGGCCCACCACTTCACCACCAGCTCCTGCGCTCTCCCTGGACACCTCACTCCTCAGCTGCCAGCCTGTATCCATCCGCCGCAGCGCCGACACACCAGAAACTTCAGCCGCCCCAAGGCCCGAACCGGAAGATGGCCCGGCCGCACTGCTTCCTCCAGGCTCAGCTAAGGCCCTCCTGGCTCGCTCCCCGCGCGGAATATCTCGCGGGGATGCAGCCGCAGGTGATCTCACACTCCCCCGTGTAGCATGGGAAACAGGCCTAGAACGAACCCGGCCCTCTCCCGCCGGCCCGCCACGCGATCCCAGATTCCTCCCGCTGCTCCTGAGGGCCCGACCGGCTACAGACACCTCAGACCGCAGCGGAGGGTCCCTGGCGGGGCTCCCAATACGTCGGCGGACCCGAGGGGTGGATTCAGGGCTCAAACGCTCAGGGGGGACAGATCTCCTGGCCCTGACAGCGCGAGCGGACACAACCGGAGGCGGCGGGGGGGGGGGGGGGGTTAAGAACAGCCTGGATGGTCTGCTGAAGAAAATCCATACCATGCAACTCCACCGCAGCCCGCACCGACGCCAAAAGTTCCTCCATGGAGGCCATGACCACAAAAACTCGCTGGCTCAAGCTGGCAACTGACCAGTAGCCCCTCCCTCAGTTCCTTATATACAGCCCGCGAAACTACCAGCTCCCCCCCCACTCCGTCCAACAGACCAGCCCCCCAACCATGCACCAACCCAGCATCATTAACCCCTTACTAGCCTACAGTCTTCCCCCTAAGTCAGTACGCCCTGCGCTATGTCTGCGCCTCGCTCCATTGCTATTAGTCTGTAAAGCGTCCTGTCCTTGCCGGCGGGGTCGTGGTAGGAGGAGGATTACTTTCACCTCTTCCCCTGTTAGATTCCCATTGTGCTGTGACATCACCCTTATACGCTGTGTAAAGCATACTTTTTAACTTGTTTTGGTACTGCTGCATCCTTTCCGACTTCCCGAAATTCAGTAACATTTCAGCCACTTTCTGCTTATACCGGGGGTCTAGTAGCGTGGCCACCCAGTACAGGTCGTTCTCCTTCATTCTTTTTATACAAGGGTCCCTCAACAGGCAGGACAGCATGAAAGACCCCATTTGCACAAGGATGGATGCCGAGCTACTCATGTCCCATTCCACGTCCTCACTGATCTCATTGAAGGTCTGTTCTTCCCCCCAGCCACGTACAACACCACGGGTACCAGATAGGTGGCAAGGAGCACCCTGGGATGCCTGCTGTGGTTGGTCTTCCTCCTCCTCAAAGCCACATTCCTACTCTGACTCCTCTTCCTCAGACTCCTCTTCCAGCGTTGCCGCAGGTCCAGCAAGCGATTCTGAAAAGGCTGTTTCTGGTGTTGATGGTGACCACAACTCTTCCTCTTCCTCTTTACGCTCATCTATGGCCTGATCCAGCACTCTTCGCAGGGCACGGTCCAGGAAGAAAACAAATGGGATGATGTTGCTGATGGTGCCTTCGGTGCGACTGACTAGGTTTGTCACCTCCTCAAAAGGACACATGAGCCTACAGGCATTGCGCATGAGCGTCCAGTAACGTGGCAAAAAAATACCCAGCTCCGCAGAGGCTGTCCTAGCACCCCAGTCATACAAATACTCGTTGACGAATTTTTCTTGTTGGAGCAGGCGGTCGAACATTAGGAGTGTTGAATTCCAACGTGTCGGGCTGTTGCAAAACAAGCGCCTCACTGGCATGTTGTTTCACCGCTGAATATCAGAAAAGTGCGCCATGGCCGTGTAGGAACACCTGAAATGGCCACACACCTTCCTGGCCTGCTTGAGTACGTCCTGTAAGCCTGGGTACTTATGCACAAAGCGTTGTACGATCAGATTCAACACATGTGCCATGCACGGCACATGTGTCAACTTGCCCAAATTCAATGCCGCCAACAAATTACTTCCGTTGTCACACACCACTTTGCCGATCTCCAGTTGGTGCGGGGTCAGCCACTGATCCACCTGTGCCTTCAGGGCGGACAGGAGTGCTGGTCTGGTGTAACTCTCTGCTTTCAGGCAAGTCAACACCAAGACGGCATGACACTGTCGTATCCGGGATGTGGAATAGCCCCTGGGGAGCTGGGGGGGTGCAGTTGATATGGAGCAAGACGCAGCAGCAGAAGAGGACTCAACTGAGGAGGTTAGCGAAGAAGATGGAGTAGGAGGAGTAGAGGAGGTGGCAGCAGGCCTGCCCTCAAGTCGTGGCGGTGTCACCAACTCCTCTGCAGAGCCATGCATTCCAGGTTTACCCAATGCGCAGTGTACGTGATATACCTGCCCTGACCATGCTTTGCAGACCAGGTATCAGTGGTCAGATGGACCCTTGCCCCAACACTGTGTGCAAGACATGCCATGACTTCCTTTTCCACAATAGAGCACAGGTTGGGGATTGCCTTTTGTAAAAAAAAAAAAAAATTCAGCCGGGTACCTTCCACTGCGGTGTCCCAATAACTTCAAATTTTTTGAAGGCCTCAGACTCCACCAGCTTGTATGGTAAAAGCTGGCGGGCTAAGAGTTCCGACAAGCCAGCTGTCAGACGCCGGACAAGGGGATGACTCTGTGACATTGGCTTCTTACGCTCAAACATTTCCTTGACAGACACCTGACTGTGGGCAGATGAGCAGGAACTGCTGAAGGTGAGAGGCGGAGTGGCGGGTGGTTGAGAGGGGGGAAGGAGGATAGCAGTGGTTGACGTGGCTGAAGATGCTGGACCAGGTGGAGGATGGTGGCTTTGAGTTTGTGTGCTGCTTGTACTCATCATGTGTTCATCCCATAGGTGTTTGTGATGTGAGATCATGTGCCTTCGCAAAGCAGTTGTACCTAGGTGGGTGTTGAACTTCCCACGACTCAGTTTCTTTTGGTACAGATTGCAAATGGCATCGCTGTTATCAGAGGCAGACACACAAAAAAAATGCCACACTGCTGAGCTTTGCAATGACGGCATTCTGGTGGTGGCAACAGCATGCGTTGATTGGTGTGCTGTCTGACCCCGGGTGCCGATACATGCTGTCTGACTGTGCCACTAGCTCCTTGCGACGACCTCCTCCTGCTTCCAACTCGTCTCCTCCTCTTCTCTGTCTCCCCATCTGAACTTTGCCCCTGTTCTTCTTCTCTTCGAGCGGGCACCCACGTGACATCCATGGACACATCGTCATCATCAACCGCTTCACTTGTATCTGACAACTCAGCAAAGGAAGCAGCAGCGGTTACAACATCATCATCATCACACCGTACGTCCATGTCTGTAATGCTGCCTGACTGAGACATATCCCTGTTATCTACATCCTCTGGCAATAATGGTTGCGCATCACTCATTTCTTCCAACTGATGTGTAAATAACTCAATAAGATCAAGTGAAGTGGCTGTGGTGCTAGTGTTGGTGGTGGCGGCAGGCGGGCAAGTGGTAACTTGAGAGGTGCCCGAAGCTGAGCTGGAGGAGGATGGTGTGTCAAGGTTCCGAGAGGAAGCTGTAGAAGATTGGGTGTCCTGTGTTAGCCAGTCAACTATGTCCTCAAAACTTTTCGAGTTCAGGGTACATGGCCTCTGAACACTGGGCATTATTCTAGGGCCAAAGGAAATCACAGCACCACGACCACGACGGCCCCTGCGGGGTGGCCTGCCTCTGCCTGTAATTTTTTTTAGATTAGTGGTACTATGCGTGCAAGGTACTGTGCCACTCGATATGAGAGGTGGCCAGTGGGCACAGTACAGTCTGTGGGAATGACACACACTGGCAGGCACCGGCAATTATATTACAGAGAAAAAATTGTATTACTTTTTTATCTGCAAGCTACTGTGCCACCAGATATGAGTGGTTGCGGGCACTGGCAGTGGGACCAGTACACTCTGTGGGCCTGACACACACTGGCAGGCAACTGCAATTATATTACAGAGAAAAATTGTATTACTTTTTTATCTGCAAGCTACTGTGCCTTCAGATATGAGTGGTGGTGGGCACTGGCAGTGGGCACAGTATACTCTGTGGCCCTGACACACACTGGCAGGCAGCCTCAATTATATTACAGAGATAAAATTTTATTACTTTTATATCTGCAAGCTACTGTGCCAACAGATATGAATGGTGGCGAGCACTGGCAGTGGGCACAGTACACTCTGTGGGCCTGACACACACTGGCAGGCAACTGCAATTATATTACACAGAAAAAAATTGTATTACTTTTTTATCAGGAAGCTACTGTGCCAGCAGACATTAGTGGTGGCGGGCACTGGCAGTGGGCACAGTGCACTCTGTGGGCCTGACACACACTGGCAGGCAACTGCAATTATATTACAGAGAAAAATTGTATTACTTTTTTTATCTGCAAGCTACTGTGCCAACAGATATGAGTGGTGGCAGGCACTGGCAGTGGGCACAGTACACTCTGTGGGCCTGACACACACTGGCAAGCAACTGCTATTATATTACTGAGAAAAAATTGTATAACTTTTTTATCTGCAAGCTACTGTGCTAACAGATATGAGTGGTGGGCACTGGCAGTGGGCACAGTACACTCTGTGGGCCTGACACACACTGGCAGGCAACCTCAATTATATTACAGTGAAAAAAATGTATTACTTTTTTATCTGCAAGCTACTGTGCCAACAGATATGAGTGGTGGCGGGCACTGGCTGTGGGCACAGTACACTCTGTGGGCCTGACACACACTGGCAGGCAACTGCAATTATATTACAGAGAAAAAATGGTATTACTTTTTTATCTGCAAGCTACTGTGCCAACAGATATGAGTCGTGGGCACTGGCAGTGGGCACAGTGCACTCTGTGGGCCTGACACACACTGGAAGGCAACTGCAATATATATATATAATAAAAAAAAAAGCAGACTGATGTACTAGCCCTAAAAAGGGCTTTTTTGGGGTGCTGTCAGGACGCTGAGGACTGGAGTGGAAACAGAACACTGGCCTAAACAATTTCCCTATTAATTCAGCCAGCAGCAGCACTCTCCCTGCTCTCACTAACACTGCAGCTTCAGAATGAATCTAAGATGGATGCTGTCCTTTCTTTTTGATAGGAGGTGGGAGGGTCTGGGAGGGAGGGTATGCTGATTGGCTGGAATGTGTCTGCTGACTGTGAGGTACAGGGTCAAAGTTTGCTCAATGATGACGTATAGGGGGCGGACCGAACATCACGTATGTTCGCCCGCCGCGGCGAACGTGAACAAGCGATGTTCGCCGGCGAATAGTTCGGGACATCTCTACACCCTAATGCTCTTTAGATCTGTGCATACACAGATAGGAGGTCATTTATTATACTGAAATAGGGGACGGGCCAGCAGACCGTTATCATTTACCATTTTCTACGCCTGGTTTAGGTTTATGGTCTAAATGTAAGATAGCTCGGAAGCTAGCTTACATCTAGACCGGCGGTAGATGGAGAGGCCTGTGGCACTTCTTAACTTTGGTAGAACCACCACCAGCTATGGGCCTTTAATAATATATATATATTTTATATACAAATGAGCAACATTGAGTTCATTTGCTCATTTATATATATGGATGCATTATTTTGGTAGCTGCTGGGTCCTGATTCTCTCATTTTTATATCTTCGGCCACCAGATAGGTGAGGAAGCTCAGCATATTCTTTGCATATATCCATTTTCAAGTGAGACGTTCTTTTTTTTCACTTTTTGTCTTGTGTGCACCCTATTTTCTCATAGAGTGTAAGCTCTTGTGACCATGGGCTTCATGCCTTTCAGTTGAATTGTTCATTAGTTTGTTATTCTGCAAAGTCTAATTTTACGGGGGAAAATGTAGTGCTGTATGTACCCTCTAAACTACAAAGTGCTGCGAAATACATTGGTGCTATATAAAGCATATTATTATTACCATTAATGAAGGGTATTATGAAATCAGGATTTAATAAGCATGCAGTGATGCAATTCTTTCTAACAATACACCATTGCATGAGCCATGCATCACACACTACAGTGGCCTTTTGCCTACAGGATCCATATTGATAAATTAAACCCTACACACACTGTCAGAAATCCATATAGCCATATAGCCAAGGGTTTTATCAGTCGCTGCATTGTTTATAGATTTTTATAATTTTATGCTTTGTATTTAAATCTATGAAAATATGTTCAAAAGAAAAGCATGTGAGCTAGAGCCCACAAGTAAAAGCACAGATGCTTAAATATCTTAATTGTTAGAAATTGTCAGCAAACCCCTAACAGCTACATAATGGAATAGTAGGGTTAAAAAAGACCCAAATGCATCTACAGGGAGTGCAGAATTATTAGGCAAGTTGTATTTTTGAGGATTAATTTTATTATTGAACAACAACCATGTTCTCAATGAACCCAAAAAACTCATTAATATCAAAGCTGAATATTTTTGGAAGTAGTTTTTAGTTTGTTTTTAGTTTTAGCTATTTTAGGGGGATATCTGTGTGTGCAGGTGACTATTACTGTACATAATTATTAGGCAACTTAACAAAAAACAAATATATACCCATTTCAATTATTTATTTTTACCAGTGAAACCAATGTAACATCTCAACATTCACAAATATATATTTCTGACATTCAAAAACAAAACAAAAACAAATCAGTGACCAATATAGCCACCTTTCTTTGCAAGGACACTCAAAAGCCTGCCATCCATGGATTCTGTCAGTGTTTTGATCTGTTCACCATCAACATTGCGTGCAGCAGCAACCACAGCCTCCCAGACACTGTTCAGAGAGGTGTACTGTTTTCCCTCCTTGTAAATCTCACATTTGATGATGGACCACAGGTTCTCAATGGGGTTCAGATCAGGTGAACAAGGAGGCCATGTCATTAGATTTTCTTCTTTTATACCCTTTCTTGCCAGCCACGTTGTGGAGTACTTGGACGCGTGTGATGGAGCATTGTCCTGCATGAAAATCATGTTTTTCTTACCTTCCAGAAACTGGCAGTAGGACTGGGAGTTGAGCTTGACTCCATCCTCCACCCAAAAAGGCCCCACAAGCTCATCTTTGATGATACCAGTACTCCACCTCCACCTTGCTGGCGTCTGAGTCGGACTGGAGCTCTCTGCCCTTTACCAATCCAGCCATCTGGCCCATCAAGACTCACTCTCATTTCATCAGTCCATAAAACCTTAGAAAAATCAGTCTTGAGATATTTCTTGTCCCAGTCTTGACGTTTCAGCTTGTGTGTCTTGTTCAGTGGTGGTCGTCTTTCAGCCTTTCTTACCTTGGCCATGTCTCTGAGTATTGCACACCTTGTGCTTTTGGGCACTCCAGTGATGTTGCAGCTCTGAAATATGGCCAAACTGGTGGCAATTGGCATCTTGGCAGCTGCACGCTTGACTTTTCTCAGTTCATGGGCAGATATTTTGCGCCTTAGTTTTTCCACACGCTTCTTGCGACCCTGTTGACTATTTTGAATGAAACGCTTGATTGTTCGATGATCACGCTTCAGAAGCTTTGCAATTTTAAGAGTGCTGCATCCCTCTGCAAGATATCTCACTATTTTTGACTTTTCTGAGCCTGTCAAGTCCTTCTTTTGACCCATTTTGCCAAAGGAAAGGAAGTTGCCTAATAATTATGCACACCTGATATAGGGTGTTGATGTCATAAGACCACACCCCTTCTCATTACAGAGATGCACATCACCTAATATGCTTAATTGGTAGTAGGCTTTCGAGCCTATACAGCTTGGAGTAAGACAACATGCATAAAGAGGATGATGTGGTCAAAATACTCATTTGCCTAATAATTCTGCACGTAGTGTATTTCAACCTTTCCATGCAGCACTGATCCAGAGTAAAGCCTCATGCAGACGTCCATGGAACACGGTCCATGAGATACCAAACTGGCATTGCAGGAGCACACGGCATTATAGCAACCAATGAAGCCCTGTGCTCCTGCAATGCCAGTCCGGTATCTCACGGACCGTGTTCCAAGGACGTCTGCATGAGGATTAAGGCAAATTTTGCAATCCAGTTGCCAATTATCCTATGTAAAGGAAGGAGCAAACATCTTTATTCCAAACAAATCTTTGATTCAATTATCTACCCAAAACTGTAATTTTCTGTCTTTCAGGAAAAAAATATTTTATTAGAAAAAAAATCTAATTACAGAAAACAGTAAAAACAATGTTACAATACTGGGAGAGGAGATAAAACAGAACCCTCTGAGGATAGTCGATCTCATCTTGCCTATGCTCTAGTATTCATATATGATTTAACTCCTTAAGGACACAGCCATTTTTCACCTTCCTGATTTCACCTTCCTCACGGTGTTCCGTAGCTGGCAGGTTCCAATGCCTGTGGAAAGCATTCGGCTACCATGCCAGCCATCGGGTCCTCATCACTTCAGCGTGGTGACTAGAGATGTCCCAAACTATTCGCCGGCGAACAGTTCCCGGCGAACATCTCTTGTTCGCGGCGGGCGAACATATGCGATGTTCGGTCCGCCCCCTATACGTCATCATTGAGCAAACTTTAACCCTGTACCTCACAGTCAGCAGACACATTCTAGCCCATCAGCGGCATACCCTCCCTCCCAGACCCTCCCACCTCCTAACAAAAAGCAAGGACAGCATCCATCTTAGATTAATTCGGAAGCTACATTCTTAGTGAGAGCAGGGACAGTGCAGCTGCTGCTGATTTAAAAGGGAAATCGATAGTTAGGCCAGTGTATTCAGTGTCCATTCCACTCCAGACTCATCTGATTTGTTGTAAGGACAGCGTCCTGACAGCACCCCCAAAAAGCCCTTTTTAGGGCTAGTACATCAGTCTGCTTTTATTTTTTTTCCTCTGTAATATAATTGCAGTTGCCTGCCAGCGTGTGTGTCAGGCAAACAGCGTATACTGTGCCCACTTACCCAGTGCCACCACTCAAATCTGGTGTCACAGTAGCTTGCAGTTAGTTGCAGTTAGTTGCCTGCAAGCGTGTGTGCCAGTTTTTGACTGTAATATAATTGCAGTTAGTTGCCTGCGGGCGTGTGTGTCAGGCCTACAGTGTGTACTGTGCCAACTACTGCCAGTGCACAGTGAAATGCATATCTGGTGTAACAGTAGATTCAATTTAAAAATAAAAAAAACTTTTTTGACTGTAATATAATTGCAGTTAGTTGCCTGCAAGCATGTGTGTCAGGCCTACAGTGTGTACTGTGCCAACTACTGCCAGTGCACAGTGCCACTCGATTCTGATGTCACAGTAGATTACATAAAAAAAATAAAAAACTTTTTAGACTGTAATATAATTGCAGTTAGTTGCCTGCAAGCGTGTGAGTCAGGCCTACAGTGTGTACTGTGCCAACTACTGCCAGTGCACAGTGAAACGCATATCTGGTGTAACAGTAGATTCAATTTAAAAATAAAAAAAACTTTTTTGACTGTAATATAATTGCAGTTAGTTGCCTGCAAGCATGTGTGTCAGGCCTACAGTGTGTACTGTGCCAACTACTGCCAGTGCACAGTGCCACTCGATTCTGATGTCACAATAGATTACATACAAAAAAAAAAACAACAGTTTTTTGACTGTAATATAATTGCAGTTAGTTGCCTGCAAGCATGTGTGTCAGGCCTACAGTGTGTACTGTGCCAACTACTGCCAGTGCACAGTGCCACTCATATCTGGTGTCACAGTAGATTACATAAAAAAAAACTTTTGGGACTGTGATATAATTGCAGTTAGTTGCCTGCAAGCGTGTGTGTCAGGCCTACAGTGTGTACTGTGCCAACTACTGCCAGTGTACAGTGCCACTCGATTCTGATGTCACACTAGATTACATTTAAAAACAAAAAAAAACTTTTTGGACTGTAATATAATTGCAGTTAGTTGCCTGCAAGCGTGTGTGTCAGGCCTACCGTGTGTACTGTGCCAATTACTGCCAGTGCACAGTGCCACTCATATCTGGTGTCACAGTAGATTACATTTAAAAAAAGTAAATAAAACTTTTTGGACTGTAATATAATTGCAGTTAGTTGCCTGCAAGCGTGTGTGTTAGGCCTACAGTGTGTACTGTGCCAACTACTGCCAGTGCACAGTGCCACTCATATCCGGTGTCACAGTAGATTACATTTAAAAAGAAAACAACACTTTTTTGACTGTAATATAATTGCAGTTAGTTGCCTGCAAGCGTGTGTGTCAGGCCTACAGTGTGTACTGTGCCAACTACTGCCAGTGCACAGTGTCACCAGTGCCACTCATATCTGGTGTCACAGTAGATTACATTTTAAAAAACAAAACACTTTTTTGACTGTAATATAATTGCAGTTAGTTGCCTGCAAGCATGTGTGTCAGGCCTACAGTGTGTACTGCGCCAACTACTGCCAGTGCACAGTGCCACTCATATCTGGTGTAACAGTAGATTACATTTAAAAATAAAAAAACTTTTTGGACTGTAATATAATTGCACTTAGTTGCCTGCAAGCGTGTGTGTCAGGCCTACAGTGTGTACTGTGCCAACTACTGCCAGTGCACAGTGCCACTCATATCTGGTGTAACAGTAGATTACATTTAAAAATAAAAATAAACTTTTTTGACTGTAATATAATTGCAGTTAGTTGCCTGCAAGCGTGTGTGTCAGGCCTACAGTGTGTACTGTGCCAACTACTGCCAGTGCACAGTGCCACTTAATTCTGATGTCACAATAGATTACATACAAAAAAAACTAAAAAAAACTTTTTGGACTGTAATATAATTGCAGTTAGTTGCCTGCAAGCGTGTGTGTCAGGCCTACCGTGTGTACTGTGCCAACTACTGCCAGTGCACAGTGCCACTCATATCTGGTGTCACAGTAGATTACATTTAAAAAGAAAACAACACACTTTTTGACTGTAATATAATTGCAGTTAGTTGCCTGCAAGCGTGAGTGTCATGCCTGCCATGTGTACTGTGCCAACTACTGCCAGTGCACAGTGCCACCAGTGCCACTCTTATCTGGTGTCACAGTAGATTACATTTAAAAAGAAAACAACACACTTTTTGACTGTAATATAATTGCAGTTAGTTGCCTGCAAGCATGTGTGTCAGGCCTACAGTGTGTACTGTGCCAACTACTGCCAGTGCACAGTGCCACTCATATCTGGTGTAACAGTAGATTACATTTAAAAATAAAAAAAACTTTTTTGACTGTAATATAATTGCAGTTAGTTGCCTGCAAGCGTGTGTGTCAGGCCTACAGTGTGTGCTGTGGCAACTACTGCCAATGCACAGTGCCACTCTTATCTGGTGTCACAGTAGATTACATTTAAAAAGAAAACAACACACTTTTTGACTGTAATATAATTGCAGTTAGTTGCCTGGCAACTAACTGCAATTATATTACAGTCAAAAAGTGTGTTGTTTTCTTTTTAAATGTAATCTACTGTGACACCAGATAAGAGTGGCACTGGTGGCACTGTGCACTGGCAGTAGTTGGCACAGTACACATGGCAGGCATGACACTCACGCTTGCAGGCAACTAACTGCAATTATTTTACAGTCAAAAAGTGTGTTGTTTTCTTTTTAAATCTAATCTACTGTGACACCAGATATGAGTGGCACTGTGCACTGGCAGTAGTTGGCACAGTACACACAGTAGGCCTGACACACACGCTTGCAGGCAATTAACTGCAATTATATTACAGTCAAAAAAGTGTGTGTCAGGCCTACAGTGTGTACTGTGCCAACTACTGCCAGTGCCACCAGTGCCACTCATATATGGTGTCACAGTAGATTACATTTTAAAACAAAAACACTTTTTTGACTGTAATATAATTCCAGTTAGTTGCCTGCAAGCGTGTGTGTCAGGCCTACAGTGTGTACTGTGCCAACTACTGCCAGTGCACAGTGCCACTCATATCTGGTGTCACAGTAGATTACATACAAAAAAAAAAACAAAAAAAAAAAAACTTTTCGACTGTAATATAATTGCAGTTAGTTGCCTGCAAGCGTGTGTGTCAGGCCTACTGTGTGTACTGTGCCAACTACTGCCAGTGCTCAGTGCCACTCATATCTGGTGTCACAGTAGATTACATTTAAAAAAAAAATAATTCTGACTGTAATATAATTGCAGTTAGTTGCCTGCAAGCGTGTATTTCAGGCCTACAGTGTGTACTGTGCCAACTACTGCCAGTGCAGAGTGGCACTCATATCTGGTGTCACAGTAGATTACATAAAAAAAAAACTTTTTTGACTGTAATATAATTGCAGTTAGTTGCCTGCAAGCGTGTGTGTCAGGCCTACAGTTTGTACTGTGCCAACTACTGCCAGTGCACAGTGCCACTCATATCTGGTGTCACAGTAGAATACATATAAAAATTTAAAAAACTTTTTTGACTGTAATATAATTGCAGTTAGTTGCCTGCAAGCATGTGTGTCAGGCCTACAGTGTGGTCTGTGCCAACTACTGCCAGTGCACAGTGCCACTCATATCTGGTGTCACAGTAGATACAATTTTTATTAAAATTGCACTTTTTTTTACTATAATATAATTGCAGTTAGTTGCCTGCAAGCGTGTGTGTCAGTGTACTGTGCCAACTACTGCCAGTGCACAGTGCCACTCATATCTGGTGTCACAGTAGATTACATACAAAAAAACTAAAAAAAAAAAAAAAAAAAAAAACTTTTCGACTGTAATATAATTGCAGTTAGTTGCCTGCAAGCGTGTGTGTCAGGCCTACTGTGTGTACTGTGCCAACTACTGCCAGTGCTCAGTGCCACTCATATCTGGTGTCACAGTAGATTACATAAAAAAAAAAAACTTTTTTGACTGTAATATAATTGCAGTTAGTTGCCTGCAAGCGTGTATGTCAGGCCTACAGTGTGTACTGTGCCAACTACTGCCAGTGCAGAGTGGCACTCATATCTGGTGTCACAGTAGATTACATTAAAAAAAAACTTTTTGGACTGTAATATAATTGCAGTTAGTTGCCTGCAAGCATGTGTGTCAGGCCTACAGTTTGTACTGTGCCAACTACTGCCAGTGCACAGTGCCACTCATATCTGGTGTCACAGTAGAATACATATAAAAATTAAAAAAACTTTTTTGACTGTAATATAATTGCAGTTAGTTGTCTGCAAGCATGTGTGTCAGGCCTACAGTGTGGTCTGTGCCAACTACTGCCAGTGCACAGTGCCACCCATATCTGGTGTCACAGTAGATACAATTTTTATTAAAATTACACTTTTTTTACTATAATATAATTGCAGTTAGTTGCCTGCAAGCGTGTGTGTCAGTGTACTGTGCCAACTACTGCCAGTGCACAGTGCCACTCATATCTGGTGTCACAGTAGATTACATAAAGAAAAAACTTTTTTGACTGTAATATAATTGCAGTTAGTTGACTGCAAGCGTTTGTGTCAGGCCTACAGTGTGTACTGTGCCAACTACTACCAGTGCACAGTGCCACTCATATCTGGTGTCACAGTAGATTACATTTAAAAAAATAAATAAAACTTTTTTGACTGTAATATAATTGCAGTTAGTTGCCTGCAAGCGTGTATGTCAGGCCTACAGTGTGTACTGTGCCAACTACTGCCAGTGCACAGTGCCACTCATATCTGGTGTCACAGTAGATTACATTTAAAAAAACAAAAACTTTTTTGACTGTAATATAATTGCAGTTAGTTGCCTCCAAGCGTGTATGTCAGGCCTACAGTGTGTACTGTGCCAACTACTGCCAGTGCACAGTGCCACTCATATCTGGTGTCACAGTAAAATACATATAAAAATTAAAAAAAACTTTTTGGACTGTAATATAATTGCAGTTAGCTGCCTGCAAGCATGTGTGTCAGACCAACAGTGTGTACTGTACCGACTACTGCCAGTGCACAGTGCCACCCATATCTGGTGTCACAGTAGATTCATTTTTTTTTAAACTACACTTTTTTTACTATAATATAATTGCAGTTAGTTGCCTGCAAGCGTGTGTGTCAGTGTACTGTGCCAACTACTGCCAGTGCACAGTGCCACTCATATCTGGTGTCACAGTAGATTACATAAAAAAAAAACTTTTTTGACTGTAATATAATTGCAGTTAGTTGCCTGCAAGCGTGTGTGTCAGGCCTACAGTGTGTACTGTGCCAACTACTGCCAGTGCACAGTGCCACCAGTGCCACTCATATCTGGTGTCACAGTAGATTACATTTAAAAAACAAACACTTTTTTGACTGTAAAATAATTGCAGTTAGTTGCATGCAAGTGTGTGTGTCGGGCCTACCGTGTGTACTGTGCCAACTACTGCCAGTGCACAGTGCCACCAGTGCCACTCATATCTGGTGTCACAGTAGATTACATAAAAAAAAACAACAACACTTTTTTGACTGTAATATAATTGCAGTTAGTTGCCTGCAAGCGTGTGTGTCAGGCCTACAGTGTGTACTATGCCAACTACTGCCAGTGCACAGTGCCACTCATATCTGGTGTCACAGTAGATTGCATTAAAAAAAAAATCTTTTTTGACTGTAAAATATAATTGCAGTTAGTTGCCTACAAGCGTGTGTGTCAGGCCTACAGTGTGTACTGTGCCAACTACTGCCAGTTCACAGTGCCACTCATATCTGGTGTCACAGTAGAATACATTAAAAAATAAAAAACACTTTTTTGACTGTAATATAATTGCAGTTAGTTGCCTGCAAGCGTGTGTGTCAGGCCTACAGTGTGTACTGTGCCAACTACTGCCAATGCACAGTGCCACCAGTGCCACTCATATCTGGTGTCACAGTAGATTACATTAAAAAAACAAAAAAACTTTTTTTGACTGTAATATAATTGCAGTTAGTTGCCTGCAAGCATGTGTGTCAGGCCTACAGTGTGTACTGTGCCAACTACTGCCAGTGCACAGTGCCACCAGTGTCACTCATATCTGGTGTCACAGTAGATTACATTAAAAAAACAAACACTTTTTTGACTGTAATATAATTGCAGTTAGTTGCATGCAAGTGTGTGTGTCAGGCCTACAGTGTGTACTGTGCCAATTACTGCCAGTGCACAGTGCTACCAGTGCCACTCATATCTGGTGTCACAGTAGATTACATTTTTTTAAAAACAACACTTTTTTGACTGTAATATAATTGCAGTTAGTTGCCTGCAAGCGTGTGTGTCAGGCCTACAGTGTGTACTGTGCCAACTACTGCCAGTGCACAGTGCCACTCATATCTGGTGTCACAGTAGATTGCATAAAAAAAAAAATCTTTTTTGACTGTAAAATATAATTGCAGTTAGTTGCCTACAAGCGTGTGTGTATGAGGCCTACAGTGTGTACTGTGCCAACTACTGCCAGTGCACAGTGCCACTCATATCTGGTGTCACAGTAGAATACATTTAAAGATAAAAAACACTTTTTTGACTGTAATATAATTGCAGTTAGTTGCCTGCAAGCGTGTGTGTCAGGCCTACAGTGTGTACTGTGCCAACTACTGCCAGTGCACAGTGCCACTCATATCTGGTGTCACAGTAGATTACATTTGAAAAAAAACAACACTTTTTTGACTGTTTTATAATTGCAGTTAGTTGCCTGCAAGCGTGTGTGTCAGGCCTACAGTGTGTACTGTGCCAACTACTGCCAATGCACAGTGCCACCACTCATATCTGGTGTCACAGTAGCTTGCACGCATAGTACAACTAATCTAAAAAAAAATGACAGGCAGAGGCAGGCCACCCCGCAGGGGCCGTCGTTGTCATGGTGCTGTAATTTCCTTTGGCCCTAGAATAATGCCCAGTGTTCAGAGGCCACGTACCCTGAACTCGAAAAGTTCTGAGGACATAGTTGACTGGCTAACACAGGACACCCTATCTTTTACACCTTCCGCTCGGAACCTTGATGCACCATCCTCCTCCAGCTCAGCTTCGGGCACCTCTCGAGTTACCACTCGCCTGCCTGCCACCACCACCAACACTAGCACCACAGCTGCTTCACTTGATCTGTCAGAGGAGTTATTTACACATCAGTTGGAAGAAATGAGTGATGCGCAACCATTATTGCCAGAGGATGTAGATAACAGGGATATGTCTCAGTCAGGCAGCATTACACGCATGGACGTACGGTGTGATGATGATGATAATGTAGTACCCGCTGCTGCTTCCTTTGCTGAGTTGTCAGATACAAGTGAAGCGGCTGATGATGACGATGTGTCCGTGGATGTCACGTGGGTGCCCGCTCGAAGAGAAGAAGAACAGGGGGATAGTTCAGATGGGGAGACAGAGAGGAAGAGGAGACGAGTTGGAAGCAGGGGGAGGTCGTCGCAAGGAGCTAGTGGCACAGTCAGACAGCATGCATCGGCACCCGGGGTAAGCCAGACAGCACGCCAATCAACGCATGCTGTTGCCACCACCAGAATGCTGTCATTGCAAAGCTCAGAAGTGTGGAGTCTGAGCAAGCTGGTGGAGTCTGAGGGCTTCAAAAAATTTGTAGCTATTGGGACACCGCAGTGGAAGGTACCCAGCCAAAATTTCTTTTCACAAAAGGCAACCCCCAACCTGTACTCTATTGTGGAAAAGGAAGTCATGGCATGTCTTGCACACAGTGTTGGGGCAAGGGTCCATCTGACCACTGATACCTGGTCTGCAAAGCATGGTCAGGGTAGGTATATCACGTACACTGCGCATTGGGTAAACCTGGAATGCGTGGCTCTGCAGAGGAGTTGGTGACACTGCCACCTCCTCTACTCCTCCTACTCCATCCTCTTCGCTAACCTCCTCGGCTGAGTCCTCTTATGCTGCTCCGTCTTGCTCCACATCAACTGCCCCCCCCCCGAGCTCCCTAGGGATTATTCCACATCCCGGATACGACAGTGTCATGCCGTCTTGGGGTTAACTTGCCTGAAAGTAGAGAGTCACACCGGACCAGCACTCCTGTTCGCCCTGAACGCACAGGTGGATCAGTGGCTGACTCCGCTCCAACTGGAGATCGGCAAAGTGGTGTGTGACAACGGAAGCAATTTGTTGGCGGCATTGAATTTGGGCATCTGGGTATTTTTTTGCCACGTTACTGGACGCTCATGCGCAATGCCTGTAGGCTCATGCGTCCTTTTGAGGAGGTGAGAAACCTAGTCAGTCGCACCGAAGGCACCATCAGCAACATCATCCCATTTGTTTTCTTCCTGGAGCATGCCCTGGGAAGAGTGCTGGATCAGGTCGTAGATGAGCGTGAAGAGGAAGAGTTGTGGTCACCATCAACACCAGAAACAGCCTTATCAGCATAACTTGCTGGACCTGCGGCAACGCTGGAAGAGGAGTCTGAGAAAGAGGAGTCAGAGGAGGAATGTGGCTTTGAGGAGGAGGAAGACCAACCACAGCAGGCATCCCAGGGTGCTCATTGTCACCTATCTGGTACCCATGGTGTTGTACGTGGCTGGGGGGAAGAACAGGCCTTCAATGACATCAGTGAGGACGAGGAATGGGACATGAGTAGCTCGGCATCCAACCTTGTGCAAATGGGGTCCTTCGTGCTGTCCTGCCTGTTGAGGGACCCTCGTATAAAAAGGCTGAAGGAGAACGACCTGTACTGAGTGGCCACGCTACTAGACCCCCAGTATAAGCAGAAAGTGCCTGAAATGTTACAGAATTACCAGAAGTCGGAAAGGATGCAGCGGTTCCAAAACAAGTTAAAAAGTCTGCTTTACACAGCGTATAAGGGTGATGTCACAGCACAATGGGAATCTAACAGGGGAAGAGGTGAAAGTAATCCTCCTCCTACCACGACCACGCCGGCAAGGACAGGGCGCTTTACAGACATGTTGTTGATGGAGGACATGCAGAGCTTTTTAAGTCCTACGCATCACCACAGCCCTTCAGGGTCCACCCTCAGAGAACGACTCGACCAACAGGTAGCAGACTACCTCGCCTTAACTGCAGATATCGACACTCTGAGGAGCGATGAAGCCCTTGACTACTGGGTGTGCAGGCTTGACCTGTGGCCTGAGCTATCCCAATTTGCAATAGAACTTCTGCCCTGCCCCGCTTCAAGTGTCCTGTCAGAAAGGACCTTCAGTGCAGCAGGAGGTATTGTCACTGAGAAGAGAAGTCGCCTAGGTAAAAAAAGTCTAGATTACCTCACCTTTTTAAGATGAATGAGGCATGGATCCCGAAGGGACTGACAGTGGGCGACACATTTGACTAAAAAAGGCTACAGCAGTGGCTGCAACAATACCAATTTTTTCAGGCATGTGTACATGCCTAATTTTCTGTCAATTCCCCTCCGTGATCGTTACCTTGTTGTGGTGAAGGGGCTTGCGTATCACAATAAAGCGATCACCTCTATGAGTGTGTTGGCAATGGCAATGTTGGCACACCCTAGATGAGATAAGGTCATTGCTTCATTGTGAACAGACCAAAAGCAATCGGCTGTATAAATTTTGAATAGAAAAAACATGAATTTTCTTTGTGATCATCTAAGGAGATCATTAAAGCCTACTAGGCCAACAATGGGCCCACACTGCAGAATCATTGTTTTCTGGGTCACTTAACTGTCACTGAACTACCTCAGCACGACCATAGGCTTTGAAAAACCGCCATCGCCTGCAATCTTCCAAACGTGCGCACAAGCACAGTCATCACTACACTAAGATTGACGCATAGAGGAATAAAATTTATGTCATGAGTGTGTCAACTATTGACAACTCTTTGTGGTTGTCTAAACTCTATTCCATACACGTCCCCTGATAGGGGACGCAAAGGGATTAAACTGATAGGAATAGTAATACTTAACATACCACTCATATTAGGATTGCATAGTACATTGCACGGCGCACGTGCAGTGCCCCAAATTGGAAGTAAGAGGACCAACCAAGCATCTTTATCCATCTCCGGTTCCTAAAATCTATTCCATACACCACACCGGCCCCTGATAGGGGACAAAACAGAGATTAAACTGGTAAGAACAGATTTTTTTAATGAAAAAAAAAAGAGGACAGCCTCTGCGGAGCTGGGTATTTTTTGGCTGTGTTACTGAACGCTCATGCACAATGGCTGTAGGCTCATGCATCCTTTTGCGGAGGTGACAAACCTGGTCGGTCAAACCCAAGGCAACATCATCGACCTCATCCCATATGCATTTTTTCTGGAGCGTGCCCTGTGAAGAGTGCTGGATCAGGCCGTAGATGAGCATGAAGAGGAAGAGTTGTGGTCACCATCACCACCAGAAGCAGCCTTGTCGTCGTCAATTGCTGGACCTGCGGCAACGCAGAGAGAGGAGTCTGAAGAAGAGGAGTCAGAGGAGGAAGGTGGCTTTTAGGAGGTGGAAGACCAACCACAGAAGGCGTTCCAGGGGGCTTGTTGTCACCTTTCGGGGACCCTTGGTGTTGTACGTGGCTGGGTGGAGGAAGAGACCTTCAATGACGTCAGTGAGGACAAGGAACGGGACATCGCTAGCTTGGTATCCAACCTTGTGCAAATGGGGAGTTTGCGGTTGTGGAAATGGACTGTTTGCGGTGTGTTAAACGGGGAGTTTGGTCTGTCAGAGTTTGGTCTGTCACTGTGAAGCGGGCATAACCCTTACACTACCTGATCGATACAACATCATACCTGATGTTTTAAATGGATCCCCCTCCGGCATGCCACAGTCCAGGTGTTAGTCCCCTTGAAACAACTTTTCCATCACTATTTTGGCCAGAAAGAGTCCCTGTGGGTTTTAAAATTTGCCTGCCTATTGAAGCCTATGGCGGTTCGCCCGTTGGAAAACATTTGCGGAAATTCGTATTTGCCGTTTGCGAACGGAAAATTTTAGGTTCGCAACATCTTTAGTGGTGACCCGATGGGACCAGAGACGGGGCCCCCATCCCTCCGCAAACCCCGTACATGCCATAGTCAGCGTTGACCGTGGCATAGAAAGGTTCATGTGCTGGCACCTGTGTTTTCACCGATGCCAGCATATGCAGCAGGGGCCCAGCTGTCAGTAGCAGTCGCTGATCGAGCAGACCGCAAAATACATACGGTTGTGTGCATGAGCCCTTAGTGTGTGTTGGGTGTGAGTGCCTACACAGCAGCCAGGGAGTTACTCCAGCTATGAGTCCGTGCCTGTGCTTTGAATCAAATGTTTGGCATTATTCAGCTTTCGCATTTTTTACTTTTGGTTTCATTTGTAGACAAGCAGGGAACATTTGTACGTTCTTGAACATTGCTCACTCACTAACAGCCTTTTCTAGAGCAGATATTCACAGATAACCCAACATTCCAAAAGGGAATACAAAATGAATGTAAATTTATTGAAAGCAATCCAAAAATGTCATACCTGACGTTTCTGTCTGATCCCAGACCTCTGAACCTTCCACAGATAATTGGACTGGACCACATGAACAGCAATAAAAGCACTGCATAATGCAACCACCATGGCTGGAGAATGGAGCTGTGAGACTACCTCCTGGAGACATTCTCAAGTTTAAAGGGAACCTGTCACCTGGATTTTGGTTATAGAGCTGAGGACATGGGCTGCTAGATCGCCGCTAGCACATCTGCAATACCCAGTCCTCATAGAGCTCTGTGCTTTTATTGTGTAGAAAAAAACAACTATTTTATGTATATGTAAATGAGGCTACTAACGTTTCCGGAGCCCAGCCACACCCACTGTGAAGGAGCCCAGCACCGCCCCTTATACTCCGAATCTCCTCCTTGCTCCCCGACATCACAAAGCTAGAGCACCATAATCTCACGATGCACGAGCTAGCGCATGTGCAGTGTCGGAATAGTGTTCCTTCCCTGTGCTGGCATGCTTTTTGACGTCGGGGAGCAAAGAGGAATGTCAGAGGATGTGGGGCGGTGCTGGGCTGCTTCACAGTGGGTGTGGCTGGGCTCAGAGAACGTTGGACTCATCTCTCAAGCATGGAAGAGACAGGACTCATCTAAGGTTCATTTACATATATATATATATATATAATCGTTTTTTTTACACAATAAAAGCACAGAGAGCTATGGGGACTGGATATTGAGGATTTGCTGGCGGCGATCTAGCAGCCCATGTCCTCAGCTCTATACCCAAAATCCAGGTGACAGGTTCCCTTTAAGTGCCAGTGGAACGGGGAGACAAAATTAAGGACAACATTTTAGAAAACAACATAATGAGCATTAATGAAACATTTCTGTTTGTTAAATGAACCTAAAGGGAATGGGTCGGCTTTCTTAGCTGGCCCCTCTAAGAGCAAAATAGCCTAGGGACAGACCCGCTAATTTCAGTCGTTTGTCACTCGTGTTTTACCATGCAGCAAATTTAGAGTACAAAGCATGCAATTAGCCCTGAAGACTGCCTGATATTTGGGCAGGTAGAGCACCCATGGATATGTGCAAAGTGAATGTGGCAGAAACTATTGCAAAATTACTGCAGTCATTTCTCCCATATTCAGCTCTATTAATTATCGGAAGCACATCCCTGATTACACAACGTGATGTGCTGGTGATAATCAGCAGCTTTCATCCTGATGAACGATGTCTATCAGCCAACATATGGGTGTTTGCTCATTTATCGGCTGATTGGCAGCACAATTATGCCAGCCACTTATCGGGAACAAGTGTTCCTATGAATGACCATTCCCAATAACTGGCTCAGGGTATGTCATTAATATCAGATTGGCGGGGGTCTGATACCCAGCACCCTCTCCGATCAGCTGTATGAAGGGAAGGCGTGCGCAGTGTGCACGTGCTGTCTCCTGTATCTCATCCTGCTCACTGCTGCTAAGTCTATGGAGAGCAGGAAGAGAGAACTAGGCAGATGGAACACGCACTCTGCATGTGTCCTCCCTTCATACAGCTGATAGACGGGGGTGTCGGACTGGTAGTGATGACCTATCCTAAGGATATCAATATTAAAACCCCAGAAACCCCCTTTAAGCCTTTAATTCACTCATCAGTGTTTTGGTCGATGATTTCCATTAGTGTTTATTATGCAAAACGAGGAGGACAGCCTATACAGATAATGCATCATGGAAGGATTTGCACAGATTCTTCTATGTGTTGGTGCTGCCCCTGGTTTTGCATAACAAGTGCAAAAAACTGATGTGTGAATAAGACCTTAATTCAAATCTCAGTTAAGGAGATTGTCCCTTCTGGATATTTATGGCATATCGATAAGATACGCCATAAAAGTTTGATAGGTGCAGTTCCAAGGAACAGGGCCTTTCCCTGAATGGAGAGGAAGCTGTTCATGCTCTGCCTCATCTCCATTCACTGCCGTGGGGCCTCTGAAAATGGCTGAGCTGGCTATAGCAGTAAATGGGGAAAGAAGCACTTTCTCCGTACCAATGGGTCCAGTAGTGGGACCTGCACCTTTTAGACATTTTATTGCATATTATATCAATGTCCAGATGGGAAAAAAAACATTTAACACAATTTACGTAATAAAGTCTGATCATTTAGCCATCTGTAAAATTAAGAACTCAGAAAAGTAAAATTAACAACTCAAAATGCATGATTAGTAATCTCTCATACACCACTATGCAGTGCTTAGAAATACAAAAGCCAAATCCCGGCTTATGTGTAAATTGTGCGTTTTGCTTTGCGCAGTTGTCGTCATAGTAACACATTGCAGGTCAGCATAATGCTTTATCAGCCCCAAGCAAAAATGTGAACTGAATGAAACAAACCTTTACATCCAGGGACCTCAAAGAGCTGTAGTGCTTTTCCATTAGTGAGGTGTTTTTAGCTTTTACTAAATGTAACCCTTTATAGGCTACAGTCTGCGGAGCTCACAAATCCAATAATTCCATTTTATTTTGACATTGTTAGTCTGGCACTGGCACCAATTCAACATTACTCCATTGTTTGTAGCAACACATAGACACGGACACAGATAAATGTTACCAGTAAGTATCCTCCCATTAAAATCATAAAGTAGCTAATTTGATATGTTTCAGTGTATACTACCAAAAATAACACCTTTCCAATGGAGACAGAATATCCTGATCTCCATTTGTGGAGGTGAATGCCAAAAGTGCAAGATCTATAGCAAAAAGTCACCTCCATTTTGACCTATTTCAAGAGGTTCACCTATTTAGCTATGGGCAATAATCGGGATATGGTCGACGTCATATTAGTACACACAAAACTTCCTAATCATACAGTTGTCACTTCACAACCCTGAGGTAAAGAGCTGCCTCATCCTCCTCTCTGCTCTACTTGTCAGGGATTCTAATTCTGAATCCCTGTGGGATTAGGACAGGATTTGTGTATACTGATAGGACGGCGGCCATTTTATTTCTCCTAATGATTGTTCCCTAGACAAAATGAGCCATTATAACTAATAAAAGGTATTTGGCAATGTATTTATCATAAAATAATATTTAAAGGGGTTTTTAATATTGATGACCTATCCTCAGGATAGTTTATCAATATCAGATCAGCAGGAGTCTGACACCTGGCACACCCGCTGATCAGCTGTATGAGGAAACGACGTGCACAGTGCGCACGTGCCATCTTCTGTCTCTCTTCCTGTTTACCGCTGCTGTCTATGGAAAAGCAGCGGTGAACAGGAAGAGAGAAGGGAGATGGCATATGCGCACTGCGTGCACCATCTCCTCATACAGCTGAACGGCGGGGGTTACGGGTGTCAGACCCCTGCCGATCTGATATTGATGACCTATTCTGACTGCTCTCCTTAGATACAGTTTCTAGCTAAACTAGAACCTTCTAGTGGGAGGGGTGGAGTGGAGAAACTTGGCACAAACAAATACAATGTTACAACATTGCTTCAATGATACTCAGTAGCAATGACACAACTTCTATGGGATAAATCGGTCTGTTCAAGTGCATACTACAAAAAGCTGGTCTGCAATTATAGGAAGCGTTTGATTGCTGTAATAGCCAATTAAGGCTTTTCTATTGATTATTGAGAAGGATAGGAATAATTTTGGACTGGACACTTTTTGCTCAAATGTAAATAAAAGCTGAGAAATGTTTTTTCCACAATAATGCCTCTTGTACATCGTCTTATTATCTTTTGGGAGACACCTATGTCATTTCCCGTCAAAAAATTACTTGCTGGTTGAATAAAAGTAACTTTAAGTCTAAATTTCAATGTATAATTGTTACTATCCCACTAGAATACATGTGCAAGGGGTTTTAATACCCCATCCACACAGTATTGGAAAAAAATATTCATAGGAACATGATTCCATCCTTTAATGCATAAGGTGAAATCAGATGCAAATCTTCATGTAAAACATACGGATTTAGCTGCAAAATCAAAGTGAATTCACAGATTAGTGGTGAGATCTGTAGTCATATTTCAATTGTGTATGGGCATACTGTAAGACCTCACTCACATGGCAGAGCCTGTATGAAGGCTCTGCTATGAGTCCCTATGGCGCGGGTTGTGACTTTTTTGTGACTTTGGCAAAAGTCGCACATAGTAAATGAGCCCTAATCCAGGTCTAATCTTACCTTTCGCTCTTAAACATGGACCACTGTGAAAAGTGGCAAGGATAACAAAATGTCACAAAAATTTCACAGTTGCCATGACGTGCAACTTTTTTATGCCGCAAAGTGTGTCACCATATGGTTCTCCCGTGCAGCACAGTCTCTATAATATCACATCAGATGGAACATTGTATAAAATTTCCTACATAGTATTTCTATCTTTCTACCTTCTACAACAGGGGTAGGCAGCCTCCAGCACTCCTGCTTTTGGAGAGCCGAAGGTTGCTGACCCCCTGTTCTACAATATTTAAAAGGCATCCATCTCCTCATCCATCTCTAACAGTACACTTACATTCATAAACTGACCACTAAACTGAAATCTCAAATGGTAACGTTGCTGATGGTGCAGTCCTTTGCATCCCAGATGGTAGTTTCTGAGACTGTCCCAAGTTAAAGGGAATGTGTCATCAGAAAATGACCTATTGTTTAAAGGGGTTCTCTGGGAATTAAGAAAATTTTAATACTTAAATATCAATTTATTATAAAAATATTCACAAATACCTTTCATTAGTTATAATGGCTTGTTTTGTCTAGGGAGCAATCATTAGGAGAAAGAAAATGGCTGTCGTCGTCCTATTAGTTAACACAAAACCTGTCCTAATCACACAGCAGGACAAGTTACTTAACAACACTGAGGTAAAGAGTTGCCTCATCCGCCTGTCTGTTCTGCTTGTCAGGAATCATGATCCTGAATACAACTGATAAGATCTTCAGCTGAATCTCTGTAGGAATGGAGTTCGTGAGGAGACATGAAGTACAGAGATGACGGACAGGACAGACTGTGGTAATGTGGGGCTGTGATAATGGAGACTGCATACAAGTGCTGCTACTCATTAGCTAATTCCCCACCATCCACTCTGTATTTCATGTCTCCTCATGAACTCCATTCCTACATAGGTTCAGTTGAAGATCTTATCTTCTGTATTGAGGATCATACTTTGACAAGTAGAATGGAAAGGAGGCTGTGGCCGCTCTTTACCTCAGTGTTGTGAAGTAACTTGTCCCCGTGTACGATTGGGACCGATTTTGTGTGCACTAATATGAAGGCAGTGTTTTTATGTTTAACATTTTTTAACCCCTTCCCGAAATCCGCCATACATGTACGGCACCCGTTCCAAAACGTTGGGAGCACCATAGACAACAGGTGCCTGCTGTTTCATACTGCAGACACTCACGGCTAATGTTATCGGTTGGCAGTAATGATGACCGCGGACATTTGACCCCTCAGATGCTGTGGTCAAATATGACCATGGCATCTGAGATGGCTAAAACCTGGAAGAGCATATTTCCCGGGCAAGAACGTTTTCCTCAGGTGGAAATTGGGGGAAAGCATTTTATGCATATAATGAGCCGGAGCCGGTACTAGGCTTCCAGGCTCATTACTTTTACATATTACAGTTTAAGCCAGCAGGTGGAAGCACTGAACTGCGATATACCTCTTTATATATAGAACTAGCAGAAGGACCCGACTTTGCACGGGTATATTTAATCTATTTCATTTAATGTTTCTGTGTGTTGCTAAAAGATATCGACAGTATCCCCCATAACAGTGACCTCTACAGCACCCCGCTCCCTTAACAGTTAACTCCATAGCCCCCACCACTTAACACTGCCCCCCCCACAGTGCCCGCCTCCTTATCTTTGACCTTCACAGAAGCCCACCCCTTTAACAGTAAGTTGCACAGCACCCCACTCCCTTAACACTGACCTCCATAGGGGACCATACCCTTATCTGTGACCTCCACTGTTCCCTGCCCCCTTAACAGAGACCTCCACATCACCCATCCCTTTAACAGTGACTGTCATAGTACCCCATTACCTTAACAGTGACCTTCACAGTACCCTGCTCCCTTAACAGTGACCTCCACAGAGGCTTTACCCTTTACAGTAACATCCACAGTAAACGTCCCTTTAACAGTGATCACCACAGTGCCCACCCCTTTAACAGTGAGCTCCACAGCAGCTGCCCTTTTAATGGTGGCCCCTGCCCTCTTAACAGTGACCTCCACAGCGCCATGCCCCTTTAAGGCTAGGGCTACACAACGACATTTTGTCGCGCAACATTTTTTTGCATCAATTTCGCGCAACAATTATTATAATAATAGGCTATGGTGTCACACTGCGACATCTGACATGTTGCGACTGCGACATGACAGTCGCAAAAAATCCATCCCAGATTAATTTTTCTGTGACTGTCATGTCACAGTCGCAGCATGTCGCATGTCGCAGTGCAACACCGTAGACTATCATTAGAAAAATTGTTGCGCGACATTGGTGCGCAGAAGGACCTGGCTTCGCACGGGTATATTTTATCTATTTTATTTTATGTTTCCGTGTCTAGTAAAAAGATATCAACAGTTTCCCCCATAACAGTGGCCTCTACAGTAAACGCCGCTGTAACAATGAGCTCCATAGTGCCCGCCCCTTTAACAGTGATCTCCACAGTGTCCGCCCCTTTAACAGTAACCTACACAGTGTTTGCCCCTTTAACAGTTACCTCCACATTGCCCGCCCCTTTAACAGTGACCTCCACAGTGCTCGCCCCTTTAACAGTGACCTCCACAGTGTCTGCCCTTTTAACAGTGACTGCCCCTTTAACAGTGACCTCCACAGTGCCTGCCCCTTTAACAGTGACCTCCACAGTGCCCACCCCTTTAACAATGACCTCCACAGTTCCCGCCCCTTTAACATTGACCAACCCTTTAACAGTAACCTTTATAGTGGCCGCCCATTTAAGTGTGAACACCCCTTTAACAGTGCCCTTAACAGTGCCTGCCCATTTAATAGTGACCTCCACAGTGCCCGCCCCTTTAACATTGACCACCCCTTTAACAGTGACCTTCATAGTGGCCGCCACTTTAACAGTGACTTCCACAGTACCTGCCCCTTTAACAGTGAACTCCACAGCGCCCGTCCGTTTAATAGTGGCTCCTGTCCCCATGCATGTAGCAGTGTAGTTGTGCTGTCATACGTCATATGACTGAATATTTAAAGACCTGCGAACTGCTAAAACGTGTGATCAGTTGTTATGGCAACCTGGAGTAGGACCTGCAAGCTTCTATTGGCTAATAAAGGACACGTGACCGTGTAAATGGCAGTTCGGATTTAAGTGAAAGGCTTGCTGGCTTCTATTGGCTAATGCAGGTCATTTTGGGGGAATATCTCAAAAACGGTAAGTCCTAGACAGCTGAGACCCAGTTTAAAACCTTACCGGACACCTGATGTACCTGTGTGCCAAATTTGGTGAAGATCAGTCCAGTCGTTTTGTCGCGCATAAAGAACGTCTTGACAGACAGAAACTCATTTTTATATATATATATATATATATATAAGAGACTAGCAGAAGGACCCGACTTTGCACGGGTATATTTCATCTATTTCATTTTATGTTTCCGTGTGTCGTAAAATGATATCGACAGATTCCCCCATAACAGTGTCCTCTACAGTACCCACCCCTTTAACAATGACCTCTGTAGTATCTCTGCAAAATGACAACTTTGTATAAAAAATTGGGAAAAGTTGTCTTTTACAGAGATATTTATCTCACCCAGCATGGGTATATGTAAAAATACACCCCAAAAAACATTGCCCTACTTCTTCTGAGTATGGCAATACCACATGTGTGTCACTTTTTTGCAGCCTAGGTGCGCAAAGGGGCCCAAATTCCAATGAGTACTTTTAGGATTTCACAGGGCATTTTTACGCATTTGGATTCCAAACTACTTCTCACGCTTTAGGGCCCCTAAAATGCAAGGGCAGTATAAATACCCCACATGTGACCCCATTTTGGAAAGAAGACACCACAAGGTATTCTGTGAGGGGTATGGTGAGTTCATGTAAAATTTTATTTTTTGTCACAAGTTAGTGGAATATGAGACTTTGTAAGAAAAGAGAAAAAAATAATCATTTTCTGCTAACTTGTGACAAAAAAATAAAAACTTCCATGAACTCACTATGCCCATCAGCGAATACCTTAGGGTGTCTACTTTCCAAAATGGGGTCATTTGCGGGGTGTTTGTACTGTCTGGGCATTGTAGAACCTCAGGAAACATGACAGGTGCTCAGAAAGTCAAAATGCGTAAATAGATTTTTTTGCACCATAGTTTGTACATAGTTTGTAAACGCTATAACTTTTACCCAAACCAATAAATATACGCTTATTGCATTTTTTTAAATCAAAGACATGTAGAACAATACATTTAGAGAAAAATGTATATAGAAATGTAGTTTTATTTGAAAAATTTTACAACAGAAAGTGAAAAATGTCATTTTTTGGCAAAAATTTCAGTCAATTTCGATTAATAGCAAAAAAAGTAAAAATGTCAGCAGCGATGAAATACCAGCAAATAAAAGCTTTATTAGTGAGAAGAAAAGGAGGTCAAATTAATTTGGGTGGTAAGTTGTATGACCGAGCAATAAACGGTGAAAGTAGTGTAGTGCAGAATTGTAAAAAGTGGTCTGGTCATTAAGGGGGTTTAAGCTAGGGGAGCTGAGGTGGTTAATAACAGTGACCTCCACAGTGCCCGCCCCTTTAATAACAGTGACCTTCACTGTGCCCACCCCTTTAAAAACAGTGACCTCCACAGTGCCCGCCCCTTCCTGGACACCTGATGTACCTGTGTGCCAAATTTGGTGAAAATTGGTCCAGTCGTTTGGTCGCGCATAAAGAACGTCCAGACAGACAGACGTCTAGACAGTCAGAAATTCATTTTTATATATATATTAAGAGATAAGAGACTAGCAGAAGGACCCGACTTCGCACAGGTATATTTTAGCTATTTCATTTAATGTTTCTGTGTGTCGTTAAACGATATCGACAGTATCCCCCATAACAGTGACCTCTACAATACCCAGCCCCTTTAACAATAACCTCCACAGTGCCCGCCACTTTAACAGTGATCTCCACAGTGCCCGCCACTTTAACAGTGACCTCCACAGTGGCCCCCCCTTTAACATTGACCTCCACAGTGGTCGCCTCTTTAACATTTACCTCCACAGTTCCCACCCCTTTAACAGTGACCTCAACAGTGCCTGCCCCTTTAACAGTGACCTCCACACGGCCCTCGCCTTTAACAGTGACCTCCACAGTTTCCCCCATTTAACATTGATTACCTCCCTAATAGTGACCTTCATAATGGCCTCCCCTTTAACACTGACCTACACAGTGCCCGCCCCTTTAACAGTGACCTCTTGCAGTGCCTGCCCCTTTAATGTTGACCTCCACAGTGCCCACCCCTTTAACTATGACCTCCACATTGCCCGCCCCTTTAACATTGACCACCCCTTTAATAGTGACCTTTACAGTGGCCACCCCTTTAACAGTGACCTCCACAGTATTTGCCCCTTTAACAGTGACTTCCACAGTGCCCGCCACTTCAACAGTGACCACCGCAGTGCCTGCCCCTTTAACATTGAACTCCACAGTGCCCGTCCGTTTAATAGTGGTCCCTGCCCCCCATGCATGTAGCAGTGTAGTTGGGCCGTCATACATCATATGACTGAATATTTAAGGACCTGCGAACTGCTAAAACCTGTGATCAGTTGTTATGGCAACCTGGAGTAGGACCTGTGAGCTTCTATTGGCTAATATGGGACATGTGACCGTGTAAATGGCAGTTCGGATTTAAGTGTCTTCTATTCGCTAATGCAGGTCATTTTTTGGGAATATCTCAGGAAAGGTAAGTCCTAGAGAGCAGAGACCCGGTCTAAAACCTTCCCGGACACCTGATGTACCTGTGTGCCAATTTTGGTGAAGCTCGGTCCAGTCGTTTGGTCGCGCATAAAGAATGTCTAGACAGACAGACAGATGTCTAGACAGACAGAAACTATTTTTTATACATATAAGAGATATATATAAGAGATAAGAGATAATAGAGCAAGTTCTATATATTCTATAAAAAGTGTAATCTAATGGTTGCAAGTTTAAGTTAACTTGGGGACATAAACAAAAGTAAGAAAAAAGTTTAAAAAAAGTTCTGAAAAATATTAAAAATAAAAAAATATATAAAAATTCTGGATCTCAATTACTGCTGCAAATCCCTCTATTACTCCTACTAGCACCACACTCAATTTATTGCAAATGAGCCAGGATCCAGGAGTCCAGCCATGCTCAGGTAGGAGACACCGTTGACACCATTACCACTACCATACAGAGACATTACACCACTCAGGCATTCCCAACCTGGTACGTGAGTTACAACACCTTAAAGGGCCCTGTGTTAGTACCCTGTGCACGCTGCAATTGGCGTCACAAACAAACTATAGACTATTATTATACCCATATCCTGACCCACTGCAGAATTTGGCATCCGTGTAACCGTACCACGGTCAGGCTCTACTGCAATTGTGCCTATGGTCCATGTTGCTGCCATAAAGTAATTTTCTAAATGCTCTCTGAATGCTGTTAAGAACAGATCAGGCCAGGTGGCCGCCCCCATAATCATGCTCAGAAAGTATAAGAAATCTGTAATCACAAAATAAAAGCAAATTAGAAAAAAGGAAGTCTGGTTTTAATGGCAGATGACATTTTACTGACACATTTCCTTTAAAGAAGCACTCCCACAAAAAATGTTATTCTCTGACCTGCAGGTACATGATGTAAACTGTAGTGAAGGTATTCTTCTTACCAGTGACTGTATTTGTGAGTTATACCTCCCTTCTGATACTCAGCTATGTCATGTGACCAACTCTCTGATCCAAAGGCACTGGCGTCACGAATCCAACAGGGACCTTGCCCCAGGCACTCAAAATACCCGTAACATCCAGGGCACCTCATCCACCATCAGGCCTGGTCCCTACATACAGAGTGTGCCCCAGAGGAACCGTGTCTACCTCTCCTTCACTGCCACGCGCCTGCCCAGGGTTCTCCAATATAGTGAGTAACCCTCGATTGCCCATAACCGTGACCTCACTTCTCTATACCCTGCAGGTCTGGCGTGTTTCATAAATTGGCGTCACGAACAGGATACGAACATTCCTGCGCCATTGCGGATTTAAAAACTGTGTGCTGTAAATTGTCTTAAAGTGACACGCCCCAATTGTTTTATTGAAATTTGCTGGGCCAAAGTGAACTGTAATAATTGTGGTGTGAAGATTGCATTGTATGGACTGTTTTCTGCTTATTTAAGCCACCGCTTGCTGTCAGTGAATAGACAGCTATTTTGCTCAAAGATGGCCGCTTAGCTCGATTGGATTTGTTTGCTGCGTCATCTTCATCCTGAATTGGCGGTAAAAATTGGCGCCTTCTGCTGAAAAGTGCGGGAAGGCTGTATGCTGGCGCCACCGCCCTGTCTGGACATTTGCATGTCTGCTGAAATGGACTCCGCCTCCCCCATACTGGAGTACCTGGGGGGCGGCCTCCCAGTGCAATGGGAGGATCTGTCTGAACTTGTTGGCACCACCCTGTCGCTCTCCAGAGAAGGATCGAGCATGTTGAGGAGTGAGGACTGCTCTTGCGAGATGTCTGCGCCTGATCTACTAACCATGAGTGTTACTGGCGTAGAGCAAGAGGACGCTCCACCGGCCTACTCTCCGGGACCGGAGAGACCTGCCTGCCCGCCACCGAGGACGCAACCGGAGACCTACTACGGCTCCTGGAGAGACTTCTTCCAGCCCTCGTTCAAGTGGTCAGCGTTGATGGCAGAGATTCGGGAGGCCGCAATAAAGAAGACTACTAAAACCAAAATCTACTACGAAGAACTGGCAAAGACCGTTCACGAGTGCCACACGGACACCCAACCCCGCCTGGAAAGGAGAATGGGGTTGGTTGTGGCCTTTGACAAGGACCGAGGCTTCGGTTTTATCAAGGACTATCTCACTGGAAGAGACTTGTATGTCAATCGGAGGTCCGTCAAGCGGAGCTACCTCCCAGAACATTTGCATAACCTCCGCGAGGGAGAGGAGGTTGAGTTCACCCCTGCTGAGGGCCTGCGAGGCCCCTACGCCACTGCCGTGTCCCGTCCTAAAAAGAAGACGGAGGACTGGGACCTTGATGAGGACCACCCTGGCTGCGAGCGCGAACCTGTGTGCTCTCCAGAACGGGCCCATCATGCCTTTCAGGAACGGGGCTCTTTCATTGGCCCAAATGTATTCTGGCAACCAACAGTGGTGGAGAAGAGGGTTAGCCCATGGCCCTCACCTGAGCTGCCTCGCAGGGAAAAGACTGTACGTGAACTACAAGATGCAGAGAGATTCAGTGCTACCCTGGAGAATATCCGAAGAGGAAGAAAAGCGGACGCCTCACATGAGCCTGCAGCGGCTGCGCAGGACGTGCCACCCACCTTCCAAGTGCCGACGGCAACAGCGGAGAACAGCGATCCCGACTCCGAAAGCCTGGACGACCAGATCGTGCGGCTGGAGATGAAACTACGGGAGCTGCGCCAGATTGCCTCCGCCAGGATCCAGACTCCACCTGACCTTAAAGAAAGAGGACTTAAGGACTCGGACGTCTCCGGGTCTAAGGTGAGAGTACCTGTCCCTTCCAGCCGTCCCTCCTTAGTATTGGCACCAGCGGTGGGATCTTCTTACGCTGTGCACCGGCGCACAGAGCCAGTCGTCCAAGAGCCCACCGGACCGCTTGCAGCAGCGGTACCCAGGCCAGTGCAGCAGCCCGCTATTGTCATGCCTGCACCGGTGCGGTCAGCAACTTTGATAACCCCTAGGCCTATGGGGCCTATACCTATTAGGGGTCCATTTATGCTACAGTTGCCCCCCAATACTGTGTTGTGGGCACATCCATCTGTGGAATCTCAATACAGGCCCAATATACAAATGGAGCCAGGGAGCACCACTGAAATGCAAAGTGGATATGACTTGCCCCTGTGAATTGGCCTGCTAGGCCCTTGATGTTGGATTTATTTTGCCAACGGATCCTAAAGAAGATTTAACCCTTTCAGGACAGGAGTCCTTCGTTGTTTTGGCCCTCTGTTGCTGCTGCCAGTTACCCACGGCTCAGTGGAGGCGGCAAACCACTGAAATACCACGTGCAGCAAGGCCATCTTGTTTACAGGACCTCCTGCCTGCTTTCTCAGAGTGAAAACCCAGTTGTGCCTGTTTTCATGTTGCACCTTTAACCCTTTTCAGGTTGATTGAGGGTATTACAGCGCTTACTTTGATGTGTATGCCATTTAAATAATGTGGACTATTTTATGTGCTGCTGTTTTATTATGCACCTTAAATTTCAAGAATTGGGCCCAGGGATAGACTCAAATGCACATGAGCCTCTGAGATTTTGCTACTATTTTAAAGAAATGTGCCCAGAGATGGACTCCACCTTGTGCGAGCCTCTGTGATCCTATTTTCCTTGCTTTATCATCTGGGAAATCCTTACTTGGTTGGTGGATGGAAAAAAAAAAACCTGGGTGCGGACTCATTTTATATGCTTTGAGCCTCCAAGAAATGTTATTTAATTGTTTTTACATTTTCTATGGACTACAACTGTTCTATTATGGACTATCCTGGTATTTACTGTTACGCTGTGCCAGGTCAGCGCCCCTGTTCCCTTACATGATCCTGAGAGAAGAGAACGGCGCCCCTTTTCACCATTACTTGTTCCTAAGCCAGTGGAACTGCCTGATTTATGCATATAATGTATTCTTGCAAATGTAGATGGAATTTTCCTGCTTTGCATTATTTCCTCTTTTTCAGGTGCAGTATCCAGCTGTGCAGGGCCCCTTCCATGTTGCGCCGAGGACGGGCAACGTTATAGCGTGGGGGTATGTAGTGTCCCACTAGGTAGGGGTGGGCACTACACAAGGGTCAATTGGTGTGCGCGTTACTCCTACTCACAAGGAACAGAAATGTTATATTTAATTGTGCATTTAATGTATTTTCTAATGTGTTTTTGATATGTAATGTACCCTGTATGATGCAATAGCAGGCCTAGTTGGGTGTAGTTAGACATCCCAGACACTAGAGGGAGATAGGGAGCCCCTAGTATAAATGTCCAGGCCCACAGGGAGAGTGCAGTGCAGAGTCAGGAGTCTGAGAAGACAGAGGTTAAAAAGCCTGCTCCTGACATGCAGCTTGATAGCCCTGGCTGCTAGCTATGACCAGGAGGCTAGTGAGGAGATCCAGCCTGCCTGAAGCCAAGAGAGCCTTAGTTAGCTCTGAAGACACCCCAGTTGCAGGACAGAACCTCCTGGGAGAAACCCACAGTCAATCAACAGCCACGTGAGAAAGATCCAGGGAAAGATAAGTAACCCTGATGGGCAGATGCAAATAGAAAGGAAAGCAAGGATTTAATTAATACCAGAGGAAGATAGTTACCAAGGATTTAAGCCACCCTTTAGGCATCCGGGCCTTGGGATATAAAGCCAGAACAGGAGTTCTAGAAAGGACAGTGTACATTGTTTCTGAGGAAAGGTACAACCTGCTTCTGCGTGCATTGTGAATTTACCCTCTGCGTATCTTGCATAAGTAATACCTGCCATTTTGGAAATAAGCCTACTTGTGGAACTGTGATTGAAAGACTGTGTTACCACCTGCTGTACAAAGTTGGATTGTTCAGTAAAATTACGTTTGGTTCACTATTCTACTTGTGTACCTCCATCATTCCAACTACCAACCGGTGTGCCACCGTCCAAAGGCACTGGCGTCACGAATCCAACAGGGACCTTGCCCCAGGCACTCAAAATACCCGTAACATCCAGGGCACCTCATCCACCATCAGGCCTGGTCCCTACATACAGAGTGTGCCCCAGAGGAACCGTGTCTACCTCTCCTTCACTGCCACGCGCCTGCCCAGGGTTCTCCAATACAGTGAGTAACCCTCGATTGCCCATAACCGTGACCTCACTTCGCTATACCCTGCAGGTCTGGCGTGTTGCAACAGGAAGTCAGTTTTTCTATTAATTAATGAGACTAGGGTGCCCACTTGATTCACCCCCAAAAGCCAAACACTCTAGTCAAACGCCGACTCCGCTAAGCAACACCAATTCCGCTAAACCACGTCCCCCGCTGCCGTCAAAGGGGAAGAAAAGTACAGAAAGAAGGTCTAGTGAGCTGCAGGTGGGGAGGAGTGCTTTTTTTCCCCATCAGTCAGTCACAGTGACATGTTCGCCGGCTCTAATGACTGTAGTGACTGTCTGGGGGTGAGAGAAGCCTGTCAGTCAGTTTGTTTGTGCCAGCAGCTCACACACAGACTGCACAATGCTGCTGTCTTTTTCAGTGGCTCAAAGTACAGCCCTGCAACCATCCAGGCCCTGCGCCAGTCGGAGGACAGGGAGCCAGAAAACCGGACTGTGCAGCCTAAAACCCGACATCTGGCCACCATATATGAGACTGACATTGAGGAATACATAAACTGGCTTCCTGTCCACACATAAAATGCTGCTATTTGGAAAGTCAGAGTGCTGGTCACATGGCACAGCTGAGGATCAGAAGGAAGAAGATAACTCACAAATACAAACACTGGTAAGTAGATTACCATCACTAGAGTTTACATCATGTACCTTTCTAACAGATCAGAGAAAAAAAAATGTGAGTGATTCTTGGTGCTGGTTAAGTATTAAAGATCCAATGCCATCATTTTCCTGACAAAGTCAAACATGATACTTACAGTCATACTGAAGGAAATGTGGGGCAATCCCTATGGTTTTTGGACTCCCATAGACACCGGGAGTGTAACACCCCAGAGTGGTGTTACCACTCTTGCACCCTGCTACTGTCTTTATTGCGCTAACAAAATGTCATCTTATGTATTTTGTTCAAGTACTATTGTTACGGCCATGGTCATGGTCGTGACTCCTGTGTCCGCATGCTGTTGCCTGCGGTTTGGTTGTTGTTGTTCAGCCACAGGTGAGGGCCGCTAGTTTGTTGCCTCACTTGTGGTTGCTGCTGGCAACATGTGATTGTACTTGGCAGTATAGCAGCCGGAGCTGGTGCTAGGTTGCATACTGTCAAGTGCATGCGGTTACACCTGAGTTGTGTGTGTGTATTTATGCACTCTGAATGTCTGGTGTGAACTCTGTTTTATGTTTGGTGTGCACTGTGACATTTTCCCTTCACTGTAGCTGCCCGTGGCAACGTTTGGTGTATGTACATGTGGTGGCAGTGTCTCTGCCTTTTGGCCGGCTCCCAGGACACGTTTTCCACACATGTCGTTGTCATCGGTAACAGCTGCAGTGAGTATCTGTGTGTATTTCCCTTTATGTGGTCTCACTGCACTCCCTGGTGTTGGAAGGGTTAATTCCCTTCTGTGTGTGTGAACACTGGGTGTGTCTGTGTGGGTGTGACTACTTGGGCCTATAAAGCCTCAGTGTTTAGCACGTGTCTGAGGGGTACTTCAGCCATGGCTAGCTGGAGTAGCCTCCTGTCTTATTTCACATCCCAGTGGGGGCCACCCTTGTGGTCATAGGTTTATCTGTGAAGTTTATGTCTTGATGTTCAGTTGATGTTTTCCTTTGTCTCTGTTTATTTGCAACTACGGATGTCCTGGTTACCTGTGTGTTATGTGTGCTGTGTCCTCTAGTTGTTCTGTGGACATTAGTAGTGCATGCATAGGTTCCAGTCAGTGTGGCTGTGACAGGTACGTGTGGAACTAGTTGTTCGCCTGTCATATCTGTATGTTGTATGTGTTTCCCCATTCCTTGTAGCTTGGCCAGTGAGACCCCTGTTCCTCCGTGTCCAGAAGGAACAGGCCGTCTTACCTTGACTCCTAGTTCAGGGACCGGTCGGAGGGTGAGTTAGGGACCCGAGGTTCCTGAGCATGGGCCCTCCTACCTTCAAGGTCGGCCCATGCAGCTAGGAGTTAGGGTCAGGTTAGGGACGCTTTAGGAGGTGACCTGCTCCCTAATCCTGTCGTCCTGGCCGAGCAGCCTAACATCTTCAGGCATCGCACGGCTGAGGGTTTTCCCCATCCTCAGCCGTGACAGTATGACCACAAAGGCTCCTCACTTGGCCGTCCCTCGAAAGAGGGTGAAGCATGTACCGCCATCTGTGGAAGGGGTGCATGCGCGTTCTCCGGAGGGAGAGCGTTGTGGGGGTTTCGCCGCTGACGGCGCGGTGACCTGGCGTTTCCTCGCCATCCCTTCACCGTGTTCGCTTTTGGCGTCCCCTGATTTTATATTTGCACGCGTGTTTTTTTGGTGGACACACCTTCGAAAGAGGGTGCAGCATGCAGTGCCATCCTCTTTTGGCCTGCATGCGCGTTCTCCGGAGGGAGAGCGTTCCGGGGATCACCGTTAACGGCGCGGTTGGTGGCTTATTCCCCGCCACCTTACCTTCCGTGTCCGTGTTGGTGATCCCTCGTCCCTCTCCATGTTCCTATCTCTGGTCGTCTGCTGGCAGCATTCCGTTAGTGGTCCAGCTGCGTGCTGGTTAGGAGTGTCTTCTGGCAGCGACTGGAGTGGGGACATGAGTGTAGAGTGGATGCAGTGTCAGTGCGGTCTCCTCGGGCTGTTTCTTTGCTGGTCTCTGGTTCCTGTGTGTTGTTCCAGAGGCTGGCAGTCGGATCCTGGTTCCTGTGTGTTGTTCCAGGGTCCGGCAGCAGTCCTGGGGAGACTCGCAGGTACTGACACTGATTCCCTTTCTCCTATCCCCTTGTGTGAGTCCCTCACTAGTTTTCTTTTTTTTGGTGGGGGGGCTTTGAGGGGTGGGAGTGTCACGTCATGGTCGTGACTCCTGTGTCCGCATGCTGTTGCCTGCGGTTTGGTTGTTGTTGTTCAGCCACAGGTGAGGGCCGCTAGTTTGTTGCCTCACTTGTGGTTGCCGCTGGCAACATGTGATTGTACTTGGCAGTATAGCAGCCGGAGCTGGGGCTAGGTTGCTTACTGTCAAGTGCATGCGGTTACACCTGAGTTGTGTGTGTGTGTGTGTGTGTGTATTTATGCGCTCTGAATGTCTGGTGTGCACTCTGTTTTATGTTTGGTGTGCACTGTGACATTTTCCCTTCACTGTAGCTGCCCGTGGCAACGTTTGGTGTATGTAGGGTCGGAGGGTGAGTTAGGGATCCGAGGTTCCTGAGCATGGGCCCTCCTACCTTCAAGGTCGGCCCATGCAGCTAGGAGTTGGGGTCAGGTTAGGGACGCTTTAGGAGGTGACCTGCTCCCTAATCCTGTCATCCTGGCCGAGCAGCCTAACATCTTCAGGCATTGCAAGGCTGAGGGTACACTGTGTATTTCTAAGGTTTGTAACTGTTATGTTCAAATGTAATGTGCCTGGTTCACCGGCAAGTGGCAGCAAACATGGCAGAGCTGTACTTAGGTAGAATGGAGCTTTCCATTCCATTCTAACCCCCTCTGGAGAGGGCGAGTCCCACTTCCTGCAGGAAGCTTTGGGACCAGTGAGAGTTAGTGCTAGCTTACCCCCTGATTGGGGAAGCTGTGCAGGGCACGTCTCTGCTGGACATGCCCAAGCTAGCCAGAGAACCCTCAGCTCTGCTGGCCACGGAGGCCAAAGCTTAAAGCCTCAAAAGACAGGAGCATAGTTCCCTGGCATAACTTAAGAGTCAGACTACAGAGAGAAGGTGAAGCAGACAGAAGAAGCAAAGTCATACAGTCAGCCTGTCAGTACAGTAAAGCCAGAGAGTAACAGATGTAGCAAAGACGAGTTTGCCTGCCAGTTTAATGCTAAAGCCTGCTGGGACCAAGATAAAGTTTGAAGATTGTTTCTGATAAACGTTTATTCAAGTAAAACTGCTGTTCAATTTCATCTCCAGGTCTGGACTAAATTTTTCTTGCAAATTCCTCAATTATTCCCCCTATTTATTGCTTCGGAGCCAAATCCTGGGGTCCAGCCATATCCAGGTAGGAGCACCGTGACACACATAAAGGTACATTTTAGGCCGCACTATACCACTCGGCATTCCTACACCTGGGACACGTTATACGTAGAGGGCCCTAGGGAGAGGTGCCCGTTGCAGGAGCAGTATCTTCAGATCTCAGTAACTAGTATAATCTGAAGAAAACTGTCTTCATATGAAATCAGAGGCATATTGATGTACAGTAGTATGCCACAGACGTCCATAGATGCTCTATAGCAACTTTGAGGTTGCACAGTCATAATATAAATAGTGAATGTGACGCACAGGAGTAACTAAAAACCAGTTGAGGTGCACTCAGTAAAGCGGACTCACCCTGTCCACTCCAACAAAGAAACTGAGTACATATTGTACCTACATATTTCTTTTATGTTGAATGTTAAGTGATTGCTGCTTCATAGTCCGATTACCAGTCTATGCACTTTAGGTGCGCCATTTTATATTTAGATGTCTATGCTATTTTATTATTAACTGTTGCTGTTTTACATAGCCACGACTATATATTGAACTATATTGTATATACTAATAAATTCCTTATAGTTCAGATATCCTGAGAGTGCCCAGTTCTTTTTGTTACACAGTCATAAAATAGTAATTTCATAATATCAGTCCTACAATAGCTGTTACTGTAAATCACAATTAACTCTTTGTATAATATATTGTATTTCAGATGAATGACCTAATTTCTTACTTTGAAAGATGCATTTATGTAATGCTATATGAGCTTTCTGTAATTTGTGCTATATAGAGTATTAAGACTCAATAAAGGGCGATTTGGCGGAGCAATAGTGAAAAATATGACAAATCACGTACCCAATATGTGTACATGAGGACAAGAAAATATTGATTGATCCTGTAGCTCCATGAATGTGATTATGCCTTAGACTGCTAACTGCACAATTTTATCTGTGGCTTACTTTTATTGAGCATTGATTGACTCTTTGTAGCTGCTGTTCTATGCGGATACAATTGCAGTACGAACAGATGGGTTGCACCACAGTGTCTGGATAAATGCTGTTGCTTTTAACATTCACATTTTTTTTCTATTTTTTAAAGAATATTGTACCAAAAGTAGGCTGGGAGAAGCTGATCAGAACAAGGGTGGTTTGCAGCTTTAATTTGACCTCAGGAGGGAAGTGGAAAACAGAACAGTACACTAGTAAGGAAAACAAAATTGACAATTATTAAAATTGGCAAATGGCCTGGTAGTCTCATACTGGCATGTTAAAGTGAGGCGTAAAGGTTTCCAGAAACCTAATTGTCAATGTGAAATGGCACTGCTGGAGTGTGCTGAAAAGATGCGGGAAACTGAGTGGTGGGGGAAGGGGATAAAGGAAATTGAAATTATGACGAAAACTATTCCTTCTGCCAGATTTTGTGACCCATTTATTTAGGATTCCTTAATGTAGCCCAGACCAGTACTGAAAGGCACATAAATATACTTTTTATAGTCCTGTTGCTTAAAGGAACACAAAACCTAAAACCGAATGAATGAAAATAAACTTGCCCATAGTCATTGTCAGCCTGTGGGAATTTCTGCAGCTTCAGTCTAGTAGGGGTTCATAGGCGTTAACTTTCTCCTGATCTTACATTTTATGCCAACTGATACAAAAGCAGTTTAGCTAAAGGGGTGTGATTTAAAGGGTTATCCCCTGCAAGCTGTGACCCAACCAGAACCCATACGTATACATATAACCAGAGATTCAATTTACCTTGCAATCCATTTGTCTAGCTCCTTTGTGAGCCTGTATCATGGCGGCTGATCTTGCCTCACAAAACTTTAAAGACTACAATCCCCACAATGCCTAGCTTTTCTGCTGTGAGTGTTGATGTTTATTGGTTGGCTGCCTGATATACAGTCCAGTCACGTCCCATCTATTCTACACACTGAGCATGCTCGACCTAACAAAGGCTCAGAACTACAGGTCGATGCCATGGTAATTTAGGGGGAAACACAGTGGGTAGCAGGGAGGAAAACTACTTTTGTAACTACTGAACTATAAATATGTGAAATGTACATTATATTAAGTAATTATTGATGATAAATTAGTCTAAAACATAAGCTATATTTATGGTAACCAGAATACCCCTTTAATGTTGGTCTCCTATTACAGACATTAGGGTGAGGCTCATTTTGCAGCCAGTTGCCCTACAGCCAGACATGAATGTTGTGAGTAAGAGAGATAAAAGGCTGATCTCCTTGGACACAGAAAAATTCCTTATGTATTTTCAGCTGTTTTGTACGAGAAATTAAATAGTTGATTTACTATCCCTCTCTACAGTAAATGGGAAAATGCTGTCAATCTGTGACATGTTTCAAATGTCATTGATTTCAGTGGAACTCTAGTGTGCTTTATGATTTCTAGTAAAATGGGGTAATTTATCAAACTGGTATAAAGTAGAAGAATCAGATTTCACCCATTATTTTCCGAAGGAGAGGTCAAAATGAAAGGTGGAATCTGATTGGTTGCTATGGGCAACTAAGCCAGTTCTACTGTACACCAGTTTGATAAATTACCCCAAAAGTTTTTTTTTTGGGGGTATAGATTGGGGTCCAAGTTTATGTACCCCCACCATTGTTTTTTTATGAGACATGGGAAGATTGATTTAAAGGGATGTATAAGTTATTTAACCACCTCAGCCCCCCTAGCTTAAACACCCTTAATGACCAGACCACTTTTTATACTTCTGCACTACACTACTTTCACCGTTTATTGCTTGGTCATGCAATTTACCACCCAAATTAATTTTACCTCCTTTTCTCCTCACTAATAAAGCTTTCATTTGGTGGTATTTCATTGCTGCTGACATTTTTACTTTTTTAGTTATTAATCAAAATTTAACAAAATTTTTGCAAAAAAATGAAATGTCTTTGATAAAAAAAGAATGTTTGGGTAAAAAAAAATGGTATGGGTAAAAGTTATAGCGTTTACAAACTATGGTACAAAAATGTGAATTTCTGCTTTTTGAAGCAGCTCTGACTTTCTGAGCACCTGTCATGTTTCCTGAGGTTCTACAATGCCCAGACAGTAGAAAAACCCCACAAATGACCCCATTTCGAAAGTAGACACCCTAAGGTATTCGCTGATGGTCATAGTGAGTTCATAGAACTTTTTTTTTTTGTCACAAGTTAGCGGAAAATGATGATTTTTTTATTTGTTTTCCTTACAAAGTCTCATATTCCACTAACTTGTGGCAAAAAATAAAATTTCCATGAACTCACTATGCCCATCATGAAATACCTTGGGGTGTCTTCTTTCCAAAATGGGGTCACTTGTGGGGTAGTTATACTGCCCTGGCATTTTAGGGGCTCAAATGCGTGCAAAGTAGTTTGAAATCAAAATCTGTAAAAAATGGCCTGTGAAATCCGAAAGGTGCTCTTTGGAATGTGGGCCCCTTTGCCCACCTAGGCTGCAAAAAAGTGTCACACATGTGGTATCGCCGTACTCAGAAGAAGTAGGGCAATGTGTTTTGGGGTGTCATTTTACATATACCCATGCTGGGTGAGATAAATATCTCGGCAAAAGACAACTTTTCCAATTTTTTTATACAAAGTTGGCATCTGACCAAGATATTTCTCACCCAGCATGGGTATATGTAAAATGACACCCCAAAACACATTCCCCAACTTCTCCTGAGTACGGCAATACCACATGTGTGACACTTTTTTGCAGCCTAGGTGGGCAAAGGGGCCCACATTCCAAAGAGCACCTTTCGGATTTCACAGGCCATTTTTTACAGATTTTGATTTCAAACTACTTTGCACGCATTTGAGCCCCTAAAATGCCAGGGCAGTATAACTACCCCACAAGTGACCCCATTTTGGAAAGAAGACACCCCAAGGTATTTCTTGATGGGCATAGTGAGTTCATGTAAGTTTTTATTTTTTGTCACAATTTAGTGGAATATGAGACTTTGTAAAAAAAAAATAATAATCATTTTCCGCTAACTAGTGACAAAAAATAAAAAATTCGAGGAACTCGCCATGCCCCTCATGGAATACCTTGGGGTGTCTTTTTTCCAAAATAGGGTCAATTGTGGGGTAGTTATACTGCCCTGGCATTTTAGGGGCCCTGATGCGTGAGAAGTAGTTTGAAATCAAAATCTGTAAAAAATGGCATGTGAAATCCGAAAGGTGCTCTTTGGAATGTGGGCCCCTTTGCCCACCTAGGCTGCAAAAAAGTGTCACACATGTGGTATCGCCATACTCAGAAGAAGTAGGGCAATGTGTTTTGGGGTGTCTTTTTACATATACCCATGCTGGGTGAGAGAAATATCTCGGCAAAAGAAAACTTTACCCATTTTTTTATACAAAGTTGGCATTTGACCAAGATGTTTATCTCACCCAGCATGGGTATATGTAAAATGACACCCCAAAACACATTCCCCAACTTCTCCTGAGTACGGCGATACCACATGTGTGACACTTTTTTGCAGCCTAGATGTGCAGCCTCTGGGCTGAAAGAAAAAATGAACGGCACAGATTTCTTCATTCGCATCGATCAATGTGAATCATTGCCGGGATTTTTTATTTATTTTTATATACAAAGCGTTTGCCAAAGCATATGAACACCGCCGCCTCCTCAGCTCATATGCCTCGGCAAACGTATCTTTTACTGCAGAGGAGAAATCTCGTCTTGCAGCGCCGCATACACCGACTTTTGTGTAATCTGACAGCAGCGCGATGCTTCTGTCAGAATGCACTTCAGTGCTGCAGCTAGTCGATCGGTTGGTCCACCTGGAAGGTAAAATAACCAAAAGAAAAAACCAGGCCGCAACGCAATAAATTTATTAACCACTTCCCATCTGGGCCATTTGCCCCCGTCCTGACCAGGCCTAATTTTGCAAAACTGACATATCTCACTTTATGTGGTAATAACTTTGGAACGCCTTTATTTATCCAAGTCATTCAGAGATTGTTTTCTCGTGACACATTGTGACACACACGTGACACACTTCATGATAGTCATAAATTTGAGTCAAAATATTTCACCTTTATTTATGAAAAAATTTCCAATTTACCCAAAAATTTGAAAAATTCGCATTTTTCAAAATTCTCTGCTTTTAAAATAGAAAGTGATACCTCATAAAATATGTATTACTTAACATTCCCCATATGTCTACTTTATGTTGGCATCATTTTGGAAATGTCATTTTATTTTTTTAGGACGTTAGAAGGCTTAGAAGTTTAGAAGCAATTCTTCTAATTTTTAAGAAAATTGCCAAAACCCACTTTTTAAGGACCAGTTCAGGTCTGAAGTCACTTTAAGGGGCCTACATAGTGGATACCCCCATAAATGACCCCATTGTAGAAACTACACCCCTCAAGGTATTCAAAACCGATTTTACAAACTTTGTTAACCCTTTAGGCGTTCCACAAGAATTAAAGGAAAATGGAGATCAAATTTTAAAATTTCACTTTTTTGGCAGATTTTCCATTTTAATCCAATTTTTTCTTTAACACATCGATGGTTAACAGCCAAACAAAATGCAATATTTATTACCCAGATTCTGCGATTTACAGAAACACCCCACATGTGGTCATAAACTGCTGTATGGGCACACGGCAGGGCGCAGAAGAAAAGGAACTCCACATGGTTTTTAGATGCCATGTCCATTTGAAGCCCCCTGATGCACCCTTACAGTAGAAACTCCCAAGAAGTGACCCCATTTTGGAAACTAGGGGATAAAGTGCCAGTTTTATTAGTACTATTTTTGGGTACATATGATTTTTTGATCATTCATTATAACACTTTATGGGGCAAGGTGACCCAAAAATTGGTTGTTTTAGCACAGTTTCTATTTATTTATTTTTACAGCGTTCACCTGAGGGGTTCAGTCAAGTGACATTTTTATAGAGCAGATTGTTACGGACGTGGCGATACCTAATATGTATACTTTTTTTCATTTATTAAAGTTTTACACAATAATAGCATTTTTGAAACAAAAAAATTATGTTTTAATGTGTCCATGTTCTGAGAGCTATAGTTTTTTTTTATTTTTTGAGAGATTTTCTTATGTAGGGGCTAATTTTTTGCGGGATGAGGTGACTGTTTTATTGGTACCATTTTGTGGGACATACGCGTTTTTGATCACTTGGTGTTGCACCTTTTGTGATGTAAGGTGACAAAAATTGCTTGTTTTGACACAGTTTTTTTTTTTTTTTACGGTGTTCACCCGAGGGGTTAGGTCATGTGATATTTTTATAGAGCTGGTTTTTACGGACGCGGCAATACCTAATATGTCTATTTTATTTAATTTCTGCTATTTTTACTTTTTTTTTTTTATTCCTTACTTGGGGACTTTTTTTTTTTTTTTTCAACCCTTTATTTTTTTTTTTTTTACACTTTTCGTCCCCCATAAGATCATACCTCTGGGGGACATTTACTTCACTTTTTCTTTTTTTTTTTTCACTGTTGATTTCTCCTGTAACTGGGGCTGACATAGTAGCCCCAATTACAGGAGAAATGCACCCCCCCCCCCAGAGAGGCTGTACAGTGCAATACAGTGCTGTACAGCCTCAGTGCAGGGCTGATCGAGGTCTGTGAAAGACCTCACACAGCTCCTGCACTCTCCGGTCCCGGCGGTCACATGACCGCCGGGCCGGAACAGGAAGCGCATAGCGCTCGGTGAGCGCTGTGTATGCAGCAATCCAGAAGGCAGGGACACCTGGGCACTTTCCCTGCCTTCTCTCTGGGTTGCCCTGCTGTCACTGACAGCGGGCAACCCGATCAGCAGCTGCACGATTAGCGTGCAGCTGCAGTTTCTGAACGGACGTTTTAAAACGTCCATTCAGAAATAGAGATCCACCCATAGGACGTTTATATCCTATGGGCGGACGGAAAGTGGTTAACTTTATAATAACATTTGAACGGAACATATAAACTTTATTTAACTTTTTGAACAGAATGTTAACTTTTTTGCTTACTGGTGATTTTTTATTTTATTTTTTTACCTTTATAGGACAAACCTCTCCTTCCCCATGGGACAATGAGCAAAGCGCAAATCGCCCAAAGATGTGGCGAAGTACATTATGCACTTTGCCCCAGGTGAAAGGAGAGGTTTGCAGCAGCTCTGTGTGAATGGGCCCTAATTGCCCTGTGTGCCTGTCCTGTGAGATGTGATCCCTATGCTAAATGTACCTGTGTGTGGTACTTCCGGAAACACTCCCCAAAGCATAGGGCAGGGTGGTCAGGGCAGTCAGGACAGAAATAGTGGGTGTCACGCCTTATTCCACTCCTGCTACAGACACAACATCTTTTTCAGGGTGACGGTTGGGTTGAGGTACCGGCAACGACATTGGGGAAATGTCGCTCGCGTAGACGGCTCACTACACTGGTTGATGGGGCCACGGAACCTCCTGGATACAGGAGGTTCTCGATGATCTCTTCCTGAAATTTGAGGAAGGATCCTGTTCTCCCAGCCTTACTGTAGAGAACAAAACTATTATATGTAGCCAATTGAATTAAATATACAGACACCTTCTTATACCAGAGTCTGGTGCGTCGGGAAACTAAATACGGAGCCAACATCTGGTCATTGAAGTCCACCCCTCCCATGAGCGAATTATAGTCATGGACACAGAGGGGCTTTTCAATGACACTGGTTGCTTGTTCAATTTGTATTGTCGTGTCTGCATGAATGGAGGAGAGCATGTAAACGTCACGCTTGTCTCTCTATTTCACCGCAAGCAGTTCTTCATTACACAAGGCAGCCCTCTCCCCCCTTGCAAGACGGGTGGTAACGAGCCATTGGGGAAGCCCCTGCGGCTAGGTCGTGCAGTGCCACAGCAGCCAATCTGTTCTAGAAACAAATGCCTGAAGAGGGGCAGACTTGTGTAGAAATTGTCCACATAAAGATGGTACCCCTTGCCAAATAAGGGTGACACCAAGTCCCAGACTGTCTTCCCACTGCTCCCCAGGTAGTCAGGGCAACCGACCGGCTCCAGGGTCTGATCTTTGCCCTCATAGATTCGAAATTTGTGGGTATAGCCTGTGGCCCTTTCACAGAGCTTATACAATTTGACCCCATACCGGGCGCGCTTGCTTGGGATGTATTGTTTGAAGCCAAGGCGCCCGGTAAAATGTATAAGGGACTCGTCTACGCAGATGTTTTGCTCAGGGGTATACAAATCTGCAAATTTGTTGTTGAAGTGGTCTATGAGGGGCCGAATTTTGTGGAGCCGGTCAAAAGCTGGGTGGCCTCTGGGACGGGAGTTGATGTTATCGCTAAAGTGCAGGAAACGCAGGATGGACTCAAATCGTGCCCTGGACATGGCAGCAGAGAACATGGGCATGTGATGAATTGGGTTCGTGGACCAAAATGACCGCAATTCATGCTTTTTGGTTAGACCCATGTTGAGGAGAAGGCCCAGAAATTTTTTTAATTCGGAAACTTGGACAGGCTTCCACCGGAAAGGCTGGGCATAATAGCTTCCCGGGTTGGCGGCTATAAATTGAGTGGCATACCAATTTGTTTCTGCCACGACTATGTCCAAGAGCTCCGCAGTCAAGAACAACTCAAAAAATCCCAGGGCCGAACCGATCTGAGCTGTCTCAACCCGAACTCCAGACTGGGCAGTGAAAGGGGGAACTAATGGTGCGGGTGAAGTTGGGGACTGCCAATCAGGGTTTGCCAGCACCTCAGGGACTCTAGGGGGTCTACGGGCCTGTCTGTGCGGTGGCTGCGACGGGGTAACTATTGCACGTGCCACCGTACCAGCTTCAACTGCCCTTCTGGTGCTCGCATTTCACCATGTTGTACGGCAGTGCACTAGGTCCAGGGTGGGCTGCACTGCTGGTGTATGCCTAACCACGTAATCCGACAGCGCCAGCCCCACTCTGCTGCCCTTGAAGCGGATCCTGCGCAACCTGTGGTGTAGCAACACGGGGCCGGGTACGCCTGGTGCTATCAGGGACCTCAACCTCCTCGTCCGAACTTTGGGTCAGACTGCCACTGCTTTCTACAGGTTCATATTCTGACCCGCTAGATTCGTCAGATGAGGGTTCCCATTCCTCATCCGACTGGGTCAGAATCCTGTAGGCCTCTTCAGAAGAATACCCCTTGTTTGACATTTGGACTACTACATTTAGGGGGTATTCCCTGAGACTACCCAAGAAAAAAAAGCAAGCCTGTCTTACAAATGGGAGGCTAGCAAAGTACCGGAGGCCGCTGCGATTGATAAAAAATATCAAAACTGATTTTTTTTATCGCCGCAGCGCTTGGAAAGTGATTGTGCAGTGATAAAAAATAAATAAAAATGTTGTCACTGCGGCAGGGCGGGCATGGCTGAACGCACGTGTGGGCGACTGATCAGGCCTGATCGGGCAAACACTGCATTTTGGGTGGAGGGCGAGCTAAGGTGACACTAATACTATTATAGATCTGACTGTGATCAGTTTTGATCACTTACAGATACTATAAAAGTACAAATGCTGATTAGTGAATCCAGTGCGGTGGGCTGGGCGCTAACCGATTGCTAACTACCTATCAGTCAATACCAGTGAAAAAAAAGTGACAGCTTACACTGATCACTTTTTTTTACACTGACAGGTGCGATCAAGGGGTTAATTGGGGTGATGGAGGGTGATCTGGGGGCTAAGTGAAGTGTTTGGTGTACTCACTGTGAACTGTGCTCCTCTGCTGAGACCAACCAACGAAAATAATCAGCAGAGGAGCACAGCAGCCATTTAACACCTTATATTTATAAATATAAGGTGTTAAATGGCCTGTGATTTGTTTTTAAAAAAAATCATCAGCCTGCCAGCGATGATCATTGGCTGGCAGGCTGATGATGCAACCCCCTCGAACTTTTGCCGGCCCGCGATGCGCATGTGAGCGCCATCTCGCGTCTTGCGAGATGACGCGTATATGCGTGACCCTGCCTGAGACTGCCGCCTCCGGACCGCGATCCTGCGTTAGGCGGTCCGGAGGCGGTTAAAAAGCTCCCCAAAGGCAGGAATTGTGATAAAATAATGAAAAAAATGACACACTCACCAGTTTAATCCCCCCCCCCCCCCCGCTTTCAGCACCACTGCGCTGGTCTTCCCCACCAGGCTTTGTTGACTCACCTCACAGCATACCAAGCACAGTGCCGTCCATTGTATAGTGGCTTTGCCTGTTATTGCAGAGCAGGCCCATTCACTTGAATGAAACTAGGCCATGTGTCTGAAGGTGAAGTCACTGGTCTAGGGAGAGGCTATGATGGTGCTCTTCAAATAGTTAATCATTGGGGGCCGGATTGGCCATAGAACCTACAGGGAAATTTTCCAGTGGGCTGATGCCCAGAGGGCCACACAAGCTCTCTTGATGGCCATAGGCCAGGTACATAATTATCTGATGCTCAACGACCACAGGTGCAGTCCTGAACTCAACTGTATTACCGTATCATGATGGTGATACACTCGAATACTGTGGTTGGGGCGGCAGTATTTTGTGCTGCCCTGTGGTATTTGGTTCTGCTGGGGCAGTATTCTGTGCTGCACTACAGTATTGCAGGCCCCACCTACTTTTGTTGATCCCGTCTACTAGTTTTGGTCTGTCTTCTGTCAATTTGGACCACCTAGAACATGGGGCCACTTTTTTTTTTTCAGGGCCACTTTAAGTTTCCAATTCGCCCCTGTACATGTTGATGACCTATTCTGAGGATAGGTCATCAATATAGACGCTTTAAACACTAGACCACAAAGCACTTTCAGGATGTCTAATGTAATAGGAAAATCTCAAGCACTGTATTTGATACCATGTTCAACATCCTGAGGATAGCTCATCAATATACAGTAGAAGACCCAGAAAGACATTCATGATCGAGTGAAAGAGTTAAATAATACACTATGCTGAAATGGGTTAGATTTGCAGAGTAGGCAATTTTCTTTACTGAAGTTAGAAATGGCAGAATTAACACTTTGAGCAATACATCTGAATTGTAACATATGCGTTTTGGTTGGATGAGGAGCTTCTTGCTGCTTGCACACAGGTTTAATGATGTATACCTGCAATAAATCACAGGGACGGGTAAACAAAAGATGACATTGATAAATCAGTGTATGTGTTAAGTATCATACTAACATCTGAAATGGCTGCAGTTGGCATTCCTATACCTAGAAAAATTCCCTCTACTTCTGTGCTTTAAGGCCCCTTTCACACGGGCGATTTTTCCGTGCGGGTGCGATCCGTGCGGCGAACGTATGGCACCCGCACTAAATCCTGACCCATTCATTTCTATTGGGCTGTGCACATGAGCGTTGTTTTTAACGCATCACTTGTGCGTTCAGTGCAAATCGCAGCATGCTCTATATTGTCCGATTTTGACGTGACGCAGGCCCCATAGAAGTGAATGGGGTGCGTGCAAATCGGATGGCATCCGGATATACATGCGTTGCGTTCAGTTTTTTTTGACGGAAGTCACTTAGCAACACTCCTGGGCTATATAATACAGGAAGTAGGCGTTTTTTTTTCTGTCGGTCTGCATGTGGTTTTTGGCAGCACATGAGGGAGAAGTTTGCTGGATCTATTTCAAGCCCTCGCGGAGCGAATTATCGGCAGCATGCCCAAAAATCCTCGAGGCATGGATGTTGAGAAGCTCATTGTCCTGGTGCAGGATAGGCCCTGCCTCTGGGATCTCCGTTGTTCGGACTACCAGGACCGATATAAAAAGGACGCTGCCTGGGAGGAGGTTACCCAGGATCTATTTGCAGCCATATGGCAAACGACCAAAGGGCAAAGTCGCCGGAATTTAAGTAAGTTAACAATGTATACATGTTTGATCTATGTTGTCCTCCCTAGTATATAGGCCTTGTTATACCTTTGTTTACCTATAACTTTAGAAATTGATCCATGTTCCTTTATTGCCTTTCTATTACCAGTTGAAGAGGTCAAGAATCGTTGGCGGAGCTGCCGAGACCAATTCCGCAAGGAAATGAGAAAGCAGGGGCGGAGCGGGGCTGGTCTCCCCAAGAAAAGGCCGTACCTCTTCCGGGAGCAGCTAATGTTCCTCCGCGCTGTCATGGATCTGCGTCCGTAAGTCCATTCTACACAATAAGCTATACGCACTGTATGGGGAATTTTTACATACTGTGAATGTTTTGAATGGATCAATGTGAAATGTCATATTTATCACTAGCAAACATTCGCATTGCTCCTTTCTTAACCTAAAGTAGGAGATTAAAATGGTAAGTTGAGTAAAGATTGATGGTACGTAAATAATGTAGCAGGATGAACCCACATGCTCTATGGGACATAAGATGTGTAATAAATGTATTTTCAAATTTTCGTTTCCTCGTTTTGGTTAAAGTTAACACGATAGTATACATGAGTATAGACCTTATATTTCTGAGTGTGTGGGTTATCCCTGCTACATCTATACTACCACAATTACCACATATGTCTATTTTTTTTTTTTTTTTTTTTTCTTTTATTATACTTTATTGTTATAGTACAAAACTTTATATCAATATTACTTTGCGATATTATAAAATTCATAAACCCGTCAATTATATTAAATGACATTAATTTCCCTTCGCCAATCCCCCACCCGACCCCACTTTGCAGGGAAAAAAAAAAAAAAAAAAAAAAAAAAAAAATTTCTTCATAGAGAGCCTAAGGGGGAAAAAGGTTCTAATTAATTAACCCTATTCCAATCTTTCCAGAGTTTTTCCCATTTCAAGTAAGATCCTCTTTGTTTGTGCAGAATCTTTTCATAAGTTTTCACTTTCTTGACCAGGCCCAACCATTTGTTGTACTCTGGTGCAGAAGGGGAAAACCATAATCTAGTGATCAGGAGCCTAGCTAAAAACATAACCTTGATCAGCATTTGGCGTTTTATAGGCTGACAATTAAGCTCCGATAAATCTCCCAGGACCCATATCCTTGGTGACAAAGGGATAGAAATGTTGAGTTTGTGAGCCAGATTGTTTTGGACCAGGCTCCAGTATCTGCTCACCATGGGGCAGTCCCAGAACAGATGTAAATGGTCTGCCCCGGGATCGCCACAGCGTGGGCAATCAGAAGAGGCCCTAAGGCCTCTTTTATATAACCATGTGGGTGTCACATAAATTTTGTGCAAAATATTAAATTGTACAACAATGTGATTGAAATTGTGTGAAACCAACTTTAAACTATCCCCCATGTTCTCCCAACTTGGAGAACCCACCTCTGAAAGTAAGAAAGACCAGGCTCTCTGTCCTGGAGAAAGAACATCCGAACAAAAATTATTCATTAAGTGTTTATAGCAATGTGATATTTTAATTCTCGTGACAGTTTTCTTACAAATTAAATCGTGTAGAAATAAAGGGGTATCAATAAAAAATTGGCTATCCGGTATGCAAGATAGTGCTGACCTCAGTTGGAAATATGGAAACCAAACCACCTCACCTAAATTTGCCCTTTGTTTTAGTTCCATGAGGGGCAATATTTGTCCCTCACTGACCACTTGGTGTAGATACTGAACATTTTTGTTCCTCCAATACTGGCAACAATTTAAGTCATTTAAATTAAGGAGCTTAGAGTTGTGCCACAATGGGGTACAAATAAGTGAAGCCTTAACTCCACACCATCTCCTTATGGCCAACCAAGTCCTCATAGCCATTCTGCAGAACAGTGTATACCCACTCAGTATGTTTACTAGATAATCAGACTCCAATACAGTGAAGAAATCCGAGAATCCTGAGTCTTTCACCACTCTACTGCAGAGAGGGCTATTTTCCCAGTCCTTAAAAAGACATAATTGGGAGGCCATAAAGTAACCCCTAAAATAGGGGAGGTTGAGACCTCCCCGCTCATAGGGCATAGAGAAATAGAGTACCTTTAGTCTCACCCGCTTCCTCCCCCATATTAAATCATTGAGCATTCGGTCTATCAGTCTGAAGTACTTATCTGCAATCCATACAGGCGAGTTGCGCAGAATATAAAGAACCTGGGGCAGCACTACCATTTTTATTAATGAAATTCTATCCGCTCTAGAGAGCAAGATTTTTTGCCATACCTTAATTTTAGCCCTCACCTTCATTAACAGCGGAATCAGATTTAATTGTAGATATTCATGCGGTTTGGCAGAAACTGTTATCCCCAGGTATTTTATTGACTCAGAGATCGTCAGCTGATTATCCCGTTCGCCACGCAGCTCGTCTATAGGAAGGAGGACGGTCTTATCCCAGTTGATCTCCACATATGTCTATTTTAGGTTGGCAGGGGAGTTGCTAGTGTGTGAAAACATCTGAGGCACAAGGCCACTGTCCAACACCCCCGTGAATCAAAGTTCCACCCATGAAGCTATGTCGCTATCCCCGGGGGGGAGGGGGGCATCACACTAGTTATTAACCCCTTTCAGCAGTCCCCCCTTCAGTGAATGGGGGAGTGCTGAAAGTGGTTTAATAACTACTGCGAAGAGACTAGCCATCTGGGCGACCCCCAGATCAACCCCCAACCCCCCTTGTACTAGTTCCGCTACTTATCTGCTGCGTTGGCATGAGTTCAGTCACTTCTGTGCCATCGGTGCTCAATCGCAGCAGATAAGTAGCGGAACTAGTACAAGGGGGGTGATCAGGGGGTTGGCCAGTTCCAATCAATGGAAAAATTCACTGGAATATTTCCTTAACATTCTATCAGCAATCCAGCATAACATTCAGGGCACTGGACCAAACATATGGGGCACAAGCCCCGAATGGTTAGCCAAAATGAAACCTCGGTTTGTTGGGCCTGTTAGTACTATGTGACAAATGTAGATGGTGTAGCTCATGACAGGAATATGTTAATAGTTTTTTGGCGAATCGTCATGTTTATATATTTTCATCCTTTTGTAGAACGGAGGACAACCTAGAGGAGGATGAAGAAGAATCAGCACCCCAATTGTCAAGTGCCGGTGACGAGGAGCCGACAGCTGGGCAGCAGGAGAGTCTTCCGGGACCAACACCAGCACCTTCCGAGCCTCCTGCAGCATCAGGAGCTGATTCCCCCCCCCCTCCCTCTGGCTCTACCCATCAGGTCCAGACGACGGGCAAATCCCCCTGCCGAGTCCAACGTGAATGTCCAAGTTTTGGATTATTTATCTCGGGCTCGGCAGGAGGATCATCACGATATGTTTGCCCGTAGTCTGGCCCATTATATGCGGCAGCTACCTCCAGAACGATTGTTACGGACAAGAACTTCCGTAGAAATCGTTCTGGAGCTAGCGAATTCGCTTCCTGATCCCTCGATCATGCATGATGCCCTCGAAAATTTACGCCGCTATGGGCAACTAATTGTCCCCAAACACCCCACTGTTTCCCAGCCATTCCCCGACCAACCACAAATGCCCCCCCCAAGGGATCATTATGGGCCACCAATGGCGCCATATGTTCCCCAGATTCAGGGGGAGCCGAGCTATGGTCCTCCGGGACCCTCGCCCAGTCGAGCTGGCCCACCACAATGCCTTGGCCCCCCTTCCCAGGGCCAATATTCCGGCCCCCCTTCCCAGGGCCAATATTCCGGCCCCCCTTCCCAGGGCCAATATTCCGGCCCCCCTTCCCAGGGCCAATATTCCGGCCCCCCTTCCCAGGGCCAATATTCCGGCCCCCCTTCACAGGGCCAATATTCCAGGGCTCCTTATGAGGGACAAGGTCCAAATCAGGCTGGACCCTCACAATATTCTGCCCCTCCTTATCAGGGATCTTGTTCGCCATCAAGGCAATATGTAAATTTGTAGGAATTTTGGCTGATACATTTATTTATTTTCATATACCCCCGATTTTATTTTAATATTGTGTGAAATTAAACACATTTTTATTTTCAAGCTTCTAATGTGTGTGATTTTATTTTATTGTGCATACACATACGTACCACAATATATAGCTAGTACATTTGGACTAGACATTAGTAACCACATAGGACACATATGAAAAGTTAATTTTGCACACAAACACTGAGGTTCAATAGTTTTTATTTTTAGGGCTTCTTACATCAAAATGTTGGTCATAATAAATGTAAATGAGTTTGTTTTATTATACATACATACAAAACATTAAAAAAAAGAATTACGCAGCACATCCACGTAGTAGGAAAAATGAAAAACTTTATTCACCAAGCATGCGACGTTTCAATCCTCTCAATGGGATTTTCCTCAAACCGAAAAAAAACCATTTGGACAAATTAGAGAAATTTTGCCACGTTTTGGAGGTAATAGAGAAATGAGGTATTAGTACATATTTCACCTACCAGGTAGATTTGACTCTTTTTTTGCAAAATATGTAAGCTCGCAACCCACGTCAAGGGTCCTCATTATCTTGCGAGTCCCTAACTTCCAAAAAGCAAAACTGAACTAAACTCAAACCATCCTGGTTATGAAAATAGACTGCCAAACACAAAAGTCCATGAATTGACGACTACTGTGGAAATGGAAAAGAACCGATAGGGGACATAAAATAATCCGAAAAAAAATCACGCACTCTGAGTCCAGCAGATACAGATCGTCCAAGTAGTAAAGTGTCTCTTGATGATGGTGTACTGTACACTTGGGCATCTTCTTCTGGTGTGGCCTCATAGGTGCGTATGTAGTTATGCAGCACTACACATGCCTTGATGACCTGATTGACATTTTGTGGTGCCAGCTGTATTGACGACTGGAAAACACGCCATTTATTTGAAAAAATGCCGAATGTGCACTCCACAAACCTTCTGGCTCTACTAAACCGATAATTAAAATTGCGCTTCTTGGCATCCAAACCGCGTCGAGGATAAGGACGCATCAGGTGGCTAGAAAGGGCAAATCCCTCGTCCCCTACGACCACATAAGGCGCAGGTGGCCCAGTAGAGCCAGGAAGGTTTGCTGGCTGTGGTACGTCCAGTTGGTTGGACTGAAGCCAGCGACCCATTCTGGAAGCCCTGAAGATGCGAGCATCTGCAGAACTTCCATAGGACCCAATATCTACAATGATAAACCTGTAGTTTGTGTCAGCCAAGGCCAACAAAACTACAGAGAAAAACTGCTTATAATTATAGTATTGGGACCCTGAGTTGGGTGGCTTCTTAACCCGTATGTGCTTCCCGTCAAGGGCACCAATACAATTCGGAAATTGAGCCCTTTCCTGGAAGCCATGAGCTATATCAAGCCACTGCTGCCTGGTTGGTTGTGGCAGCACTGAAGCCTTCAGTGTCAACCAAATGGCGGCACATGTAGCCCGTACCACGCCAGCAATTGTGGAAGTGCCCATTCGAAAAACAAAATGCAAACACGAAAAAGAATTACCAGTCGCCAGATATCTGAAAAGAAAAAAAAAGGGAATTAGATACTTTCATAGCATATGTTGGTAAATCGACAACATTACTTGACATTATTTAATGGAAAAGTAGCTGGAAAATATAAATGAAACAAGCACATAGTGGTATATTTAGTTAACAAATAATTTATATTCTGATATCAAAGTAAATAAGGAATAGCATTTAAACCTTGATAAAGTTCAAGACAATTAACATATACACACACAGGTGAGGTGTCCTCATCATTACAGGCTGCATTTGAATAATTAACCCCTGCGGAACTGGATTCTGGTGTGACTAATCTAACCACACACAGTTTCTCACTACAAATCAGGGAGTTTCAATACAGGTCTACTTCATTTACGCACTCAGGCAGATAATATTTAAACTTTAGAATACATAGGCCATTGACCTAAAAAATATGTATTGGAAAACAGGGTGGCATTAAATAAGTATTTAGTATGAAAATATATATAGTCTTACCTTAAAGTAATAATAAGCCGTTCTTCAGGTGACACACTCGGCCGCATATTGGTGTCCTGAAAAGTTAAGGAAGGCCTCAACTCCTCCAACAGACGATCAAACGTAGACACCGACATGCGGCAATAATTGAAGAACTTTGGAGGGTGCGCACGGAGCTCTGCGTACAAGCCAACAAAGATACCTTTGCTGGCACGCAGCGAAAGTATTGGATGCACCCACATGCGCTTCCTCCGCGGCTCCTCCTCAAGCATTTCTGGCTGTTCGCCAAAACAGCGGGAGACCAGCCAGTGCAAAAACACATGGTCAGTGGATGACAGGGTGAAAGTGGACATTCTGCAAAGGAAAATCCACTAACAAACACACACACCAATCAACACACAAACCACTCCACCAAAAAATGGAGCTGTCCAACAAAACAATGCATGATGGGGGTATTTATATGGTGTGTGCAGTTACAGGTGAATGTAGTGGATTGATCAGTTTTTTTGAACGCGCGCTGAAAAAAACGCATGCCATCCGGATGTCACACGCACGGGAAAAACGTCGGAACGCGAGCCAAACGTATAATGAACTGACAGCACTCGCCTGAAAAATCGCAAGCTTTTAACTGAACGCACCCTGAACGCATCCGGCTAAAAAACATGACGCCCGTGTGAAAGAGGCCTAAGGCCTCATGCACACGACCGTTGTGTGCACCCGTGGCCGTTGTGCCGTTAGACGTTTTTTTCTGCGGCTCCATTGACTTTCAATGGGGCCGTTGAAAACTCGGCTTGTGCACCGTTTTTACACCGTGCCCGTGACCCGTGTTTCTAGGCCGTGAAAAAAATATGACCTGTCCTATTTTTTTCACGGCCAACGGTTCACGGGCCCATTCAAGTCAATGGGTCCGTGAAAATCACGGATGCACCCAAGATTGTCATCCGTGTCCGTGATCCGTGTCCGTGATCCGTGTCCGTTTTTTCCTATCATTTCAATGGCAAACTTGACTTAGAATTTTATTTCATTTTTCATGTCCGTGGATCCTCCAAAAATCACGGCAGACCCACGGAAGAAAAAACGGGCACGGATCACGGTACAACGGAACCACGTTTTGCGGGACGTTAAAAAATACGTTCGTGTGCATGAGGCCTAAGTGTTGCATATAATAGATGCTGTAAAAAAAAAACTTGATAGACGGTTATCACAAGAGGAATTTTTTACATCAGAAAAGTATAGGAAAATGACTTAATAAACCACTTTTATGGCCAAGAAACTGCATGAGATTGTAATTGCTTTATTAAATAAAATACATGTCTTTCATACCCCAAATCAAGTAGTGGCAATTCAAACTTAAATTAAAATGGAATATAAAACTCAAAAGTACAAAGGCAAGAAAAGTATGTCACCGTAATGCTATAGTACTCATCCCAGTACTTTACATTTTAAGTACTGTTTCATATTTTGTTATCCACCTCTAGCTTGATATATTGAGCTGTAAATGTGTGTGACATTTAGTGTGACCAACGACGTACACCCATATTTATATTTTTCAGATACTTCTTAACCCCTTAGTGACCACCCATACGTGTTTTTACGGCGGTCACTAATCTAAGCGCTGCATGGCTCCCCCGTGCAGCGGGAAGCGCGGACCCGGCTCTCACAGCCTGGACCGGCAGATTGTCACGGCCATGGCTATGACCGTGACTCTCTATCCGCATGCGGTTGCCTGCGGTTTCGTGTGGGTTAAAACCACAGGTGAGGGCCGCTGGCGTGTGGCCTAACTTGTGGTTGCCGCAGGCAACCCGTTGGCTCATGTGTATGTGCAGCAGCAGTCTGAGCGTGGCTAGGCAGCGTGCTGCAGTAGCATGCGGTCCCACCTGACTCCCTTTTTGTTAGGTGTGTGTGTTGTGTGCACGGTGTATTATGTTTTGTGTGCACTTCCCCTTATATGTGTGTTTTCCCTTCTGTGTGCTGGAAGGGTTAACTTCCTTTCCAGTGTGTGTGATGTCACTGGGTGTGGTTGACCGGTGGGTGTGGCCTTTTGGCCTATATAGCCTGAGTCTCTTGCAGGCTTCAGTAGGTTGCTTCAGCCCTGCTAGCTGGAGCAGCCTCCTGTGTATTTGATCTGCCTGTGAGAGCCACCACTGTGGTCATAAGTTTATGTTCAGTTTGTCTTTGTCTGTGTGATGTTCGGTTTATGCTTTCTTGTATATTTTTGTGCTGCCATGTATCTGGGTTCCGGTGTGTGGATGAGTTTGTGCTGACTTCGGTTTGCTATTTGTGCACTTCAGATTTCCTGCACACTGACCCAGTCAGCAGGGCTGTGGCAGGTGGCTGGAACTAGTGCAGCACCTGCCATATACATTGGTTTGCATTTGTGTTCCCCTTTTCTCTACAGCTTGGCCTTTGGGACTCCTGATCCTCCCTGTCTTGGAGGAGTGGGTTGTCCTACTCTGTCACCTAGGTCAGGGCCGACTTGAGGGCTTGTAGGGACTTTAGGTTCCGGCGTATGAGCCCTCCTACCATCAAGGTCGGCTCATACTGACAGGAGACAGGGTCAGCGTTAGGGACGCAATAGGAGGTGACCTGCTCCCTAATGCTGTGGTCCTGGCCAAGCAGCGACCGGACATCCTCTAACAACACACGGCTGAGGATTTCCCCCATCCTCAGCCGTGACACAGATGTGCCGATCCGGGCTGTTTAACCCTTTACATGCCGGGCGCAATGGCGCCCGCTGCATGTAAAGTGGTGACAGAGGGAGCGGACTCCCTCTGTCTCCCATCAGCACCCCGAAAATAAGATTGCGGGGTGCTGATGTGTTGGGAAGCTTACCTCGCTTCCAATCAGGGCCCCGAGCCTGTCTTCAGTTCTCTCCAGCAGGCTGTGCCTCTCTGGTGCAGCCTGCTGGTCAATCTTTGAATAAAAGTAAACTTAAATATGGATTATTTGCATATAATCACTCACATGAATCTTTGAAACCGTATTTTAGTGATCTGGATGAATTAAAACTTAGCTTTTATTCTAGCTCTTATAAGATAAATGAGATTTTGTTCCTCAAAATGAAAGTAAAAAGGTAGGTAATCGTAGATTGCTCACAGTGTCCCACGATATAACGGGACTTGTACTGAGGGCAATACTAAAATGTCCACAAGGGCAAAATATGAAGTGACTGATGTATTCCAAACCTGATGTTTCAAGGTCTAGACAATTAGGGTGGTACACATCAGTATTCAGGCCACAAGTGGTCAGGTTTGGTGCACGCAGGCGCCAATATCTGACACGTCAAGGTGGACATATGAACAAGTATTAAACAACAAAAAATCTATATGCACAACGACAAACACAACACAAATAATGACATGGATGTATGTGTATATCCGTGTTACATATTGCACACTCAAACATCCACAGCATATAGGTGCACGGCGGCACCGCTTGAGAAAAAAGACACACCACCAGGTGTCCTACCGTACAGGTTTGATGTACTCCAGACACCTGTGTTCTTTATGTCTTTATCAGGCAGGGTGGTCCTTTTCGGCAGTTGGAGGGTATTTGAAGGGAATAGAGATGATGATTTTTCTTTTCTATCCCTATAAGGCCCTCGCAGCCCTACAATAAGCCTCCAAAACTAGCCACGGGGTGTCCCACTAGTTGGGCCCCCGTCCGGAACCTAACCCTGGAATTGTGGTCCCTAGGAAGGCCCTACAAGGATCCCTACATGCACGTTTCTGGGGTAGGGCAATGAGCCCCTCCCCTCATCAGGGGATATAGTTTCTAAGGGCCGGAAAATACAAAAAGAGAGTCACCAAAAATGGTGACTCTCCTATAGAGTAAGGCGCACAGGTGGGTGTGCAACCGGCAATGTAAGACATACCTCAGGTAAGACATATGCCTGCGGCACCAACCTGTGCACCTTAAGAGGACAAGGGGCGCTTTCATCTGTCCCCTTTCTCTATTTTCATTGCGGCTGTGCACCTATCTGTGCGCTCCACTTTACACTGTGGCTGTGCACCTATCTGTGCGCTTCACTTTAGTGACAGAAGGGAGGAAACTTTACTTTACCTGTCTCCTCTCCTTCATTCCCATTGCCGGTTGCACACCCACCTGTGCGCCTTACTCTATAGGAGAGTCACCATTTTTGGTGACTCTCTTTTTGTATTTTCCGGCCCTTAGAAACTATATCCCCTGATGAGGGGAGGGGCTCATTGCCCTACCCCAGAAACGTGCATGTAGGGATCCTTGTAGGGCCTTCCTAGGGACCACAATTCCAGGGTTAGGTTCCGGACGGGGGCCCAACTAGTGGGACACCCCGTGGCTAGTTTTGGAGGCTTATTGTAGGGCTGCGAGGGCCTTATAGGGATAGAAAAGAAAAATCATCATCTCTATTCCCTTCAAATACCCTCCAACTGCCGAAAAGGACCACCCTGCCTGATAAAGACATAAAGAACACAGGTGCCTGGAGTACATCAAACCTGTACGGTAGGACACCTGGTGGTGTGTCTTTTTTCTCAAGCGGTGCCGCCGTGCACCTATATGCTGTGGATGTTTGAGTGTGCAATATGTAACACGGATATACACATACATCCATGTCATTATTTGTGTTGTGTTTGTCGTTGTGCATATAGATTTTTTGTTGTTTAATACTTGTTCATATGTCCACCTTGACGTGTCAGATATTGGCGCCTGCGTGCACCAAACCTGACCACTTGTGGCCTGAATACTGATGTGTACCACCCTAATTGTCTAGACCTTGAAACATCACGTTTGGAATACATCAGTCACTTCATATTTTGCCCTTGTGGACATTTTAGTATTGCCCTCAGTACAAGTCCCGTTATATCGTGGGACACTGTGAGCAATCTACGATTACCTACCTTTTTACTTTCATTTTGAGGAACAAAATCTCATTTATCTTATAAGAGCTAGAATAAAAGCTAAGTTTTAATTCATCCAGATCACTAAAATACGGTTTCAATCTTTGAATAGCATTGCTATTGAAATGTAATGCATTATAGAGATAATGCATTACATTTTAAAAGCAATCAAAATACTGTATATTATAGTCCCCTTGTGGGACTTTTAAGTAGTAAAAAAAAAATAGAAAAAAAATACACTTTATTAAATAAAAAAATTCCATAAAATAAAAAAATATGCTTTTTTTCCATTGAAAATACGTTTTTCAATGAGAAAAATTGCAAAAAGAAAATATCCCCCATATGTTTGGTATTGCCGCGTCCATAACGACCCGGACTACATAAATATTACATAAATTATCCACTATGGTGAACGCCATAAAAAAAAAAATGACTGAATTTCTCATTTATTCTTAGTTTCCACCGAAAAAAACTTAATAACAAGTGATCAAAAAGCGGCATTTACTCCAAAATGATACCAATGAAAAATACAAGTTCTCCATCAAAAATCAAGCCCTCGCTCAACTCCATAGGAAAAAAAAAAGTTATGGGTCTTGTGAAGTGGCAATGCAAAATAATTTTGGGGGTTAATAAAAGGGGTTTTATTGGGAAAAAGTTGTGAAACTTAAAAAAATTATAAGTATTTAGTATCACTGTAATCGTACTGACCCAGAGAATAAATATATTATGTTATTTGTACCGAACAATGAACGCCGTAAAATTTATAATGTAAAAACGCAGTGGCAGTATTGCTATTTTCTCCCCATCTCCCTCCCAAAAAGAGTTAATAAAAGTTAATCAGAAAGTTATGTGTACCCCAAAATGGTGCCATTAAAAACTACAACTTGTCCCGTAAAAAACAAGCCCTCATAAAGCTATATAGACGGAAAAATAAAAAAGTTATAGCTCTTGGAACGAGACCATGAAAAAAGGAAGAAAAACGCTTGGTCATAAAGGCCCAAACAGGCTTGGTCACTAAGGGGTTAAAGGGGATGTCTCACTTCAGCAAATTGCATTTATCATGTAGAGAAAGTTAAGATAAGCCCAGAGCTCACTAAGACCGACTAATCAGGATGTAAGGTATGACCTCTTGGAGGGGATGGAAAAGTGTAGACCATATGGCTGTCTCCACCTATTGTCTCTCAACAATAATAGTTAAGAGAGATCCAAGGATACACCCCTCTCCATAAGGTCCTAAGTGAATTATGTCACTGTCGGAAGTATACTGGCAACAGTGTCAATATTATCACAAATCTCAGCACCTACTCTTTTAAACAGCAGGTGTGCTGCAAGGTTGAGAAATTAGGGACGTACACCATAAGTTACCTAATTGAGGTATTTGATTGTCCATATTGTCTCTTTTGCTGGCTGGATTCATTTTTTCATCGCATCATACACTGCTCATTTCCAGCAGTGGTGGCCGTCTTTGTACACTATAAGAAAAAGGGCCGGTCTCTCTGGTAGCTGGGACCAATGGCGTGTGTACAGACGGGGCTTCTTTCTAAAATGAGCAAGCACAGCTACTTTGTATCTGCACCAGAGTGGTGGCCGTAACCCTTCCATACAAGCAGTGTATAACGCATCGGAAAAATTAATCAAGCCAGAAATGGAGGCAATATGGACAATCACAGTACATAAGTGCCTTGTATTAACTTTCTCTACATCACGGATCAGCAACTTTTAAGCACTCCAGCTGCTGTGAAACTACAACACCCAGCATGAAAACATGCTCGGCTGTTCTAACTCCCTTAGAAGTGAATAGAGCACTCTAGGAGTTGTAGTTTCAGAACACCTGGAGTGCCGGAGGTTGCTGATCCCTAGTCTATATGATAAATGGCATTTGTTGTAGTGAGACAACCCCTTTATAAGTATAAAACATAAGGGACATCCTCAACTTGGGAGAGAGCTACTGTATTTTTCCCCCTATAAGATGCAACTGCACATAAGATGCACCTAGGGTTTAGAGGAGGACAAAAAATATTTCATAATTTTTCATTAGACCTCAGATCAGACTAACAATCCGACCCCAATGTTAATCAGACCTCAGCTCACAGTCCCAGTCAGACCCCTGTTAATAAGACTCAATCAGACCTCAGATCAGACCCCCAATGTTAATAAGACCCCAATAAGACCTCAGATCAGACCCACAATCAGATCTCAACTCAGACCCTAATATAAATAAGACCCTCCATTTAGACCTCAGATGAGACCCCCGTGCCTCAGATGAGACCCCCGTGCCTCAGATGAGAATCCCATGCCTCAGATCACATGAAAAAATTAATAAATAAATCAACTTACCTCTCCTGCTCCCAATGCCGGGTGCTCCCAGGATCCAGCTCTTTTCTTCTTCCTGCCACGGCTGTGCTGTGACCTGATGTGCACAGCATGAGGTCACAGAGCATCCTCACACTGCGCGAGGTCACAGCACAGCCGACAGCCAGGAAGCGGTGAGTACAGAGCCAGGGGAGTGCTGCATTCACCACTTCCCTGTCCTCCGGTACTAATGAGCACTTCCAAAATGGAAGCACTCATTAGTATTTGCCCCAAAAGATTGCAGTGACACCCCCCCAAGCACACACTTTGGGGATAAAAGGTGCATCTGGGGTAAAAAGTACAGTAGATAGGCAGAACAAAGAGCTATAATTTTCAACACAGGGAGATACTGGCCCACCACAGTATCCGCCTGTGGGCCCAGGCTCCCACTGTGTAATAAGCCCATATTATACAAGATAGGCCCTATGAAGATATTTAACATATAAACCAATATAACGGCCAATAGCATAAATAACAGTGCCCTGTGCCGCCTCTATATACCACAACAAATGCACAGGACAAATGAATAAACAGTAAAAATGGTACTTTATTAATTCAATCCATAAAAGTATGTTTTTACAACCATATACATGGGACTTTAACCACACAGATGCAGAGATGCAGCAAGTTAAATGTACCCCATAAGCTCCCTTAGTAACTATTATATGGCGAACAATCATTAGCCAGAAAAATGTAAAACCAATAGCAGGGCTAAATAGGGAAAACACAAATATGGTGAAAAATTATAGTGTACAAATATTGACCAAGGTAGAGCACCGGACACCCCAACGTAAGTTTCGCTCACCAAGCTTTTCTGTATATTCATTTGTCCTTTGCATCTCTTGTGGGTCTCTGGGGAGGTTTATCAAAAGTGGTGACAGACAGAAGAGTCCACTTTTTTTTTCCAAAGCCCATTTGGAAATTAAAGGATCAATGATTGGTTGCTAATGGCAACTAAATCAGTTTTCCTTTGTACCAGTTTTGATAAATCTAATTCCAGCAGGGGAGAACACTGGACTTTGCGATCGATCAAGGAGCAGTTTATCAATGGATTTACACCGCTGTTATGGTGTAAAGAAGGTGCAAATGTCTTGCCATTTTCAAAAGTGGTAAGAAAAGTGGGTGGAGCTTAGTGGGAGTGGGTGTGGCCCAACAGATTAACCATAATTTACGTCAGGAACGGTCATAAATTACTGCCAAAATCTACATCAACTCATAGCTGGAGTAGATTTGCATTTCTGGTGCAATGCAAAAGAAAAGATGGGCACAACCCAACAGATGACTAAATAGGGTGCTCACAGCCATACTGAGCAAACGCATTAGTAAAGTAAAGATCTGTGTTTACAAAAAGTGAGTACCATACAAAAAACATCCCATAAAATCACTTTAAATACATACTCCAGTCATACCTGGGTTTTGCATATTTTGTATTTTGCACATTATTTAGTTGCATGTCTTTTTCTGCACCATATGTTTTTGTTCTTGTATTATTGGCCCTTTGTTGACCCAGATGCTTATTTATTGCTACGGGGGATAGGTATGGGGGATAGTGTGCTCTTCGTGATTTCTTCCTGTGTTTTTACGTTATTTTATTGGACGTTTTTGTATGGTATATTACTTATATGACTTAAACATTATTTTTGCATTCTTAGGTGTGCTCAATTTTTGTACACAGGTGTGAATCCCTTAATAAGTTCAGAGCATTTTATTCCCATTGCCTTTAGACTAATATATCACCACTAGGGATGAGCGAACTCGAACTGTATAGTTCGGGTTCGTACCGAATTTTGGGGTGTCCGTGACACGGACCCGAACCCGGACATTTTCGTAAAAGTCCGGGTTCGGGTTCGGTGTTCGTCGCTTTCTTGGCGCTTTTGTGACGCTTTCTTGGCGCTTTTTGAAAGGCTGCAAAGCAGCCAATCAACAAGCGTCATACTACTTGCCCCAAGAGGCCGTCACAGCCATGCCTACTATTGGCATGGCTGTGATTGGCCAGAGCACCATGTGACCCAGCCTCTATTTAAGCTGGAGTCACATAGCGCCGCCCGTCACTCTGCTCTGATTAGCGTAGGGAGAGGTTGCGGATGCGACAGTAGGGCGAGATTAGGCAGATTAACTCCTCCAAAGGACTTCACTTGATTAATCGATCGATCTGCAGCTGTGCATCATTGAGCTGCTGAAATTCAAATGCTCACTCACTGTTTTTAGGCTGCCCAGACCGTTTGTCAGTCACTTTTTTCTGGGGTGATCGGCGGCCATTTTGTGTCTTGTGCGGTGCTGCGACCAAGTGCATCCAAGCTGCGACCAAGTGCATTTAACCCTCAATGGTGTGGTTGTTTTTTGGCTAAAGCCTACATCAGGGTGAAGCTGTCACACCAAGTGCATTTAACCAGCAATAGTCTGTTCATTTTTTGGCCATATACTAAATCAGGGGCAAGCTGCGCCTGTCACCAAGTGCATTTAACCCTCAATGGTGTGGTTGTTTTTTGGCCATATACTACATCAGGGGCAAGCTGTGCCTGTCACCAAGTGCATTTAACCCTCAATGGTGTGGTTGTTTTTTGGCTAAAGCCTACATCAGGGTGAAGCTGTCACACCAAGTGCATTTAACCAGCAATAGTCTGTTTATTTTTTGGCCATATACTACATCAGGGGCAAGCTGCGCCCGTCACCAAGTGCATTTAACCCTCAGTAGTGTGGTTGGTCAAGCTATCACACCAAGTGCATTTAACCAGCAATAGTCTGTTCATTTTTTGGCCATATACTAAATCAGGGGCAAGCTGCGCCCGTCACCAAGTGCATTTAACCAGCAATAGTCTGTTCATTTTTTGGCCATATACTACATCAGGGGCAAGCTGCGCCCGTCACCAAGTGCTTTTAACCCTCAGTAGTGTGGTTGGTCAAGCTGTGACACCAAGTGCATTTAACCAGCAATAGTCTGTTCATTTTTTGTCCATATACTACATCAGGGGCAAGCTGCGCCCGTCACCAAGTGCATTTAACCAGCAATAGTGTAGTTATTTTTTGGCCATATCCCAGTCTAATTCTGTCACTAAATCCATACCGGTCACCCAGCACCTAAATACTAGGCCTCAAATTTATATCCCGCTAAATCTGTCGTTACCGCTGTACTGTTGTGGCTGGGCAAGTTATTTAGTGTCCGTCAAAGCACATTTTTTGTTCAGGGTTGAAATACAATTCCCAATTTAGCAATTTCATAATTTAGTGGTTTCTGCTATATCAGAGCTATTTGAAATCTATCCCTAAAAGGGTATATAATATTCAAGGTGCACATAGGGTCATTCAGAATAACTTCACACACACGCTACTGTGCATTTCCAAGTCCAATTCTGTTAGTAAATCCATACCGGTCACCCAGCGCCTAAATACTAGGCCTCAAATTTATATCCCGCTAAATCTCTCGTTACCGCTGTCCTGTTGTGGCTGGGAAAGTTATTTAGTGTCCGTCAAAGCACATTTTTTGTTCTGGGTTGAAATACAATTCCCAATTTAGCAATTTCATAATTTAGTGGTTTCTGCTATATCAGAGCTATTTGAAATCTATCCCTAAAAGGGTATATAATATTCAAGGTGCACATTGGGTCATTCAGAATAACTTCACACACACCCGCTACTGTGTATTTCCAAGTCTAATTCTCTCACTAAACCCATACCTGTCACCCAGCGCCTAAATACTAGGCCTCAAATTTATATCCTGCTAAATCTCTCGTTACCGCTGTCCTGTTGTGGCTGGGAAAGTTATTTAGTGTCCGTCAAAGCACATTTTTTGTTCTGGGTTGAAATACAATTCCCAATTTAGCAATTTCATAATTTAGTGGTTTCTGCTATATCAGAGCTATTTGAAATCTATCCCTAAAAGGGTATATAATATTCAAGGTGCACATTGGGTCATTCAGAATAACTTCACACACACCCGCTACTGTGTATTTCCAAGTCTAATTCTGTCACTAAACCCATACCTGTCACCCAGCGCCTAAATACTAGGCCTCAAATTTATATCCTGCTAAATCTCTCGTTACCGCTGTCCTGTTGTGGCTGGGAAAGTTATTTAGTGTCCGTCAAAGCACATTTTTGTTCTGGGTTGAAATACAATTCCCAATTTAGCAATTTCATAATTTAGTGGTTTCTGCTATATCAGAGCTATTTGAAATCTATCCCTAAAAGGGTATATAATATTCAAGGTGCACATTGGGTCATTCAGAATAACTTCACACACACCCGCTACTGTGTATTTCCAAGTCTAATTCTGTCACTAAACCCATACCTGTCACCCAGCGCCTAAATACTAGGCCTCAAATTTATATCCTGCTAAATCTCTCGTTAACGCTGTCCTGTTGTGGCTGGGAAAGTTATTTAGTGTCCGTCAAAGCACATTTTTTGTTCTGGGTTGAAATACAATTCCCAATTTAGCAATTTCATAATTTAGTGGTTTCTGCTATATCAGAGCTATTTGAAATCTATCCCTAAAAGGGTATATAATATTCAAGGTGCACATTGGGTCATTCAGAATAACTTCACACACACACGCTTCTGTGCATTTCCAAGTCTAATTCTGTCACTAAATCCATACCGGTCACCCAGCGCCTAAATACTAGGCCTCAAATTTATATCCCGCTGAATTTGAATACAATACATTGGGCCAAATAATATATTTGTTGTTGTGGTGAACCATAACAATGAGAAAAACATCTAGTAAGGGACGCGGACGTGGACATGGTCGTGGACATGGTCGGACATGGTGGGTGACGTGAAGCCTGATTCTCTGCTATGACATGCAGACTGATTCTCTGCTGTCATGAAGCCAGATTGTCTGTTACGGGACCTCTCTGCTCTGCCTGTGTGCTAGGCCTAAATATATGCCAATGGACTGTTGCAGTGGTGGGTGACGTGAAGCCTCATTCTCTGCTATGACATGCAGACTGATTCTCTGCTGACATGAAGCCAGATCGTCTGTTACGGGACCTCTCTGCTCTGCCTGTGTGCTAGGCCTAAATATATGCCAATGGACTGTTGCAGTGGTGGGTGACGTGAAGCCTCATTCTCTGCTATGACATGCAGACTGATTCTCTGCTGTCATGAAGCCAGATTGTCTGTTACGGGACCTCTCTGCTCTGCCTGTGTGCTAGGCCTAAATATATGCTAATGGACTGTTGCAGTGGTGGGTGACGTGAAGCCTCATTCTCTGCTATGACATGCAGACTGATTCTCTGCTGACATGAAGCCAGATTGTCTGTTACGGGACCTCTCTGCTCTGCCTGTGTGCTAGGCCTAAATATATGCCAATGGACTGTTGCAGTGGTGGGTGACGTGAAGCCTCATTCTCTGCTATGACATGCAGACTGATTCTCTGCTGTCATGAAGCCAGATTGTCTGTTACGGGACCTCTCTGCTCTGCCTGTGTGCTAGGCCTAAATATATGCCAATGGACTGTTGCAGTGGTGGGTGACGTGAAGCCTCATTCTCTGCTATGACATGCAGACTGATTCTCTGCTGACATGAAGCCAGATTGTCTGTTACGGGACCTCTCTGCTCTGCCTGTGTGCTAGGCCTAAATATATGCCAATGGACTGTTGCAGTGGTGGGTGACGTGAAGCCTCATTCTCTGCTATGACATGCAGACTGATTCTCTGCTGTCATGAAGCCAGATTGTCTGTTACGGGACCTCTCTGCTCTGCCTGTGTGCTAGGCCTAAATATATGCCAATGGACTGTTGCAGTGGTGGGTGACGTGAAGCCTCATTCTCTGCTATGACATGCAGACTGATTCTCTGCTGACATGAAGCCAGATTGTCTGTTACGGGACCTCTCTGCTCTGCCTGTGTGCTAGGCCTAAATATATGCCAATGGACTGTTGCAGTGGTGGGTGACGTGAAGCCTCATTCTCTGCTATGACATGCAGACTGATTCTCTGCTGTCATGAAGCCAGATTGTCTGTTACGGGACCTCTCTGCTCTGCCTGTGTGCTAGGCCTAAATATATGCCAATGGACTGTTGCAGTGGTGGGTGACGTGAAGCCTCATTCTCTGCTATGACATGCAGACTGATTCTCTGCTGACATGAAGCCAGATTGTCTGTTACGGGACCTCTCTCCTCTGCCTGTGTGCTAGGCCTAAATATATGCCAATGGACTGTTGCAGTGGTGGCTGACGTGAAGCCTCATTCTCTGCTATGACATGCAGACTAATTCTCTGCTGACATGAAGCCAGATTGTCTGTTACGGGACCTCTCTCCTCTGCCTGGGTGCTGGGCCTAAATTTATGACAATGGACTGTTGCAGTGGTGGCTGACGTGAAGCCTGATTCTCTGCTATGACATGCAGACTGATTCTCTGCTGACATGAAGCCAGATCCTCTGTTATGGGACCTCTCTCCTCTGCCTGGGTGCTGGGCCTAAATTTATGACAATGGACTGTTGCAGTGGTGGCTGACGTGAAGCCTGATTCTCTGCTATGACATGCAGACTGATTCTCTGCTGACATGAAGCCAGATCCTCTGTTACGGGACCTCTCTCCTCTGCCTGGGTGCTGGGCCTAAATTTATGAAAATGGACTCTTACAGTGGTGGGTGACGTGAAGCCTGATTCTCTGCTATGACATGAAGACTGATTCTCTGCTGACATGAAGCCAGATTGTCTGTTACGGGACCTCTCTCCTCTGCCTGGGTGCCGGGGCCTAAATATCTGAGAATGGACTGTTCCAGTGGTGGGTGACGGGAAGCCAGATTCTCTGCTATGGAACCTCTCTCCAATTGATTTTGGTTAATTTTTATTTATTTAATTTTTATTTTAATTAATTTCCCTATCCACATTTGTTTGCAGGGGATTTACCTACATGTTGCTGCCTTTTGCAGCCCTCTAGCCCTTTCCTGGGCTGTTTTACAGCCGTTTTAGTGCCGAAAAGTTCGGGTCCCCATTGACTTCAATGGGGTTCGGGTTCGGGACGAAGTTCGGATCGGGTTCGGATCCCGAACCCGAACATTTCCGGGATGTTCGGCCGAACTTCTCGAACCCGAACATCCAGGTGTTCGCTCAACTCTAATCACCACTAATATATCAAAATACAATAGTGGCATAAAAACTTTTATAGCTTTCCCGCATTAGCTTGTGCAACGACCTGCGGGGGAGTGTGTGGAGGAAGATGGGAGTGGTGGTTATGGCCCAGAAGGTGGTTCTGGTACTCACAGGTCCCTCTGGTGCACCCTGGGGCCGAGCAGTGACAGGTAGAGTTGAGCGAACACCTGGATGTTCGGGTTCGAGAAGTTCGGCCGAACATCCCGGAAATGTTCGGGTTCGGGATCCGAACCCGATCCGAACTTCGTCCCGAACCCGAACCCCATTGAAGTCAATGGGGACCCGAACTTTTCGGCACTAAAACGGCTGTAAAACAGCCCAGGAAAGGGCTAGAGGGCTGCAAAAGGCAGCAACATGTAGGTAAATCCCCTGCAAACAAATGTGGATAGGGAAATTAATTAAAATAAAAATTAAATAAATAAAAATTAACCAAAATCAATTGGAGAGAGGTTCCATAGCAGAGAATCTGGCTTCCCGTCACCCACCACTGGAACAGTCCATTCTCAGATATTTAGGCCCCGGCACCCAGGCAGAGGAGAGAGGTCCCGTAACAGAGAATCTGTCTTCATGTCAGCAGAGAATTAGTCTGCATGTCATAGCAGAGAATGAGGCTTCACGTCAGCCACCACTGCAACAGTCCATTGGCATATATTTAGGCCTAGCACACAGGCAGAGGAGAGAGGTCCCGTAACAGAGAATCTGGCTTCATGTCAGCAGAGAATCAGTCTGCATGTCATAGCAGAGAATGAGGCTTCACGTCAGCCACCACTGCAACAGTCCATTGGCATATATTTAGGCCCAGCACACACACAGGCAGAGGAGAGAGGTCCCGTAACAGAGAATCTGGCTTCATGTCAGCAGAGAATCAGTCTGCATGTCATAGCAGAGAATGAGGCTTCACGTCAGCCACCACTGCAACAGTCCATTGGCATATATTTAGGCCCAGCACACACACAGGCAGAGGAGAGAGGTCCCGTAACAGAGAATCTGGCTTCATGTCAGCAGAGAATCAGTCTGCATGTCATAGCAGAGAATGAGGCTTCACGTCAGCCACCACTGCAACAGTCCATTGGCATATATTTAGGCCCAGCACACACACAGGCAGAGGAGAGAGGTCCCGTAACAGAGAATCTGGCTTCATGTCAGCAGAGAATCAGTCTGCATGTCATAGCAGAGAATGAGGCTTCACGTCAGCCACCACTGCAACAGTCCATTGGCATATATTTAGGCCCAGCACACACACAGGCAGAGGAGAGAGGTCCCGTAACAGAGAATCTGTCTTCATGTCAGCAGAGAATTAGTCTGCATGTCATAGCAGAGAATGAGGCTTCACGTCACCCACCACTGCAACAGTCCATTGGCATATATTTAGGCCTAGCACACAGGCAGAGCAGAGAGGTCCCGTAACAGACAATCTGGCTTCATGACAGCAGAGAATCAGTCTGCATGTCATAGCAGAGAATGAGGCTTCACGTCACCCACCACTGCAACAGTCCATTGGCATATATTTAGGCCTAGCACACAGGCAGAGCAGAGAGGTCCCGTAACAGACAATCTGGCTTCATGTCAGCAGAGAATCAGTCTGCATGTCATAGCAGAGAATGAGGCTTCACGTCACCCACCACTGCAACAGTCCATTGGCATATATTTAGGCCTAGCACACAGGCAGAGCAGAGAGGTCCCGTAACAGACAATCTGGCTTCATGACAGCAGAGAATCAGTCTGCATGTCATAGCAGAGAATGAGGCTTCACGTCACCCACCACTGCAACAGTCCATTGGCATATATTTAGGCCTAGCACACAGGCAGAGCAGAGAGGTCCCGTAACAGACAATCTGGCTTCATGTCAGCAGAGAATCAGTCTGCATGTCATAGCAGAGAATGAGGCTTCACGTCACCCACCACTGCAACAGTCCATTGGCATATATTTAGGCCTAGCACACAGGCAGAGCAGAGAGGTCCCGTAACAGACGATCTGGCTTCATGTCAGCAGAGAATCAGTCTGCATGTCATAGCAGAGAATCAGGCTTCACGTCAGCCACCACTGCAACAGTCCATTGTCATAAATTTAGGCCCAGCACCCAGGCAGAGGAGAGAGGTCCCGTAACAGACAATCTGGCTTCATGTCAGCAGAGAATTAGTCTGCATGTCATAGCAGAGAATCAGGCTTCATGTCAGCCACCACTGCAACAGTCCATTGGCATATATTTAGGCCTAGCACACAGGCAGAGGAGAGGTTCATTCAACTTTGGGTAGCATCGCAATATAATGGTAAAATGAAAATAAAAATAGGATTGAATGAGGAAGTGCCCTGGAGTCCAATAATATATGGTTATGGGGAGGTAGTTAATGTCTAATCTGGACAAGGGACGGACAGGTCCTGTGGGATCCATGCCTGGTTCATTTTTATGAACGTCAGCTTGTCCACATTGGCTGTAGACAGGCGGCTGCGTTTGTCTGTAATGACGCCCCCTGCCGTGCTGAATACACGTTCAGACAAAACGCTGGCTGCCGGGCAGGCCAGCACCTCCAAGGCATAAAAGGCTAGCTCTGGCCACGTGGACAATTTAGAGACCCAGAAGTTGAATGGGGCCGAACCATCAGTCAGTACGTGGAGGGGTGTGCACACGTACTGTTCCACCATGTTAGTGAAATGTTGCCTCCTGCTAACACGTTGCGTATCAGGTGGTGGTGCAGTTAGCTGTGGCGTGTTGACAAAAGTTTTCCACATCTCTGCCATGCTAACCCTGCCCTCAGAGGAGCTGGCCGTGACACAGCTGCCTTGGCGACCTCTTGCTCCTCCTCTGCCTTGGCCTTGGGCTTCCACTTGTTCCCCTGTGACATTTGGGAATGCTCTCAGTAGCGCGTCTACCAACGTGCGCTTGTACTCGCGCATCTTCCTATCACGCTCCAGTGCAGGAAGTAAGGTGGGCACATTGTCTTTGTAGCGTGGATCCAGCAGGGTGGCAACCCAGTAGTCCGCACAGGTTAAAATGTGGGCAACTCTGCTGTCGTTGCGCAGGCACTGCAGCATGTAGTCGCTCATGTGTGCCAGGCTGCCCAGGGGTAAGGACAAGCTGTCCTCTGTGGGAGGCGTATCGTCATCGTCCTGCCTTTCCCCCCAGCCACGCACCAGTGATGGACCCGAGCTGCGTTGGGTGCCACCCCGCTGTGACCATGCTTCATCCTCATCCTCCTCCACCTCCTCCTCATCCTCGTCCTCCTCGTCCTCCAGTAGTGGGCCCTGGCTGGCCACATTTGTACCTGGCCTCTGCTGTTGCAAAAAACCTCCCTCTGAGTCACTTCGAAGAGACTGGCCTGAAAGTGCTAAAAATGACCCCTCTTCCTCATCCTCCTCCTCCTCCTCCTGGGCCACCTCCTGTTCCATCATCGCCCTAAGTGTTTTCTCAAGGAGACATAGAAGTGGTATTGTAACGCTGATAACGGTGTCATCGCCACTGGCCATGTTGGTGGAGTACTCGAAACAGCGCAACAGGGCACACAGGTCTCGCATGGAGGCCCAGTCATTGGTGGTGAAGTGGTGCTGTTCTGTAGTGCGACTGACCCGTGCGTGCTGCAGCTGAAACTCCACTATGGCCTGCTGCTGCTCGCACAGTCTGTCCAGCATGTGCAAGGTGGAGTTCCACCTGGTGGGCACGTCGCATATGAGGCGGTGAGCGGGAAGGCCGAAGTTACGCTGTAGCGCAGACAGGCGAGCAGCGGCAGGATGTGAACGCCGGAAGCGCGAACAGACGGCCCGCACTTTATGCAGCAGCTCTGACATGTCGGGGTAGTTGTGAATGAACTTCTGCACCACCAAATTCAGCACATGCGCCAAGCAAGGGATGTGCGTCAAATTGGCTAGTCCCAGAGCTGCAACGAGATTTCGCCCATTATCACACACCACCAGGCCGGGCTTGAGGCTCACCGGCAGCAACCACTCGTCGGTCTGTTGTTCAATACCCCGCCACAACTCCTGTGCGGTGTGGGGCCTGTCCCCCAAACATATGAGTTTCAGAATGGCCTGCTGACGTTTACCCCGGGCTGTGCTGAAGTTGGTGGTGAAGGTGTGTGGCTGACTGGATGAGCAGGTGGAAGAAGAGGAGGAGGAAGCCGAGAAGGAGGAGGTGGCAACAGGAGGCAAAGAATGTTGCCCTGCGATCCTTGGCGGCGGCAGGACGTGCGCCAAACAGCTCTCCGCCTGGGGCCCAGCTGCCACTACATTTACCCAGTGTGCAGTTAGGGAGATATAGCGTCCCTGGCCGTGCTTACTGGTCCACGTATCTGTGGTTAGGTGGACCTTGCTACAGATGGCGTTGCGCAGTGCACACTTGATTTTATCGGATACTTGGTTGTGCAGGGAAGGCACGGCTCTCTTGGAGAAGTAGTGCCGGCTGGGAACAACATACTGTGGGACAGCAAGCGACATGAGCTGTTTGAAGCTGTCTGTGTCCACCAGCCTAAATGACAGCATTTCATAGGCCAGTAGTTTAGAAATGCTGGCATTCAGGGCCAGGGATCGAGGGTGGCTAGGTGGGAATTTACGCTTTCTATCAAATGTTTGTGAGATGGAGAGCTGAACGCTGGCGTGTGACATGGTTGAGACGCTTGGTGACGGAGGTGGTGGTGGTGGTGTTGGTGGTACATCCCCTGTTTGCTGGGCGGCAGGTGCCAACGTTCCTCCAGAGGCGGAGGAAGAGGCCGAGGCGGCAGCAGCAGAATAGGCCGAGGCGGCAGCAGCAGAAGAGGTAGCAGGGGGAGCCTGAGTGACTTCCTTGGTTTTAAGGTGTTTACTCCACTGCAGTTCATGCTTTGCATGCAGGTGCCTGGTCATGCAGGTTGTGCTCAGGTTCAGAACGTTAATGCCTCGCTTCAGGCTCTGATGGCACAGCGTGCAAACCACTCGGGTCTTGTCGTCAGCACATTGTTTGAAGAAGTGCCATGCCAGGGAACTCCTTGAAGCTGCCTTTGGGGTGCTCGGTCCCAGATGGCGGCGGTCAGTAGCAGGCGGAGTCTCTTGGCGGCGGGTGTTCTGCTTTTGCCCACTGCTCCCTCTTTTGCTACGCTGTTGGCTCGGTCTCACCACTGCCTCTTCCTCCGAACTGTGAAAGTCAGTGGCACGACCTTCATTCCATGTGGGGTCTAGGACCTCATCGTCCCCTGCATCGTCTTCCACCCAGTCTTGATCCCTGACCTCCTGTTCAGTCTGCACACTGCAGAAAGACGCAGCAGTTGGCACCTGTGTTTCGTCATCATCAGAGACATGCTGAGGTGGTATTCCCATGTCCTCATCATCAGGAAACATAAGTGGTTGTGCGTCAGTGCATTCTATGTCTTTCACCGCTGGGGAAGGGCTAGGTGGATGCCCTTGGGAAACCCTGCCAGCGGAGTCTTCAAACAGCATAAGAGACTGCTGCATAACTTGAGGCTGAGACAGTTTCCCTGGTATGCATGGGGGTGATGTGACAGACTGATGGGGTTGGTTTTCAGGCGCCATCTGTGCGCTTTCTGCAGAAGACTGGGTGGGAGATAATGTGAACGTGCTGGATCCACTGTCGGCCACCCAATTGACTAATGCCTGTACCTGCTCAGGCCTTACCATCCTTAGAACGGCATTGGGCCCCACCATATATCGCTGTAAATTCTGGCGGCTACTGGGACCTGAGGTAGTTGGTACACTAGGACGTGTGGATGTGGCAGAACGGCCACGTCCTCTCCCAGCACCAGAGGGTCCACTAACACCACCACGACCATGTCCACGTCCGCGTCCCTTACTAGATGTTTTTCTCATTGTTATGGTTCACCACAACAACAAATATATTATTTGGCCCAATGTATTGTATTCAAATTCAGCGGGATATAAATTTGAGGCCTAGTATTTAGGCGCTGGGTGACCGGTATGGATTTAGTGACAGAATTAGACTTGGAAATGCACAGAAGCGTGTGTGTGAAGTTATTCTGAATGACCCAATGTGCACCTTGAATATTATATACCCTTTTTGGGATAGATTTCAAATAGCTCTGATATAGCAGGAACCACTAAATTATGAAATTGCTAAATTGGGAATTGTACTTCAACCCAGAACAAAAAATGTGCTTTGACGGGCACTAAATAACTTTCCCAGCTACAACAGTACAGCGGGTAACGAGAGATTTAGAGGGATTTAAATTTGAGGCCTAGTATTTAGGCGCTGGGTGACAGGTATGGGTTTAGTGACAGAATTAGACTTGGAAATACACAGTAGCGGGTGTGTGTGAAGTTATTCTGAATGACCCAATGTGCACCTTCAATATTATATACCCTTTTTGGGATAGATTTCAAATAGCTCTGATATAGCAGGAACCACTAAATTATGAAATTGCTAAATTGGGAATTGTACTTCAACCCAGAACAAAAAATGTGCTTTGACGGACACTAAATATCTTGCCCAGCAACAACAGTACAGCGGTGGGTAACGAGAGATTTAGAGGGATTTAAATTTGAGGCCTAGTATTTAGGCGCTGGGTCACCGGTATGGATTTAGTGACAGAATTAGACTTGGAAATGCACAGAAGCGTGTGTGTGAAGTTATTCTGAATGACCCTATGTGCACCTTCAATATTATATACCCTTTTAGGGATAGATTTCAAATAGCTCTGATATAGCAGAAACCACTAAATTATGAAATTGCTAAATTGGGAATTGTACTTCAACCCAGAACAAAAAATGTGCTTTGACGGACACTAAATATCTTGCCCAGCAACAACAGTACAGCGGTGGGTAACGAGAGATTTAGAGGGATTTAAATTTGAGGCCTAGTATTTAGGCGCTGGGTGACAGGTATGGGTTTAGTGACAGAATTAGACTTGGAAATACACAGTAGCGGGTGTGTGTGAAGTTATTCTGAATGACCCAATGTGCACCTTCAATATTATATACCCTTTTAGGGATAGATTTCAAATAGCTCTGATATAGCAGGAACCACTAAATTATGAAATTGCTAAATTGGGAATTGTACTTCAACCCAGAACAAAAAATGTGCTTTGACGGACACTAAATATCTTGCCCAGCAACAACAGTACAGCGGTGGGTAACGAGAGATTTAGAGGGATTTAAATTTGAGGCCTAGTATTTAGGCGCTGGGTCACCGGTATGGATTTAGTGACAGAATTAGACTTGGAAATGCACAGAAGCGGTGTGTGTGAAGTTATTCTGAATGACCCTATGTGCACCTTCAATATTATATACCCTTTTAGGGATAGATTTCAAATAGCTCTGATATAGCAGAAACCACTAAATTATGAAATTGCTAAATTGGGAATTGTACTTCAACCCAGAACAAAAAATGTGCTTTGACGGACACTAAATATCTTGCCCAGCAACAACAGTACAGCGGTGGTAACGAGAGATTTAGAGGGATTTAAATTTGAGGCCTAGTATTTAGGCGCTGGGTCACCGGTATGGATTTAGTGACAGAATTAGACTTGGAAATGCACAGAAGCGTGTGTGTGAAGTTATTCTGAATGACCCTATGTGCACCTTCAATATTATATACCCTTTTAGGGATAGATTTCAAATAGCTCTGATATAGCAGAAACCACTAAATTATGAAATTGCTAAATTGGGAATTGTACTTCAACCCAGAACAAAAAATGTGCTTTGACGGACACTAAATATCTTGCCCAGCAACAACAGTACAGCGGTGGGTAACGAGAGATTTAGAGGGATTTAAATTTGAGGCCTAGTATTTAGGCGCTGGGTCACCGGTATGGATTTAGTGACAGAATTAGACTTGGAAATGCACAGAAGCGTGTGTGTGAAGTTATTCTGAATGACCCTATGTGCACCTTCAATATTATATACCCTTTTAGGGATAGATTTCAAATAGCTCTGATATAGCAGAAACCACTAAATTATGAAATTGCTAAATTGGGAATTGTACTTCAACCCAGAACAAAAAATGTGCTTTGACGGACACTAAATATCTTGCCCAGCAACAACAGTACAGCGGTGGGTAACGAGAGATTTAGAGGGATTTAAATTTGAGGCCTAGTATTTAGGCGCTGGGTGACAGGTATGGGTTTAGTGACAGAATTAGACTTGGAAATACACAGTAGCGGGTGTGTGTGAAGTTATTCTGAATGACCCAATGTGCACCTTCAATATTATATACCCTTTTTGGGATAGATTTCAAATAGCTCTGATATAGCAGGAACCACTAAATTATGAAATTGCTAAATTGGGAATTGTATTTCAACCCAGAACAAGAAATGTGCTTGAACGGACACTAAATAACTCGCCCAGCTACAGCACTAGGGACAGATTTAGCTGGATATAAATTTGAGGCCTAGTATTTAGGCGCTGGGTGACCGGTATGGATTTAGTGACAGAATTAGACTGGGATATGGCCAAAAAATGAACAGACTATTGCTGGTTAAATGCACTTGGTGTGACAGCTTCACCCTGATGTAGGCTTTAGCCAAAAAACAACCACACCATTGAGGGTTAAATGCACTTGGTGACAGGCGCAGCTTGCCCCTGATTTTGTATATGGCCAAAAAATGAACAGACTATTGCTGGTTAAATGCACTTGGTGTGACAGCTTCACCCTGATGTAGGCTTTAGCCAAAAAACAACCACACCATTGAGGGTTAAATGCACTTGGTGACAGGCGCAGCTTGCCCCTGATTTTGTATATGGCCAAAAAATGAACAGACTATTGCTGGTTAAATGCACTTGGTGTGACAGCTTCACCCTGATGTAGGCTTTAGCCAAAAAACAACCACACCATTGAGGGTTAAATGCACTTGGTGACAGGCGCAGCTTGCCCCTGATTTTGTATATGGCCAAAAAATGAACAGACTATTGCTGGTTAAATGCACTTGGTGTGACAGCTTCACCCTGATGTAGGCTTTAGCCAAAAAACAACCACACCATTGAGGGTTAAATGCACTTGGTCGCAGCTTGTGCTGGCGCACCACAAGACACAAAATGGCCGCCGATCACCCCAGAAAAATGAGACTGACAAACGGTCTGTGCAGCCTAAAAACAGTGAGCAATTGAGGATCAGCAGCTCAATGATCCACAGCTGCAGATCGATCAGTTAATCAAGTCCTTTGGAGGAGTTAATCTGCCTAATCTCGCCCTACTGTCGCAGCCGCAACCTCTCCCTACGCTAATCAGAGCAGAGTGACGGGCGGCGCTATGTGACTCCAGCTTAAATAGAGGCTGGGTCACATGGTGCTCTGGCCAATCACAGCCATGCCAATAGTAGGCATGGCTGTGATGGCCTCTTGGGGCAAGTAGTATGACGCTTGTTGATTGGCTGCTTTGCAGCCTTTCAAAAAGCGCCAAGAAAGCGTCACAAAAGCGCGAAGAAAGCGACGAACACCGAACCCGAACCCGGACTTTTACGAAAATGTCCGGGTTCGGGTCCGTGTCACGGACACCCCAAAATTCGGTACGAACCCGAACTATACAGTTCGAGTTCGCTCATCCCTAGTGACAGGATGGTGCACCCTTACTTCCCTTGGGGTACCTCCTGAAGTTGGGGCTCCTTCCTGGTGGTAGTATGAGAATAATGTAAAAATAATTTGCAGTTTGTGGCAGACGGAGAAATGTTCAAGTTGTGGAAACATTATATTATAATGTATAAGAGTTTGATAGGAATTCAGTGGCTCCCAAAGACAAGGTTCCAGTTTCCATTAATTAGCGCTATGAGCTCTGCCTTAACAATTAATGTGCATTTGTTTCTTTCACACAAAATGGTCATCAAGAGCCAAATAATCAAGAACGGCAGAAAAATCTGTTTACATCCATTTCTATCCATAGAATTAGTGAGGCACCAAGTTGTTACTTGATGCCTGCCAACATTTAATTAACATTGCTGCAGTGCTTTAATATAATGAATTACTATGGTAGTTGGAACACAATCAGCATGGTTCATGCTGGAATACAATGCTTTCATATTGTGGATCCGCTACCGCACTTTCTCAGCTAGCACTTTTATTTTTCCACATTGGCGATGCATCCACATCGCACAGCCATGTAGTGATGTGCAGGGGTGCACCTAGCCTTTCTGCTGTCTGAGGTGAAAATTAATCCCCATCCCCCTCGGTGCCAAATTCTCAATCCATCCCCTCCAGCTCTGCTGTTAAAGATATACTTGGACAACATCACACACGCCATTACAAAACATACAGGGCAATATAGCACCACATACCTGTTACATAATCCTCTGATGTAGATCCTTCCGGCAACCCAATATTGTTATCCTGCTGCTACCCCCAACACTGTGCCCGCTTTGTTCCCTAATGCCCCAAAACACTAAAGTGCAAAGATATTTTTTCCTTACAGATACCCCCCTCCCCCCTTCATGGTAATAGTACTTACTCTCAATAGTAATATTGCCCCCTACAGCACCTCCAATAGTAATAATGCTCCTCAAGAGTGCCCCTATTAGTAGCAATTGCCTCCATATTGTGCCCAATAATAATTCCTCACAGTACCTCCAGTGGTAATAATGCCCCACAGTGACCCCGGTAGTAATAATACCCCCCTATAAACCCCACAGTATTAATAAGGCCCCTTATACTGTGATAATAGTTATAATGTCCTCAATAGTGGCCCAAGTATTTATAATGTACCCTGTAGTAGCTCCAAGTAGTTGTTATGCCTCTGTAGTAGCCTCAGTATTTATAATACCTCTCTGTAGTGCTCCAACTATTTACAATATTTACAATGTCACCTGTAGCAGCCACAGTATTTATAAAGTGCCCCTGCAGTTCCCCCTGTAATTATAATGACCCCCTGTAGTGCCAATACGTATAATGTCCCCACTGTAGTGCCTGCAGGGGTGCACCGCTAATGAGGTTAGATGAGGAGATTGTCTCAGGCAGCACCAGGTGGGTGCAAAGGGGGGGCAGTGGAAGGGCCATGGCAATGAGCACTTCCATTGTAGAAACGCTCATCTCTACATATTCAACTGTATTGTTGTATTTAGGACAGCAATACAGTTGAATGCCACAAGGGGGCATGGGAGCGATGTCTCCCTGGCCCACCATTTCCTCTAATAGGCTTTAGTCCTAGTTCCTGTAGCCTATCAGATGCCAGTGTCCTCATTATCGCGCTGGCTGCATAGAACTCAGAGCACAGACTAGAAGAGGCCAGTGTCTTGCACTGCATCAGTGACAGCAGAATGGAGGTAAGCATTTGAGTTTATTATTTTTATTTGGCAGCATGCTGTTTGGCCACAATGGGGTGGGGGGTCATTATTTTGTAATTTGAGAAACCACTATGGGGATATTGAGACTGTAAAAATAAGAATTTTTTGTACTGGCACACATTATAAGGGGGCTACTATAGGGACATCCGTCTCACTAAAAGGGGGTTGTTTTTTGTACTGACACATAAGTGGGCATTTTTTGTACTTAACAAACATTATAAGGGACCATTTTTGTACTGGCACACATTCTAAGATGGCCATTATGGGGAAATTTGTTCTATAGGTCACACTAAAAGGGCTGTTGTTCTTTTGTATTGGCACACATTCTAAGAGAACATTTTTTTGCATTGGCACACAGAAGGGGATATTTTTGTACTGCCACATATTATAAGGGAGCATTTTTGTACTGGCACACATTGCAAGGGAGAATTATTTTACTGGCAAACATTATAAGGGGTCATCTTTTGTACTTGGCACACATTATAGGGGTAATTATTATTACTGGGGGCACTATGGGGACATTATTACTTCTGGGGGCAAAATGAGGGACATTATTACTACTGGGTGCACTCTGGCAGAGAATTATTACTATTGGTGGGACTTTTGGAAGGATTGTTACATTGGGAGGCACCCGGGCACAGTATCAGCTTAGCACAATTATTTTGTAGGACATTATGTTCAAGTTTCAGGGACACTATTTTCTGGGCACAGTAATTTTTTAGGGTACTGTGTACCAATCATTATTGAAGGGGAACGATCTGTGTGGTAATAGTATTTTCAGGGGGATAATCTGTTTCTACAGTATAGTATTGGGAAGCACAGTGGGCACAGTATTCGAGGTGGCAGGATGGGGTATTCAGAAGTTGGGGAGGAGGATGGAAAAGTAGGAAATTAAGATGTCTGTTCATCAAACTCTGCAGAGAAAAGAGATGGCTGAAATAAATTATCATGGCGGTCTGGTCTGAATGGAGAAGATAAAGAGAGAGAACGTCTACATAAGAAGACATGTCACTGGATGTACTGTAAGAGGTATGTGGCGCTGTATTACCCTGTATGTTTTGTAGCTCTGTATGTAATGTTTTCCAAGTATGTCTTTAACAGTAGAGCTGGAGGGAGGGGGTTAAGAAATTATTATTTTTTGCCTCAGGCAGCAGAAAGGCTAGGTGCACCCCTGAATGCCTTAATGTATAATGGCCCCTGTATTATAATGCTCCCCCTGCAGTGCTCTGGCCTGTACTATAATGCCCACTCCTGCTTATGTTAAAATATGCTGCCAGTAGTGCTCTTGCCTGTATGTCTGTATTATAATGCCTCCTGTAGTGCCCCTTGTATTATAATGCCCCCTGTATCACTCTGGCCTGTATTATAATGATTAATGACCCCCTCTGTTGCTCAGCCCTGTAATATAATGCCCTACCTGTAGTGCTCCATCCTGTATTATAATGCTCCCCTGTTTTATAATGCCCCCTCTGTTGTAGTTCCCCATTTACTTTTATATTTCTCTATTCATCTATCCATCCAATATGTATCACATTTAAAGGCTACAGACTCATTTAAGGGAATTTCTTTTTAAATTGTATTTTATTGCATGTATTTTGGGCTAAAATTAATTTTTATAATTGGGTCTTTTTTTATAATTAAAAAAAATAATGATCTGTTTTCATTCTAACTTCTAAATACTTGAAAAACACCATGGGCCGCAAAAAACTGGGGCCTGGTGAAAATAAATCCCACTATGAAACTCAGTCCAACAAGACTCGAACACAAATAATGTCAAATAATTTCAAAGGCCTCTTTAATCTGACATGATTTGGTAATGGACTGAATATGAAGAAGAAAGGAAACTTTGGAATCAAATAATTCTGTGAGACAATATTAGTCCAATTATTTAGTTTGAAAAACATCCACCTAGCCACCTAAAATAGACACACACATATACCAGAAATGAGAGATACTGAGTGCTAAATTACATTTACAAGACATTTATTAAAAAGATATACAGTATCATTAGCATAAATAAATGAAAGTCTACTTATTGTCATGTTTTTGTATGAAACATAAAGATCAAAATGACTTATTTTGAACATAAACTATTTTGAACTTTTTAAGTAATATAATGCTAAAATATAAATGTAATTCCACAGCTTGTGCCTAATTTATTATGTGTTCTAGACAGCTATTACACTTCATCTCAAGTGTCTAACAATTTACAGTATGAGAAAGCACAGTACGTCAACTATGTCTAATATACCTAGTGAGTCGAGCCAGGTAGATTATATCATGTTGCCACTTTGATAAATTCCAATCAATTTCCTAAATTTTCTGTAACTCAGGCATACTACGGCACTGTTGACAAATACAGTGCCTCCCAGTATCTATAACAGGGGTGCACAACCTTTTCTGGTTGGGGGCCACATTGTCAGCCTGAAGCAATTCCAAGGGCCAAAAATAAAACTTAAAGGGGTATTACCAACTAAAATACTAGATTTATGGCATAATGAACAAAGTATATATCATAAATGTCTAGTTACACTTCTAGTACTCCCATCTAATGGGAGGCACAAGACATAAGCATACATGTCTATTACCAGATGGTTGGGGGCTGCACAGAATGGTATCAAGGGCCGCATGTGACCCCTGGGGCGCAGGTTGTGCACCCCTGATCTATACCATACTTGATTCTCCTTTTTATACCTCCCATAGGTAGTAGAGTGATGCTTCAGTCACTAAAATATTATGTAGACTCAAGAAATATCTCCATTTGTTGACTAGGGATGTCATTTCTGTTGTTTTTATCATTTAACTGGTGTCATGGAAAATATCATACAATTCTATAAAAGACATTCCAGAATGTTATATGCCCCTATCTATATAAAAAGCATACTGACACATTGAGGAGATTACTCTCTCTCGCTCTTTAAAGAAAGGGTCTGCGGCACTCTCGTCAAATAAGGGTGGGAGAGGAATTCGCCTATGTGGACGTGGCTTTTCGGCTCAAACACTGGAGCATTTTTCAAGCCTTGGGAGGGGCTCTAGTGTTTGGGCCGAGGCGCCGTGTCCACATGGGTGAATACATTTTTCTCTTGCTTTTATTTGATAGGAGTGCTGCAGATTTTTTTTTTTTTCTATATTTGGACGATAGTCCTAGTCCAATTTGGCCTTCACCTCTGTTATTACTTTTTCTACTTTTATCCAGTGCTGCCATCTTTTCATTTTCTCTCTCTCTCTCTCATATAATTATAATATGATAATTATAATAAGAAATAACAAAATAAGAGCAAAGGGAAGGAAGATATGAAAGGAGGAAATGTTTCGATGCTTAATTATTTTTTGGTGCATTTTCTGCGTTCAGAAAACATTTTTTATTGATCACATTCTCTGTTGAATACTTTATGTACAGTAGCCCTTCTACTCTTATGACCTAATAATAAACCTCCCTGTTTTTTTCTGAAAAAAAATAAATAAAAAAAATAAAAATAATAATATTTTATTTTAAGTCCCAGTTAAGTATAAATATTATCCTGATCATAACAGAGACTCCAAGTAATCATCAATCATCCGATGACATCCAGGAATGGTAGAAAAAATCAGAAGAGATAATAATACCTAAAAATAAAAAATCTGAAATTAATTAAGGAAAAGGACCCTCTAAAAACTAAAATAAAAAATCTAAATCCAAACTCAAGAGGGGCTAACTGAAACAGGGGAACAGAAAAAGCAGAGGAACCCACATACAGGCTGAAAAGGGAACCACCAATAGATGAAATAGGAACTAAATATCAAGTTCACATACAGGTAACAGGATAGAGCTCCCAGTAAAGAAGATGTCCACTTCAAAGGAACGGTACAAAACTATTATATCTTTTATATCTTTCTGTGCTAACTGCCGTTTCCTCCTCCTCGTATAGTCTGTGAGACCCGATCAATGCCTTTACCTTAAGGAGGTCACCATTACTTCCATGTTTGAGTCTAAAGTGTCTTGGTATATATACTTTTCTTATTTGGCTACTGGTTTGTGGCCTTTTGTGTTGGGAGCTATGTGTAGTTATTTAATTATGGATGCCTTTGCGTCATATTGACTGATGGGATAGTACTAGTGTATTTCATGCACTTTATTTCTTATGCAGTCCATTTGGATGCTATTGTACTTTGATTCCCTTAATTTAATGTACACCTACCCAGCTATTGTATGATATACTACGCCTTTACCTGTCTGCATTGAGGTAGTCCCTCACTAGATTATTTTTTTCCCTACTGTAATTTAAACTTTTCATGTATTTTATTAATATTCAATAAAGGACATCATTTTTACTCCTTGTGGCTGTCTTTGGTATGTGTATTCACACCATGGTTTCTTGTAGGTTTGATTATGCCTATGGTGAGCAGAAAGAGTGAAGGGAGATGGCACACATGCACTGCAGCGCCTTCACTTCATACAGCTGATCGGCGGGGGTGTCGGGTGTCGGACTCCATCCAATCTGGTATTGGTTACCTATCCTGAGGATAGCAAGAAGAAACAAACATTTTTTTTTTTTTGCACAGCTCACCCTAAATTTGCATAATCCAGGCACTCCTGTAATATGAAGAAAAAGGCAGCACGAATGAATCCCCCGGATCTGGGGTCATGAGAGACTTCAGTAACATATTTTCAATAGGTCCAGCACCTTGTAATTTAAAATAAAACGTTCATTTTATTTATATGAATAAAAAAAAACTCCATGGTGTCCTCGAGGGCACCATGGAGTTTTTTTTATTCATGTAAATCAAATTTATGTTTTATTTTAAACTCCAAGGCACTGGACCTATCCTGAGGATAGGTCATCAATATTAAAAGCCTGGAGAACCCCTTTAAATCTGTTCTGCACTATTGTGGTGCTTCATACCTTCCCACCGCGATGTAATGATACTGTGCTTAGAAACGGGTAAAGGAATTGATGGGTAGAGATGAGTCAATTTTTCTAAAATTCGATTTGGACAGTTTGCTGAATTTCCCAAAAAGATTTGATTCGATCTGAATTTATTTGTGACAAATTGGGTTAAAAAACTGCTATTTCCTGCCTGTATAGTGATGTAGAACACTGTGCATTGCAGAAACATGCATAGAGTCCACATAGAGTTCTACAGAACCTGTTCTGTTACACACTGAAATAAGTAGTGCCCCCATGACCGAGTGGAGAGGGTGGCAACAGCATGAGGAGTCAACACAGTGGCGCAGTTACAGAGTGGTGAGGTGTCAACCACATAGGAGCCAACACAGTAGCCAGTGACAGAGTAGTGAGGGTGACAACAGCATGAGGAGTCAACACAGTGGCCCAGTCACAGAGTGGTGAGGGTGGGAATCGCATGAGGAGTCAAGACAGTGGCCCAGTCACAGACTGGTGAGGGTGGGAATCACATGAGGAGTCAACACAGTGGCCCAGTCACAGAGTGGTGAGGGTGGGAATAGCATGAGGAATCGCATGCGGAGTCAACACAGTGGCCTAGTCACAGAGTGGGCCATGCTGACGTCCTCTGACAGCTTGATGAAAAATTCCCACACCGCCGAGTATGGCATTTTCCCCCACCACTTGATGCTGACTGCCTGCTACCGCTGAACCCATGCACCACTACTTCTTTACGGACAGGTAGGCTTCTGCGTAGCAGGCTGTCTACCCTAGGCACGTTTGGCTCCATACCTCACACTGCTCCCACCATGCTGACTCACGGTCATGCTACCACCCTGCTGGCTCAGTCGCTGCCTCATGCGCAAGTTGCCACCCTCTTCTCCTGATAAAGATGAAGCACCCTTTTCACCCAGATCCCACATGTGATCAGCTACAGTTGCAAGAAAAAGTATGTGAACCCTTTGGAATGTATTTCTGCATAAATTGGTCATAAAATTTGATCTGATCTTCATCTAAGTCACAACAATAGACAATCACAGTCTGCTTAAACTAATAACACACAAAGAATTTAATGTTACCATGTTTTTATTGAACACACCGTGTAAACATTCACAGTGCAAGTGGAAAAAGTATGTGAACACTTGGATTTAATAACCGGTTGAACCTCCTTTGGCAGCAATAACTTCAACCAAACGCTTCCTGTAGTTGCAGATCAGACGTGCACAACGATCAGGAGTAATTATTGACCATTCCTTTTTGCAGAGCTGTTTCAGTTCAGCAATATTCTTGGGGTGTCTGGTGTGAATCGCTTTCTTGAGGTCATGCCACAGCATCTCAATTGGGTTGAGGTCAGGACTCTGACTGGGCCACTCCAGAAGGCATATTTTCTTCTGTTTAAGCCATTCTGTTGATTTACTTCTATGCTTTGGGTCGTTGTCCTGTTGCAACACCCATCTTCTGTTGAGCTTCAGCTGGTGGACAGATGGCCTTAAGTTCTCCTGAAAAATGTCTTGATAAACTTGGGAATTCATTTTTCCTTCGATGATAGCAATCCGTCTAGGCCCTGATGCTGCAAAGCAGCCCCAAACCATGATTCCCCCACCAGTATACTTCACAGTTGGGATGAGGTTTTGATATTGGTGTGCTGTACCTCTTTTTATCCACACATAGTGTTGTGTGTTTCTTCCAAACAACTCAACTTTGGTTTCATCTGTCCACAGAATATTTTGCCAGTACTGCTGTGGAACATCCAGGTGTTCTTGTGCAAACTGTTAACATGCAGCAATGTTTTTTTGGGACAGCAGTGGCTTTCTCTGTGGTATCCCCCCATGAAATCCATTCTTGTTTACTGTTTTACGTGTTGTAGATTCGCTAACTTTTGTAAGTCTTTTGTAAGTCTTTAGCTGACACTCTAGGATTCTTCTTCACCTCATTGAGCAGTCTGCACTGTGCTCTTGCAGTCATCTTTACAGGATGGCCACTCCTAGGGAGAGTAGCAGCAGTGCTGAACTTTCGCCATTTATAGACAATTTGTCTTACCATGGACTGATGAACAGCAAGGCTTTTGGAGATACTTTTATAACCCTTTCCAGCTTTATGCAAGTCAACAATTCTTAATCGTAGGTCTTCTGAGAGCTCTTTTGTGAGAGGCATCATTCACATCAGGCAATGCTTCTTATGAAAAGCAAACCCAGAACTGGTGTGTGTGTTTTTTTTTTTTAGGGCAGGGCAGCTTTAACAAACACCTCCAATCTCATCTCATTGATTGGACTCCAGTTGGGTGACACCTCACTCCAATTAGCTCTTGGAGATGTCATTAGTCTAGGGATTCACATACTTTTTCCACCTGCACTGTGAATGTTTACATGGTGTGTTCAATAAAAACATGGTAACATTTAATTCTTTGTGTGTTATTAGTTTAAGCAGACTGTGATTGTCTATTGTTGTGAATTAGATGAAGATCAGATCACATTTTATGACCAATTTGTGCAGAAATCCATATCATTCCAAAGGATTCACATACTTTTTCTTGCAACTGTATATCATCATCTTCCACTACTGTCTGCACATCACTGATATCACCCTCACCAGTCTCAGGGCCATGTGCCTGACCCCTCACAACACCAGCTCCCACGCGACTCTCATCATCGCTACTTGCCGCCTACCAGAGGAAGCAGCGGATCTCTCCTCTACACCTGTCTGTGGAACATACTGTACTGTAACATTAACTAAAGGGTAAAAAACAATAGTGTCAGGCCAAAATTTTGCACCAACTCTGCAACTACTGATTGACGCATTAAATTAAGTATAAAAGAATTTGAATACCCTAAAAGTGTGTAGTATCATGCCGTGATTTCACACCAACTCCTCAACTAGGGATTGACGCAATTAAGTGTAAAATAATTTGAACACCCTAAAATGTGTAGTATCAAACCAGTTTTGGGTAAAAAACACAAAACAGGTGCCGATCTCTCTATTACACCTTATCACCTGAAGTGTTAACTCACCCTAAAGTGTGTAGTATCAGGCTGGTATTTCACACCAATTTCTGAACTACTGATTGACGCATCAAATTAAGTGTATAAGAATTTGATCACCCTAAAAGTGTGTAGAGAAGTTTTCTGCTTCTGTGAAATGTGGCATCAGCGGCTAACCCTTTTTGGGTTATTTGTTCTCCGCCTTTATGGTGTGATAACCTCTAGTAAATTTTATTTTTTTTAATCTCTAGGAGCGTGCTTTCTTCACCTATGCAGCATGCCAGACCGCAAGTACTTAAATATCAACTAAGTACACCCCAAAGCTGTTTGTATCAGATTGCAATTTCACCCCAGAAACAAGGATGAATGGAAGTAGTTATGGGTGGGATTCAAATTTTTAACAACAGGTTCCCTACTCAATGGTGCATATGCAGTGTCAGGACACATGTTTACTGTACATATACATGTAAAGCGAAATTAGGAATAATGGTCACCTTTAATAATTAACTTTTAATAATATTTATATTAAAATAGTTGCCCTAAGATAAGGTGCAGAGAAACAAAAGAGCAGGGTAGAGATCCACCCTACTCGTGGTGAATGTACAATATCTCTAGGGAGGGAGGGAGGGAGGAAAGGGGGAAAGGGGGTGCTGGGTCTCAGCCCCTATTATTACCCTGATAAAAGGGCCCTATTCCTAATTTCCGCAACCTCCTAACAAAAGCCCTCAGTTGTCCCTAAGCAGTGCTCTGACTGCCCAGCTTCGTCCTGAAAAGGGGACAGGTGAGGGGGGAGGAATTCCCTAGAAGCAAATGAGGTACACCACCTACAGATACGCTCACAGGTCCCTGGTAGCGACTGTAATTGGTACACTAGACCTATAAAGATCAGTGTCCTGAGAGAATGGTGTGTGTGGGTGTCACGGGTTGATCACCCCACACATATACAATATTGTGCTGAAATGCTCAGTATCCATAGGATGGCCCGACGCGTTTCTCTGTTATGTTACAGTTCGTCAGGGGCCCAAAGGAATGGATATCAGCAACAGTAGCGGCGGCCTGCCCTCTGGTTGGGACAGGTCACCAGATTCCAATTAAACTGTACTCAGCAATGGTTATTAACAGCTGATATGTATCATGTCTCCTTCATACATCTCCCATAGTATGGCAGTATAGCAAAAGCCACAATCACAAGTGGGGGTGGAAGGAATACTACTTAGCTCGTCAGGAGTTCCTCCCCAGTCTGTATGCTGGATCCCGCGTGTGGCAGTGCAGCCACACGCGGGATCCAGCATACAGACTGGGGAGGAACTGGAACCAGTCTGCATCGTAGGAACAGGTCCACTGACCGGTCACTCCTGACGAGCTAAGTAGTATTACTTCCACCCCCACTTGTGATTGCGGCTTTTGCTATACTGCCACACTATGGGAGATGTATGAAGGAGACATGATACATATCAGCTGTTAGTAATCATTGCTGAGTACAGTTTAATTGGAATCTGGTGACCTGTCCCAACCAGAGGGCAGGCCGCCGCTACTGTTGCTGATATCCATTCCTTTGGGCCCCTGACGAACTGTAACATAACAGAGAAACGCGTCGGGCCATCCTATGGATACTGAGCATTTCAGCACAATATTGTATATGTGTGGGGTGATCAACCCGTGACACCCACACACACCATTCTCTCAGGACACTGATCTTTATAGGTCTAGTGTACCAATTACAGTCGCTACCAGGGACCTGTGAGCGTATCTGTAGGTGGTGTACATCATTTGCTTCTAGGGAATTCCTGTCCCCTTTTCAGGACGAAGCTGGGCAGTCAGAGCACTGCTTAGGGACAACTGAGGGCTTTTGTTAGGAGGTTGCGGAGTGTAGGAATAGGGCCCTTTTATCAGGGTAATAATAGGGGCTGAGACCCAGCACCCCCTTTCCCCCTTTCCTCCCTCCCTCCCTAGAGATATTGTACATTCACCACGAGTAGGGTGGATCTCTACCCTGCTCTTTTGTTTCTCTGCACCTTATCTTAGGGCAACTATTTTAATATAAATATTATTAAAAGTTAATTATTAAAGGTGACCATTATTCCAAATTTCGCTTTACATAATTACTAGGTACCTTATACCCCAACGGCTCATTAATTGTTTAGTCTAGTCTGTACATATACATGCACAATATATATGTAACACACATAAATACACCATATACATGGTACACATACATAAATACACTACACACACATAACACCCAACTAAGGAGCTAAACTATCAGTGGCACATGAAGTAATGGAAGTGAACATCTCCAGCTGCCCTGCCAACACCAGAGCACCGGATCGGGACTCAACAGGACTGTAATTTTAACAACCGGATCTGGAGAACTGGAGGGAACTGGCTAAATCCCATGCCTGGTTATATATCACCTAAATACACCCCAAAACTGTTTGTATCAGACTGCAATTTCACAACAGAATCAAGGCGGAATGGATGTACTTATATATCAACTAAATACACCCCAAAACTGGTTGTATCAGACCGTATTTTCACCCCAATAACAGAAGCAAGGATTATTGGAAATACTAATGTATCAAAGAATGCAAACAACCTAAAATCTGTAGTAATAGATCACTTTTAGTAACCCCAATTAGTGCAGCAAGGTGTAATAGCATAGCCCCTATTACCCAGGCTTTACACTCTCCTATTGGTCTCTTCTCTCTCACTACAGTGTGGATAGTGCCTCCCTGTCCTTTTCCCACACTATGAATAATTTTCCCCTGAACTGCTCAATAGTTGTTTTTTTTATGAATAAAGTCTTTCCTAAACACTGTCCCTTTTTTTTTTTAAAGATTTTTTATTTTCTTCATAATAAACCACAAAGCACATTATAGTAGAAAAAGCAGCCAATACAGCGAAACTTCCATACAAAAATATACAGCTATCCTATACAGGGAGTGCAGAATTATTAGGCAAGTTGTATTTTTGAGGATTAATTTTATTATTGAACAACAACCATGTTCTCAATGAACCCAAAAAACTCATTAATATCAAAGCTGAATATTTTTGGAAGTAGTTTTTAGTTTGTTTTTAGTTTTAGCTATTTTAGGGGGATATCTGTGTGTGCAGGTGACTATTACTGTGCATAATTATTAGGCAACTTAACAAAAAACAAATATATACCCATTTCAATTATTTATTTTTACCAGTAAAACCAATATAACATCTCAACATTCACAAATATACATTTCTGACATTCAAAAACAAAACAAAAACAAATCAGTGACCAATATAGCCACCTTTCTTTGCAAGGACACTCAAAAGCCTGCCATCCATGGATTCTGTCAGTGTTTTGATCTGTTCACCATCAACATTGCGTGCAGCAGCAACCACAGCCTCCCAGACACTGTTCAGAGAGGTGTACTGTTTTCCCTCCTTGTAAATCTCACATTTGATGATGGACCACAGGTTCTCAATGGGGTTCAGATCAGGTGAACAAGGAGGCCATATCATTAGTTTTTCTTCTTTTATACCCTTTCTTGCCAGCCACGCTGTGGAGTACTTGGACGCGTGTGATGGAGCATTGTCCTGCATGAAAATCATGTTTTTCTTGAAGGATGCAGACTTCTTCCTGTACCACTGCTTGAAGAAGGTGTCTTCCAGAAACTGGCAGTAGGACTGGGAGTTGAGCTTGACTCCATCCTCAACCCGAAAAGGCCCCACAAGCTCATCTTTGATGATACCAGCCCAAACCAGTACTCCACCTCCACCTTGCTGGCATCTGAGTCGGACTGGAGCTCTCTGCCCTTTACCAATCCAGCCACGGGCCCATCCATCTGGCCCATCAAGACTCACTCTCATTCCATCAGTCCATAAAACCTTAGAAAAATCAGTCTTGAGATATTTCTTGGCCCAGTCTTGATGTTTCAGCTTGTGTGTCTTGTTCAGTGGTGGTCGTCTTTCAGCCTTTCTTACCTTGGCCATGTCTCTGAGTATTGCACACCTTGTGCTTTTGGGCACTCCAGTGATGTTGCAGCTCTGAAATATGGCCAAACTGGTGGCAAGTGGCATCTTGGCAGCTGCACGCTTGACTTTTCTCAGTTCATGGGCAGTTAGTTTGCGCCTTGGTTTTTCCACATGCTTCTTGCGACCCTGTTGACTATTTTGAATGAAACGCTTGATTGTTCGATGATCACGCTTCAGAAGCTTTGCAATTTTAAGAGTGCTGCATCCCTCTGCAAGATATCTCACTATTTTTGACTTTTCTGAGCCTGTCAAGTCCTTCTTTTGACCCATTTTGCCAAAGGAAAAGAAGTTGCCTAATAATTATGCACACCTGATATAGGGTGTTGATGTCATTAGACCACACCCCTTCTCATTACAGAGATGCACATCACCTAATATGATTAATTGGTAGTAGGCTTTCGAGCCTATACAGCTTGGAGTAAGACAACATGCATAAAGAGGATGATGTGGTCAAAATACTAATTTGCCTAATAATTCTGCACTCCCTGTATACGCATGTTAGAATCCTTCAAAGATTATGCAATGGGCTGCAGATTCGTACTTACTACATGTAATACAGCTATAAACACCCATCCCGTCCCCCCCTATTGGCTGTCGTCACTACCAGCTCTAATAAAAACCATGATAGTTACCCCAGATGTTATATCTGGGCAGTCTTACGTGCCGCTCTCCGTTTCCTTTCCATATCCTCATACACTTTAATTTGTTGAAGGTACAGGATCCATTCATTTATTGAAGGTGGAGAAACAGAACCCCAATGTTTGACTAAAATAACTTTTTCCACCCCGGTATATGATCTGGCAGTGACAGCGGGCTGGACCACACCGCACCCGCCCGCTGTCACTGCCAGATCATATACCGCTTAATGGCAAATTGAATCAGCTGTGTGCAGCAATTTTTTTCTTTTAAGGACTACGACTAACAAGTCTTTTGCGAGCACCAGCGACAGCGGTGTGCGGTGCTTCACTTTGTGATTACTATAAAAAGTCTCAGCCTGCTCGGTCTCCGCCATTTTACAGTGAACTTAGTGCAGGGATCATGCACTGGATCATGTATGCAACATAAAACAAGTTGTGAATAATAAATTTCACCGATTAATGGCAAATTGAATCAGCTGTGTGCAGCAATTTTTTTCTATTAGATACTTTTTATAGGGCTGTGACATCATAGGGGCTAGCTGGCTGCTGATTGGCTGGCTGGCTGCATGCATGGCATTGTGGGTCAACCCTCGTTCCCGGACTTTTTACTTCCTCATTCTAACATGTGCTGCAGCCATTTTAGAAAAAACGTGATTTGTAACCACAAAGCGCGAGAAAATATGTCAACTTATGATGGACCACTTTGCCTACAGGGCCCCTTTTTAGCTAAACATACAGTATGACAGGACACCCCTGATAAGGTCATATAATGCACTGGGGAACTTAGATATTTGCACATCACACTATAGATGTCTTTTAATGCATGAAAACATTTATAGTGTCTAGGACCAGATACCTTAACAATTTTGGCCATGTGATTATCACACAGTTCAATGGCATTTCATTGTGCAATAAATATATTTATTTACTGCCACCTAAATATCTCTTTAACTTGAAACCCACTGTACTATAAAGAAATAAAATTAAAAAAAGCATAAACCACAAATTAAAATTTCCCACGCTTTCTCTATAAACTGTCTAGCAAACAGCAAACACCAGCTGCTGTATGTAACACAAAATGTGCTGGCTGATGATCCCTCAGATGAATACTGTTATCTATATACTTAAATATCTCCAATACATGTAATAATTTTTGGATTAATTAGAGTGAGAAAACAGTTTTTCAACTAATGTAAATCTATGTTCTGTTTTCCAGTATTGTGGTGCTACTGCGCATGGTGTCTAATTTGCCAATACTTCCTTAAAGAAGACCTGTCATTATTCCTAACATCAATATGTATAATATATTGTACTTGTAGTGGCTCACCCTTCTTGATCGATGGATTTAGGTGCTCTGTCTTATGGCTCACCCATTACCAATCTTGCGGTTAATGAAGTATACTATAGAATTGACAGGCACTCTACCATCTAAAAATGTATTTAAAAAGTATTTAATTATACCAATTAATAACACACATTTAAAATATGTAAAAAAAAACATAAAAGAATGTATTCAAAAGTGGATTGGCAGATCAATATTTCATGATCATGATCAATCGCATATACCTCATTCCCCCAATTTGTTGATAGTTGATGTATATGCAGTTGATCATTCATAGATAATAAAAAAATTTAAAATAACATACAAAAATAGCAAACAATAAACATTGGTTCTCCTATATATTCATCCCAGTCTTTATATATATTGTAGTAGGTAATTCATATATTAGTCTTTAAATGATTGGCTATTGGTTTATGGTTAGAAACATAGTAACATAGTATATAGTCCATTTAGTTCGGCCTGTTATCCTGCAAGTTGATCCAGAGGAAGGCAAAAAAAAAAAACTGTGAGGTAGAAGCCAATTTTCCCCACTTAAGGGGGAAAAAATTCCTTCCCGACTCCAATCAGGCAATCAGAATAAATCCCTGGATCAACGACCTCTCTCTAGTAGCTATAGCCTGTAATATTACTACACTCCAGAAATCCCCTCCTGAATTATTTTATTGTACTCACCATCACCACCTCCTCAGGCAGAGAGTTCCATAGTCTCATTGCTCTTACCGTAAAGAATCCTCTTATTTGTGTACAAACCTTCTTTCCTCCAGACGCAGAGGGTATCCTCTCGTCACAGTCCTGGGGATAAATAGATGATGGGAGAGATCTCTGTACTGTCCCCTGATATATTCATACATAGTAATTAGATCTCCCCTCAGTCGTCTTTTTTCTAAAGTGAATAACTCTAATGTTGATAATCTTTCAGGGTACTGTAGTTGCCCCATTCCAGTTATTACTTTAGTTGCCCTCTTCTGAACCCTCTCCAGCTCTGCTATGTCTGCCTTGTTCACAGGAGCCCAGAACTGTACACAGTACTCCATGTGTGGTCTGATTAGTGATTTGTAAAGTGGTAGGAATATGTTCTTATCACGGGCATCTATGCCCCTTTTGATGTAACCCATTATCTTATTGGCCTTGGCAGCAGCTGCCTGACACTGGTTTTTGCAGCTTAGTTTGCTGTTTATTAAAATTCCTAGGTCCTTTTTCATGTCAGTGTTACCAAGTGTTTTACCATTTAGTATGTACTAGTGACTTGCATTATTCCTTCCCAGGTGCATAACTTTACATTTGTCAGCGTTAAACCTTATCTGCCACTTCTCTGCCCAAGCTTCTAATCCAGGGCTGGCCAACCTGCGGCTCTCCAGCTGTTGTAAAACTACAATTCCCACCATGCCCTGCTGTAGGCTGATAGCTGTGAGCATTCTAGGCATGCTGGGAGTTGTAGTTTTGCAACAGCTGGAGAGCCGCAGGTTGGCCATCCCTGTTCTAATCTATCCAGATCCATCTGTAGCAGTATATTGTCCTCTTCAGTGTTAATTACTTTACTCAGTTTAGTGTCATCTGCAAAAATTGATATTTTACTGTGCAAGCCTTCTACAAGATCATTAATAAATATATTGAAGAGAGTAGGGCCCAATACTGACCCCTGAGGTACTCCACTAGTGACAGTGACCCAATCTGAGTATTTACCATTAATAACCACCCTCTGTTTTCTATCATTAAGCCAATTACTTACCCACATACAGACATTTTCTTCCAGTCTGAGCATTCACATTTTATATACTAACCTTTTATGTGGTTCAGTGTCAAATGCTTTGGAGAAGACCAGATATACGACATCCATTGATTCACCACTGTCAAGTCTAGAACTTACCTCCTCACAGAAACTGATTGAATTAGTTTGACATGACTGATCCCTCATGAAGCCATGCTGATATGGCATTATTTGCTTATTTTAATTGAGATCCTCCAAGATAGCATCTCTTAGAAAACCTTCAAACTGTTTACCCAACAGTGCCAATCAGTGCCAATCCTGTGGAACACTCCCTGTCAGTATAGAGTAGGTAAATATCAGAAATTAGGGTCTGGCTATGTCATTACTTAATTTTCTTAGAATCATGGGGTGTATGCAATCTGGTCCTGGCGATTTTAATCATTTTAAGTCGCTGTTGTACTTCTTCCTGGGTCAGACAGGGCACTTTTAATGGGGAATTTACTTTTACATTCTGCATTTCATCTGACAGTTTATTTTCCTCAATGAATACAGTGGAGAAAAAAATATTTAATAGCTTTGCTTTCTCCTCGTCGCTCTCTGAAACTCCCCCTCATTGCTCTGTAAAGGGCCGACACATTCAGATTTATACTTTTTACCATTTATATAATTGAAGAACATTTTAGGGTTAGTTTTGCTTTCTTTGGCAATTAATCTCTTGGTCTCTAGTTTGGCGGCTTTTATTTGTTTTTACATATTCTAGTTTTTCAGTGCTTCCTGGCTCCCCTCCTGTTTTAGTGATTTAAATGCTTTCTTGTTGTCATTTATTGCTTTCTTTACAGATCTATTTATCCACATTGGTTTCTTCTTGTTCCTAAACCTTTTATTCCTATAAGGTATGTACAATTAGAATTTAGGATGGTTTTAAAAATATCCCATTTTGTGGCTGAATTTTTATTTTTGAGGACTTTGTCCCAGTTAGTTATGCCTATGGCCTCTTGCTTTTTTGAAGTTTGGTATTTTTGTTCCTCCCTGTAGAAACGCTTGTTTGAAGGATAATTGGAAGGTTATTACTTTTTAGTCACTATTTTCCAGGTGTCCCCAGATCTGCACATCTGTTGTTCTCAGTAAGCAGGCTTGGTTTATACTGTAATTAAACAGATGTGTGCACCATAGGGTAATTCTGCGAGTACCAGAAAGTGAGAAAATAAATTGCAAGGCTCACCTTGTAGGATTGTGCTAATGTTATGCACAACTCTAATGAATGCTCATCAGAAGGATCCTGAAAACCTGGAAAATGGTGGTCTGCAGCCACGGGAAAAGAAGGAATCTTCTTATCGGAGATGCCTGGAATCCCCAAGTAGGTATGTAGTTGAAGAAGTAAAACGTCCCACAAACAACGCGTTTCGGGGAATCACTCCCCTTCATCAGGTACAAAAGGCTGCACATATACAAAAGACAAAAGCTACACACATTTATACATGTAAGAACCACCTATTTTGGGGGTCAGTAGGAGTGTTCCCTAAAGCACCTTATGTCAAACTAATATGCATTTCTAAAATTTCTGTATATAGGGACATTGTTACATAGAGACTGATCGCCATTAAGTCATGCTATGAGGAATAAAGTAACTCTATATACTTATTAAACACTAAGGCTGGAGTTATGTGATAGACGTGTCACACAGAAGAGGCCGGCATCTGCAATGGAGAGGTTGGGAGCGCATAATGACGTAACAGTGACACGTGATCTGGACTGTATACGTGCAGCCTTTTGTACCTGATGAAGGGGAGCGATTGTATTGCTGCAATAAAATACCGTGCAATATTCATGCTGTCTAATCAGCACCTTGATATGCCACACCTGTGAGGTGGGATGGATTATCTCAGCAAAGGAGAAATGCTCACTGACACAGATTTAGACATATTTGTGAACAATATTTGAGAGTAATGGGTTATTTGTGTATGTAGAAAATGTTTCAGATCTTTGAGTTCAGCTTATGCAAAATGGGAGCAAAACCGAAAGTGCTGCGTTTATATTTTTGTTCAGTGTATATAAAGACTGGGATGAATATATAAGAGAACCAATGTTTATTGTTTGCTTTTTTTGTATTTTATTTTCTATTTTTTAATTATCTATGAATGATCAACTGCATATACATCAACTATCAACAAATTGGGGGGAATGAGGTACTGTATATGTGATTAATCATGATCATGAAATATTGATCTGCCAATCCACTTTTGAATGCATTCTTTTATGTTTTTACATATTTTAAATGTTTTATTAATTTTAGTGTTTTATTAATTGGTATAATAAAATATTTTTTACATCAATTTTTAGATGGTAGAGTGCCTGTCAATTCTATATTTTATTTAATTATTACTAACATGTCTGTTTTAACTAATATTTGCATTCCTCATGAAGTAATTTTGGATCATCTTTTCTTTAACCAGCTTTGTGCCAATACAGCTTTGTGCCGCATGTAGTGGATGCCCCGTGGATTTTCATGCTGCAAATCTGCATTATTGACAGTAACAGCAAAGAGGCTAAGCATTTAAGAAACCTCATCCACATGCTGCAACAATCTGCTTTGAAATCAGTCAATTTATGCTGCAGATCTCCACCAGGTTCATCTTTTGCAGTGTAGAGAGTGAAAACCACAGTCATTTCTGCCAAGTTACATGGATTTTTCCGCTGTAGTTTACCTCTTAATCTATGAATAAATTGACAGCTGGATGTTACCAGTTGGGGGTGTGCTGCTGTACAACCTCATACTGTCCAATCATTGCTGACAGTTTCAGACTGTATGGGGACACACCCCAGCTCTTTGCCCTCCTTGGTGAGTCCTCTGTATATGTTTGTGTGTAAAGATTTGTATCTGGTCATCTAGGGCCTTTGAAGTTGTCTTCTAGCTAGTTGACCGCAGCAACCCGAGATAACACAGGGCTGGCGTTATAAAACTCAAGAATCTAGCTATACAGGTGAAATAAAAAAAAGTGAATATTGTGCAAAATTCATATAATTAGTTAATGCAACTTAAAAGGTGAAACTAATATATGGGATAGACTCATTACATGCAAAGTGAGATATTTCAAGCCTTTATTTGGTATAATTTGGTTGATTATGGCTTATAGCTTATGAAACCCCAAAGTCACAATCTCAGGTCCCCTTTGCTCAGAGGGTATGGAATAATTAGCTGACTAGAGTGTGAAACTTTGAGCCTATAATATTGAACCTTTTCACAAAATTCAAATTTTAAGCTGCATTAATGCAATTCCTTTTCATTTGCATTACTGAAATAAATGGACTTTTGCACGATATTTAAATTTTTCGAGTTTTACCGGTACTCAGATTCTCCACAGTGACATGAGAGAATGGGGGGATGAATATAGAAAGACAACGTTTATAAGGTATGAACAAACAGGGCTGGGTGTCAATTCTTGGGGCTCACCGAAGTAGTGAAAATTTGTTCTGGTTTTCTGCCTGCCCTGGCACCTATTCCATCAATGTGGATCAAGAGTGTTAGGTTTCTGGTTTATTTTTATTTTTTTACTGTGCCCCAGCACAGTACCTATATAAACACGATAAAAGCTTATCATAAGAGAGGGCCCCTGGCAGTAGCTGTATGTACTGTAGCTTACCTGAGGAAGAGCAGGAGGTAGACCCTTTACCGGCGTTAGCCTCCTTGGTGAGAAAAGGGAGATCCTTAGAAGATCCCACATTAGTAAAGAGTTGACTGAAAAGCACGTGAGACAGCTGCATGAGACATTAAAGCCCCACTGGAGCTTTTTCACTGGGAAGCCATGAAGAACTCACCTAGCAATGCACCATGTAGACACAGGCAATCAACCTCCTCTCAGACAACCACCTTATAGGCTCTTTCTGGATGTACAGGCAGACAAAGAGGGAGATAGAGGAAATCTTGGTGCAAGGGTGATAAGAAAATCCCATAGCTCCTGGGCTGCCCCAGTAGTGCTGATCCCTAAGAAGGATGGGGGAACCAGGTTCTGTGTGGATTATAGGAGGTTAAATGAAGCACCTTTTTTTGATGCTGATCCCATGCCTAGGATAGATTAATTTCTGGAGCGACTAGCCAGTGCCTGCTATATAACCATTATGGCTCTAAGTAGGGGATACTGGCAGATTCCTCTGACATCAAAAACTCAGGAGCTTTCGGCCTTTATCATTTCCTTTGGGTTATATGAGTTCCTAACCATGCCTTTGGTATGAAAAATGCTTCTGCCACCTTCCAGAGGGTTTTGAATCACTTGGGGCCTGACCTTGATGACATTGCGGTGTTCCGCCAAACCTGGGAGGAACACTTGATTCATTTGAGCAGCGTGCTAGATAAAACTGCAGAGGCAGGTCTGACCATCAAACCTGAAAAATGCCAACTTGGCATGAGTGAAGTGCAGTATCTGGGACACTGGGTAGGAGGAGGTACCCTGCACCCAAAGTCAATTACGGTAGAAGCTATTACTGCTTGGCCTGTTCCAATGACTAAAAAACAAGTAATGTATTTTCTAGGGACTGAGGATACTACCAGAAGTTTGTACACCATAACAGCATCCTAGCTAAGACCATAATCGACCTGACAAAAAAGAAGTTACCCCAAGTAGTTACTTAGACTCCACTCTAGTGTGAACTGGCTTTCTCCACTCTGAAATTAGTACTGCAGGCCTCCAATTTTTCTTGGAGGTTCATAGTACAGAGAGATGCCTCCAACTACGGGCTAGAAGCTTTGCTTAGCCAGGTAAACGAACCAGGGAGAGACCATCCCATAATGTACCTCAACAGAAAACTTATCTCCAGAAAGGTGACCTATGCTGTAATTCAAAAGGAGTGCCTTGAAGAAATTACAGCCCTACCTGTACGGAAGGGACTTCACCGTGACCACTGATCGCAATCCACTCAGCTGGTTGAACAGGGTAGCTGGAAAAAATTGCAAACTACTAAGGTGGAGTTTGACCTTTCAGCACTAGATTTTTACTGTACAGCACAAGAAAGGCAGTCACCATGGTAATGCTGATGGGTTATCATGCCAAAATGAAGGTATTGTACCTGGTGAGTAGGGAAACTGTCCTGCGGCTGACAGTTCCCCTGTCACCTTTTAAAAGGGGGAGGTGTTGCAAATATTGATTTTAATTTGGGTCCAGCTCTTCCCCCTTCCTGGTGAGTCCTGTGCATATGTTTGTGTGTGCAGATTTGTATCTGGTCATCTAGGGCCTTTGAAGTTGTCTTCTAGCTAATATTGCCGCAGCACGGCTGCTCCATATGGCCATACCCTAAGGCAGAGTGGCCTGAGTATAACTAATGTATAGTGGTTCATGATAATAATAATTCAAAATAATTAGGAACAAATGGAATTTCTTGGCCAAGTACGGCAAAGTTGCCGAATATAATTTTTCAAAACTTTGCTTGTCTCAGATAAATCATAACTCTTTTAATGGTAAAATAATTGTACATGATGTTTCATTTCTTTTCCTTTTTATATATTGCAAGAAGTTGTCCTTTTCTTTGCTTTCCTCTGAAAGCCTGGAAGCAGTGACAAGTTTTTAAAGTAAAAGACGACAATCATGGACATGAAAAGTAAATTTTATTAAACATGTTTACAGAACATGAGTTGGAAGTTTATTTAAAAGCACAGGGGGGTGTTAAGACAAGTGGTCCAATAGAAAGATACTACCCAATTAGAATTAGTTCAGTTGTTTTGGCCACTAAGACAGTACATAATCTAGTAGTGCACCAGTGCTTCAGTTCTTCCTGCTCAGCAGGTCAAGCAGTAACCTATCAATGCCCTCCACAAATATGGGCATAATGGTTTCAGCCTGTATATTAACAATAAATAATTCACTTGGTGCAGGCAGTATGTCTATGAATCAAAACCTAGTGTGTACACCATTTCTACATGTGTTACAGCCCCACAGTAGGAATTTACACCAAAATATTTATTATAAGGAATTTGGTCCGTACTACATTACGTTTCCATAGGGTATAAAATAATGTCCATCTATAGGCATTTAGCACCAGACTATCACATCTAAGTCTGGTAAAAACCTGCAAAATGTCTATCAGAAAAATGGATGGCTTAGATTTCTTGGTTATGTCATTATCATTACGGTCAAACTGTACAAGTACATGCAACATACAAGCCAGCCTATGTGGAACTAACACACATTATTATTTCACCTTTTTTTGTCTTTTTTATTTTTATTTTTTTAACAAAACATGCATGCAGCGTTGAATTACTCCATGACATGCTGCTCTACTCGTGTGATCACAAAATTTGAATGGCCCAAAAAAGGAGGGAAACATCATCAATGCACCTGCACAGTCTGCAGCTTGTAGCACATGTACAGAGATCACGAGGAACTTCAAGGCCAAAAAAAGGAACAAAGAAAAGAAAAATGCAAATTGAAATTTAAGTATATTCTCTCTTTTTCTTAATCCCTCTAAAAAGTAAAATATTTTGCGTTAAAAAAACCAAGCCTTGTGCTTGCATCAATCTCAAACAAAGGTAAACGAAAATCTGATAAAAATATTAGTAAGTGCAGAATATCTCAACTGGAATTCCCAGTGATTTTTAAACAGCTCATACCATGCTCTACCCAGGACAGACAGGGGTGTCTAAAGTGACACATATCATAGACCTGGATACAGCTCAAAGTGTCATATGCTCATCCCCACCATTGGTCAGCATTACGGGATGTAAACTATACAATTTATACACAGAAACAAGTACAGCAACTGGCTAATGGTCAAAGAAAAACAGCTCAGACGATACTTTATCTGGAAATGCCAAAGGAAGGAAATCTCTTGCAGCAGCCTCGGCGTTGGTTACAAACAGACTTCTTCAAACCTCTCCCATGCACAGAAACAAATCAAAGAGAAAAAACATTAAAGCCATAATTTGCAATCCAAAATGTACAAAATAAAAGTGGGAAAACAAAATATTTGTAATATTTTAAACTGTATTTTTTTCTTTTTTTTTTTTTTTAAATTTTTTGATAAAGAATAATCTTACGCAATCAATCATTCTACATTTTCCCATACCGCAACAAGGAGTAACACAAACATGTTGGCATTTTTATTATGGGATGAGAAACGTTGGCAACATAAACATATCCTTTATTGGTGAAATAATGAAAGCTATTGCATCCATGACTATTCTGTAGCGTTAGTCACACCATGTAACAACATAGATGCATTTCATTGCACTTGGACCATTTCGAAAGGGGTCTGCTTCATGCGACTGCTGCACTGCAGCATCTGCGTTTATCCATAGCCCTGAGGCCAGAGTATGGGGGGTAGTGCTAACAATTGCTGTGCTCCAATAGAATGGCAGCATGCAGTATAATACATAAAATACATCTGTGGTTCCCAGTGGTGAAGCACTACATGAAAAAGCAGGGTCAGTAATAACAGGAAAGCACTACATAGCAGTGCTCCTCAAAGTCACTGACAGTATTTCAGGCAGCGGGGAATTTTACACGGAACCACAGCCATCATCACTTCTGCAATGCTCAGCTCCTATGAAATCAATAACAAAAGGACAAAAAAAAAAAAATGGTATGTGAGAATTGTCACAAATGCCTTTATGAAACTGGCAGGTTAACACAGTATAAAAAAAAAAAAATGGAATTAACAAGTATAAAATATGCTGAAATACCAATATGATAACACTGCTTATGGTCTGTAAAAATGTATCACAAACATTTCTAACAGAGTGAAAGCTTCCAGTTTTGAATTCATTGTCACCCTTACTATCCCACTGAGCATGTGTGACTTCAATAGTGCTGAACTGTATATTCATTTTACAGTACTCATATTCTCGCTTTCCTCTGCCAACAGGACTAATTTTCAGATATTTTTATTTTTTGGATCATTACTGAAGGCAAAAAAATAAATGATTGTCTGTCTCCAGCAATGCTTTTGATCATACGTATACCGTTCGAAATCTTTTATTAGGCATTAACATTGTGATTACATCAGGTTAGACTGCCTTCCAGATTGCTATGACCTAATGGAAGGAGGGCCCGTTGAACTTTCAAGAGATGATTGGGAAGCCCTGCGAGTAAGGGGAGTCATTGTTGGATCCACCAGGGACGAGGGTGGAAACAACTTGTACCATCCGATCACCACGCTGGACAGATCAAGGTCTTCCAGGAGAATCTGTGCAACACCCATAAAAGATTTGTGATCCATTCGGCCGTAGTCTCCCCAGACGATCACCTGGAAAAACGATAAAAAACAAATCAAACCATATACAGTACATAGTATAGTACAGTGTGTTATATTGCAAATTGTGTTCAGTTAACGACCAATTGTGCAAAGTTCATACTGCTTAACAAAACAAGATGCAGATGACACAAATGAGCTGAGAGGTCCGCTGCCTCTGTTCTTAGAAAAAATATTGAAACTTTCAAAAGTCAAATAGTAAATGATTGTATCTTGAAAGGAAATACATGATTTAAAATGTATAGAACTATTATTTCAAACATTTTATGCTAATGCTATCCTAATATCTGAAATACAGATGTTGAAAACATTAACTTGACACTCAACACATAAGATATAACTGCTGTAGAAGCTTTAAACTCACATGTCTCACAACAAAAGCGATTGAAAACAATAAAGTTAAAGGTTGCTGCAACTGCACATTTAATAACGTAAATTGCAAGATAATGTTTGCTACGTCTGTAGTCATAGCATTTCTTGCTATAATTGACATTATAGCTTGGTTATATACAATCATGGAGGGAAGTTAATCTGAGGTGAACACAATTGTGCTGAGCAATTGTGTCTAACAATCTTGTGACTTTATGCATTTAGACTAAGTATCTCGTGATTATTGTTCATAGGAAACAGGATTTTGCCAAATTTGCAAGTAGGGAACTGCTGATATAAGCAAGTTGAGTTTCAGTTTAGCATCAGAAGCTTCTGGCGAAATGCTGATCACGTGCATTACTATAACAATTGTTTAATCATGACAAGTAATTTTTCAGTTGCTATCTTTTATTGGTAATTTTGAGGGGGGGGGGAGTACCCTTCTCCAAGCTATGGTCAAAAAGGTAAAAAAGTCTTAATGGGACACAACCATTACAGAAACCAGTGTACACATCAAGGTGTCTGCGTCTTCAATTCTTAAGGCGGGTTTACACTGTGGCAGGTTGTCGGGGATGAACATACCTGTGAATGCTCATTCTTGATAATCTGCGCGTCTAAAAGTGCAGCAGATCACCAGATGAACAAGTGAAACACTTGTTCATCGGGAGAAACAATCGTTCATGCAGACACCTAAATTATGATTTCTGGGCAGCAAATCGTGCTGTCTAAACAGCAGGCAACTGTCGGGAAGGATTGCTTCGATGTGCTCGTTCGCTGCATGCAAATGCCACATTAGGCCATCTGACCCCTAGGAAGAAGGTGAAGCTAATATCCACTAATTTGAAGCCCACAGAAAAACTAAGTAAAGTCTCAACCATGATTTATTTTACATTTTTTGTTCAACATATTTGTGTGTTTTCTTTTTCTTTTCACTATTAAAAATGTATTGTACATTTAAAGGGAACCTGTCACTGGGATTTTGTGTATAGAGCTGAGGATATGGGTTGCTAGATGACCGCTGCACATCCCCAATACCCAGTCCCCATAGCTTTTGTGTGCTTTTTTTGTGTAAAAAAATAAATAAAATGTTATACATATGCAAATTAACCTGACATGAGTCCTGTCCGTGACTCATCTCACATACAGGACTCATCTCAGGTTAATTAGCATATGTATTGAATCGTTTTTTTTACACAATAAAAGCACACAGAGCTATGGGGACTGGGTATTGCGGATGTGCTAGCGGCCATCTAGCAACCCATGTCCTCAGCTCTATACACAAAATCCCAGTGACAGGTTCCCTTTAAACACAAATAAATCAAATTGTACTGACTGTACAGAGTAAATAATCTATTTGCTTAAATGACATGGACATCTTTGAGAGCACTTATTGCATTCTACTCATTTTGGGCTAAGACTCATTTTTTCTGTTTTTATTAAATGTGTTTCCTCTAGCTTTCAGTTTCAGCGTATATGCAGACTACTGCTTCCTTCATCTCAATGGACCCGTCAGAGAGCAGCTCTAATAGCTCAATCTGTTGCACTCATTTCTGAACTCCTGCCGGCTCGTAAACTCTTTAGGCTAAATTCTTTCAAACTGTTATGAGCCGTTAGGAAAGTACAGATAAAAGCTACAGATCGAGCCATCAAAACAGCTCTCTGATGGCTTCACTGTGAAGCAAAAATCAACAGTCTGCAGATACACTAAAGGTGAAAGCTGTAGAGGAAAAACTATTGACATTTTTAATAAAGACCAAATAAAAAAAAAAAATTGCCCAAAATGAGTAGAATGCAATAATATTTTTTTTTGCCTTTGCAGACTTTAAATTCCTGCATGTAAATTTGTTCACACCAGGTTTGTTGTAACAGAGCCCGGAAACTATAGGCCGGTAAGTTTAACATCTGTCGTGGGTAAACTGAGGTTTTTCTAAGATATGCTACCTCAATGAAAATAACCGAATAACACCAGATCAGCACGGCTTTATGAGGGATCGGTCATGTCAAGCTAATTTAATTCGTTTTTATGAGGAGGTAAGTTCTAGACTTGACAGCGGTGAGTCAATGGATGTTGTATATCTGGACTTCTCCAAAGCATTTGACACTGTACCACATAAAAGGTTAGTATATAAAATGAGAATGCTCGGACTGGGAGAAAACGTCTGTATGTGGGTAAGTAAGGGGCAAATTAGATATATTTATGTTTAAATGTACAATAAATGAGTTTTTTTTTTCCTTGCTCTGGATCAACTTTACAGGATAACAGGCTGAACTGGATGCACGGATGTCTTTTTTCAACCTTACAAACGATGTTACTATGTAAAACTAAAATACCTGCATGTGGATGCTGCACGGTATATGCTATTATACAATGTGAGTTAATAGGAGATATGCGAATTGCTTAGCACACATCGGCATAGATTGTTTTCATACATTCAGCATATATCTCAGGAGGTACATACACCAAACATGCACTGAGCCTAATTTTGTATAATTTAAATATATAATGACAATAAAATAGGTCCATAAGCATCTATCATAAAATATAGGATCTCATAATAAAACACAGTAAGTCAATTTAGGCTACTTTCACACTCGTGTTTTGGGCGGATCTGTCATGGATCTGCAAAAAACAGATCCGTTTCAATAATACAACCGCATGCATCCATCGTGAATGGATCCGTTTGTATTATCTGTAACATACCCCCTTGAAAAAGCTAATGCGAAACGCACGTTGGGGAGTGGACTGGTGGTGTTCGTGTGCGGTGTCTTAGTTCGATTGGTCAGTATCTGTTATGTGCTCATAATATTTTGCTGCCCTTATGCCTTATGTATTTCATGTGGTGTGCGTTATGTGACATCACTAATATGGCAATGTGGTTTTGATGTATTGAGATATGAATTTTGACATTATTTATTATTAAGCTTATACTGTTTGGTCACACCAATTTTTACTATCAGATGCTGACCATTAATATTGCACTTGCACTTTATTATTGTACGTCGACCCCCCACCATCGGTCCTTTTGGTTTTTAATGTTTTTAAATGTCTTGTGCTAATCATGTCTTTGTGAAATTTTCAATAAAAATTATGTCATTTTGTGATTTATACTTATTACAAACCTTTAAGGCCAACTTATCGTCTGTAAATGATAAACTGTATCTTATCATTTGACCCGTGAACAGTGTACTGTACAAGAGACTAATAAATATTGCATCATAGTGACAAATATGTATAGGGCTTGTGCTGCTTAGGATAGCCCCACGTGCCCCTGATATAGGGGCCCTCCTAGATATATATAATATAATGCCACCCAGGACCATAGAACACAATGGAGTAAAATTACTGTTCTCGATGACACCAAATTGGTCTGTATGCAGTATCTATCACTTAAGGGGGATGGAAAGAAAGTTAATAAGGTACTGGAGAAAAACCTCAGATAAATGATACAAAGGAGATGGAATCATTAAGACCTGCCGGTTTGGTGGTATTAAGCCTGAATGTCCACTGAGCCTCCTTCTGTAAAAGAAGAAGGTCAGTGTTGCCACCCCTAGATGATTTTCTAATCAATTCAATCCCCTGGAATCTCACTGATTCCACCTTGCCTTCATGGCAGGCACCCACATGGCGTGCTATTGGTGTATCATTAGATTTCATATTGTTTGAGATGTGCTCCCCAATATACTGCCTTAGCTCGCGCTTGGTCTTTCCAACATGTCATGAGGTAGACTACCCCTACTGATTTGCAGTTTATAAATGCTCTGATGTAGTAGAGTCTATCAGCAGTGCTACCACTGAAAGATTTGCCCCTTTGTATGTATCTGCAAAATTTACATGATCCACATGGGAAAGTTCCTGTCAAGGTGTTTTGTAGCCAAAGCTGTTGACCAGGACTCTGGTAAAAGCTGTGGACAAGACAGTAGCGTAGATTCCGACTGCGGCGATATGTAATCGTGGGTCTTGCTGGTAATAGGCTGCCAATGTCAGGATCAGATAGTAAGATATCCTAGTGTTCTGACAGTATGTTTCTCACTTCCTTGTGGGCTTTATCATAAGTTCCAATAATCCTGAGTGCATTCTCTTGCTGTTCCCTACTTTTCGGGCAGAGTAGTTGTTCCCTGTTAATACTCAAAGAATGTTGGAATGCCTGTTTAAGGACGTTTTGTGGGTATCCGCGATCCCTGGCAGCAAATCTAAAATCGGATAGATGAGAGCAATTTCTCCGTACCCTCAAATATTGCCCTTTCGGTATGCCTTTTTTCAAGGGCCTAGGGTTGGTGGCAGTTGGTTTCCGGTAGATGTTGGTGACAATCTGTCCGGACTCATTGATGGATATTGAGAGGTCTAGGAATGAAATTTGCTTCTCGTTAATTTCCGATGTGAAAAAAAGGCCATACTGGTTTACATTAAGAGCTGCGACAAATTCCTGAAACTGTGCTTTATTACCTCGCCATACAATTAGCACGTCATCAATATATCTGATCCATAACATGATCAATGATGTAAATTGTTCATAAATGTCACTGAACATGTATTCTCTCTCCCACCAGCCCAGGTAAAGTGGGGGCACATGGGCTCCCCATTGCCACACACCTGAGCTGGGAATCAAAGATAAATTGTGCATCAAGACAAAATCCAGCAGCTCCATCACAAACAGATTGGGTCGTTTGAGATGCTGACCCCTCTGCTGGAGAAAGGTGAGTACCGATTTACAGCCCAGATCATGCGGAATGGAGCTGTAAAGGGCCTCTACATCCAAACTAGCCAGATGCACGCCCTCTTCACTCTGGATGTCATTCAGACGGCAAAGGACATGCATCGTGTCCCTTGCAGATGAGGGCAGGCTGATGACGAAGGGTCTAAGAATCGTGTCAACATAGGTGCTGATATTAGCCGTTAAGCTCCCTATGCCCGACACGATTGGTCTGCCTTTGAGGGGGTCAGTACCTTTATGCAGTTTGGGTAGACTATAAAAAGCGTCCAGAATAGGAAAGTCAGGGAGGAGGTATGCAAAGACTTGTAGGGTAAACCAGTTCACCTGCCACATATATTGCAGTCCTTGGGTGCACAGGAAACCATGGTGAGACCTCTTGAGACAAGGATAAAGGAGAAAAGCAATCCAGCACTCCACATTTTTTTTTTAGCCGTCGGTTCCTTTATTGCAGTGATAAAAATTCGTACAGTTGTACAACCTCCATTAGTGTAATTCGCAGTCTACATGTTTCGAACTAAACTGTTCTTATTCATGACTCGAATAAAGGAACCGACGGGGCTAAAAATTTTTGGGGGAGTGCTGGATTGCTTTTCTCCTTTCTCCTTGTCTCAGGAGGCATGCAAACAGATTTATTAATTAAGTTTGACTCCCGGGCCTTTTGCAGGATCAGTGACAGTTCCTGTCTATAGATCGATGTTGGATCAGATGGTAACTTTCTATATGTGTGTCTATCACTGAGAATTTTTTGGCACATATTCTGATACTTTTCATGCGCCAAAATAACGATATTGCCGTCTTTGTCCGACGGTTTTATGACAATATCGTTATCCTGCTGAAGCCCCATCAATGCCTCCCTTTCAGGCGTTTGTAAATTGTCTAAACCACATATCTGCGACTCTAGATTGCAGAGTTTATTAAAACCACTGACACAAACGTATCAACCAGTGTGTTATCATTAATAGGGGGCATTTTAGTGGATGGGAGCCTTAGAGTAGTAAATGGACCATCCCCCTCCTCACGCAGACCCTCAGAATATAAGTCTGCTAGTAGCTACATCAGGAAGGTCCTGCTCCTCAATACCCCAACTCCTCACATCTACGGCGATCGTTGTGCAAAAAGAATTTGCGCCATTTTAATTTTTGTGCAAACAGGTGTAGGTCCTTGGCCCATTCAAAGAGATTAAATCTCTGAATGGGCACAAAGGAAAGACCCTTACGGAGAACCTGCATCTAAAATTCAGACTGAACGTTCTTCCATCTATTAGATTGGTCTGTTCCGATTCAGTTTCACACTCCGTATCTAATTCAAGGGCGTCAGTGTGTTTGGAACTGTAATCAAAAATCCTCCCTTCTTTAAAATCTTTTATGTCTCTATTAAACAATAAGTGCTTTTTTTCTTTTAGTTGTGCGGTGTATTTTTCAGTTGTCAGCTGAAGATTAGATTCTTTCTTAAAGAACTCAGTGTGCGTGTTGAACTAGTTGTTAAACCTAAAACTACTAATTAGACAGTGAATAACATCTGCAACCATACAAACTGGTGAGAGCAAATATCATTCACAGTCTGAGGCTCAAGACTGAGGTCAGCAGTTAAGATACCTGCTGGTCTCTTAACAAGTAGATCATGCAGTTCCACTATTGTTATGGAAAATAATACAAAAAAAGAAACATAGATATAGGATAATATAAGTTCGGGTCAGTAGATCCCATGGTTGGACTGGGACTTGCTACTGTACTTACTATTGTGTGAAAGGGGCCAAAGGCTAAACATACACTTAAAGGGAATGTGTCATCAGAAAATGATCTGTTTTTCTCTGACCTACTAGACCTAATAATAGGTCATGAATTCCTGTTCTGTACAGGTAACCTTTCGGTATCTATTATCATTATCACTACATGCAGAATTACAATGACAAGTAACACCTCTATATAGATAACACAGGATCCACCATTCGCAATAAGAGATATCACAGCTTATCAGCTCACTCCAGACCCCTGCACAGGTCACAGAGAACACTTTGAAAAGTCTCCCATATAAGTCAATGGAGTCCCCTTCTGTCCATTGTGTCTATGGCCCATGTAGTTGCTCTTAACCCCTAAGTGACCACCCATACGGCTTTTTACGGCAGTCACTAAGGGGCCTTAGTATAGAAGAAATCTCAGCAGTCGTGTCTTGATAGTATGATGTTTTTTATTTTTATTGCATCAATAATTTTATTGATGCAATAAAAACAAAAAACATCATACTATCAAGACACGACTGCTGGGATTTCTTCTATACTACTTGTGGAGATTGCTCATATCCCGTGCAGCATGCATAGGGTGAGTGCTGGCTGATTCATTTTTGTTACTAAGGGGCCTTAAGCTGGGCCACCGCTTTTTTACGATGGCCCAGTCTAAGCGCTGCACGGGTCCCCTGTGCAGCGAGGAGCGGGGACCCGGCTCTCACATGAGAGCCGCAGCCCTGCTCTAACAGCCTGTACCGGCAGGAGTGCCGATCCGGGCTGTTTAACACTTTACATGCCGCGGGCATTGGTGCCCGCCGCATGTAAAGTGCTGACAGAGGGAGCATCTGTCTCCCATCGGCACCCCGCAAATGTGATCGCGGGGTGCCGATGTGTGTGAATGCTGCCTGGGGTCTGATGTAGGCCCCAGACCAGCCTTGAGTCATTTCCAGCAGGCTGGTCAATGTCAGAATAGCTTAGTCATTAAAATGCAATGCACTATAGGGATAGTGCATTGCATTTTAAAAGCAATCAAAAAGCTGTCTGTTATAGTCCCCTTGTGGGACTATTAGGGGTAAAAAAAAGTTAAAAAAAAAGTTAAAAAAAAAGTTAAAAAAAAACTCTTTTTTTTTTTTTTTTTTAAATACGCTTTTCAATAAAAAAATTGCAAAAAAAAACAAACAGTCGGCACTCCTCCTCATAAATCGTGGTGCTCGCGTCCAGGGTAAGAATAACCTGCTTCCAATATCCAAAGAAAAGACCGGCACTTCACTCCTTGTTCAGAATAATGTTGCTTTATTCAAGCATAGAGGAGACACAACGCTGAAGCGACACGTGTTTCGGCTCGAATCCGAGCCTTTTTCAAGCATCAAAAAAGGCTCGGATTCGAGCCGAAACACGTGTCACTTCAGCGCTGTGTCTCCTCTATGCTTGAATAAAGCAACATTATTCTGAACAAGGAGTGAAGTGCCGGTCTTTTCTTTGGATATTCCTCATATGTTTGGTATTGTCGCATCCGTAACGAAAAAATAAAAGAGTTGTTTTATAAAAAGATCATTTAAAGGGGTCAGCCACTTTCCGGCTACTGTTAATCAATGTGTTTTTGAGATGATTATATGACACTTACTAATGTAGTCTTTGTAGATATTCTGGACCATTTTCTATATTTCATGAGGTATGCCCCCTTGTTTACAGTGCTGTCCACACAGAGGTCCTGTCCATAAAATGGCTGCTGATGGAGGTTCACGTGACCAGGTAAATAATTTCCATGTGATGTCTCCACCATTCAAACACACTGCACTAAACTCCCAACAGAACAAGTAGAGATGGCATGTTCTGTGTATTTAAACGTAGGAGACATCACACAGAAGTGATTTGCCTGCTCACATGACCCTCCATCAGCAGCCATCTTATGGACAGGACCTCTGTGTGTATAGAAAAGGTAGGAGGCCACAGCAGCATATCCACAAAATCCTCTTTATTCAAACGAGCGCCTCACGACAAGGCATAAAATTAACAGCGACGTTTCGGCTATGACTAGCCTTTATCAAGCATGTATAACAATTAAAATCACTGCATATAAATACCCATATTAGATACGCCCACAATACTGCTCAACCAGTAAAATCTAGAAATTGTAGGTAACACCCACCCATCACTAGATGTCATCAAAATTAATCACATAGATCAGCTGACTAGAATCCCATGTTCACCTGTGGGGAATTGTGTCATCCGTTTCTCCTTACAGGTGGTGGCGTTACGCCGTCCATAATGCGCATGTTGTCAATTTCCATCGCATCATCAAACCACGTCAACTGCAGAGCGCCGTCAAGCAACCACGTGATGTGTACGTCAGAGGGCAGCTCTCCGCCTATCCGCATTGATGAGCGTCATCAAACGGCGGCCCGCTTGCGTCATCGGAAGCGGCCGGCTATGCATCATCAATACGGGCGGCTGACAAGACGTCATCAAGCGGCGCCATGTTTATGAACTATAGTCGCGTCGCATAGCGATGTGAAAAAACAGACATGCGCATAAATGAGCAGCGAAACAACAAATGAGCAAGGTTCATATGTCAAAATAAATCATGTATGGAGTGACAAATATAGAGACACATAACCCCATACATTCTGACAAGTAATACAATAGATAAGATCAATATTGTGAAAGTAAAGGTCAGGGGTGAGTGGCATGTGGGCCCAATGGTTATGGGGCCCCCATGCCAACCAGGCCGTCCCTTAAAGAAAACAAATAGGTGGGTGTATTGGGCAATCAATTATATGGTGATGCAGTTGAAAAATATACAACATTAAAATACAAGGCAATACAACACAAGAGAGATCAACGTATGCCTGCCACATTGAATTCTAAATTCAACCCAAAGGGGTGTAAAGACTTCAATGTGTAGATCCACTTGAGCTCCTTCTTCCTTAATATTGCGTCCTTGTCTCCTCCTCTCCGCAAAGGTCCCACACTATCTATAACTCGAAAACGAAGTTGGTTGACCGAATGCCCTGCATCTACAAAGTGCTTTGCGACAGGTTTATCCATGTTTTTGTTACGTATGGTACTCTTGTGCTTATTAATACGCTCCCTAACCTCCATGGTGGTCTCACCCACGTAGGTGAGGCTGCAGGGACACTGGATGGCATATATCACATCCCGTGACCTACACGTATAATAACCATTGATTTTATATTTCTTGCCACTATATGGATGAAAAAAATGGTCCCCCTTGAGAACATTCCCACAATTGCAGCATGATAGACATGGATACGTCCCGTTTTTGCGGGGAGCAAGTAATTTTTGTTTCACTGTCACATCGCATATATCTGTTTTAACCAGCCTATCACGTAGGCTAGGATTCCGCCTGTATGCCATCATCGGTTGGGAATTGAATTCTTTTATCTCTGGCAACCCCCGCTGGAGTATATGCCATTCCTTTCTAAGGACGTGGGCAATGTCACCACTATCCCGACCGAAGATGGACACAAACGGAATCCTAGCCTCGGATGGAGTTCTCACTGTTTTCTGTAGTGCAGTGCGTCTGTCAACCAACCTCGCCTTCTTTTTAGTCCTATCAAGTAAAGATTTTGGATAACCCCGTTCCATAAAACGTGTGCACATAGCATCCACTTTTTGTGTGCACACCTCCTCATCAGAGACAATTCTTCTCACACGTAGAAGTTGGCTCCATGGAATGGAGTCAAGCATTTTCCGTGGATGATAGCTATCATGCATCAGAAGGGTGTTCCTGTCGGTGGGCTTCTGATAGAGATCAGTAGCCAACCGACCACCGGTCACGTACACCCTTACATCAAGGAACTGCAACTCGCTAGTCGAAGAGGTGACTGTGAATTGTAATCCAGGGGCTCCCGCATTCAAGTGGACATGAAAAGAATCCAATTCATCCACTGTACCTGTCCAAATCATAAAGATGTCGTCGATGTAGCGCCACCAACATAGGACCCTCCCAAAAAAAGGGGAACGGTAAACCAGTCTGTCCTCCACCTCGGCCATAAAGATGTTAGCATAAGTTGGGGCCACATTCGACCCCATGGCCACACCCCGCTGTTGTTGGTAGAAGGTGTCCCCGAAGAGGAAGTAACTCCTCCTCAGGACCAACTCCAAGAGGTGGAGGACAAACCGGCACACCCCAGGGGAGAGCCCCATGTCGGCCAGGGCCACATCGACGACACCCAATCCATAAGCATGGTCAATCGAGGTGTATAATGATACAATATCAAAGCTGACCAATAGATACTGGGCGGGTAATTCCAAATCCTGTAATTTCGATAAAAAGTGGCCAGTATCCTTGATATAGGATGGGGCGGAGGTCGCCCGGACCTGCAGCAGTCTGTCGAGAAAGACAGACAATGGATTGAAAACCGAGCCCCTACCGGAGACTATTGGTCGACCCGGTGGGTCATTCAACCTTTTGTGAATTTTGGGTAGTATGTATAACATCGGGGTGACAGGGTGAGGCACCACAAGATATTGATACAGACCATCATCGATGACTGAATCCCGTAGCGCCTCACCCAATATCACCCCGACGTCACGCATGATATCCCATTTAGGGTCCCCAGGTAATCGCTTATATACTTCAACTTCGCTTAGTTGTCTGTCAATCTCGCAAACATACCTAGCAGTATCCATGACGACCACCGCCCCACCCTTATCGGCAGGTTTGATAGTAATGCGGGTGTCACGTTCCAAAGAAGAGATAGCTTGTCGCTCAGCCTTGGAAATATTACTACGTCCAAGGCTGGTCGATTTAAGGGATTCGATCTGCTTGTGGACTATGTGGATATATGATTCAACCACATGATTGGAATGCGGTGGTGAAAAGACACTGGGTTTCTTAAGTGCTAACTCATTACATGTTAACAATGCATCAGGTATTTTGTTAATTGTAGATACTTTATTTTCCAATTTTTTGGAGGCAAAGAAGCCCTTTAAACGCAAAGTTCTAAAGAAGCGCTGTAGATCCAGCTCCAAAGAAAACCAGTCCCTCTCGATGGTGGGAGAAAAACTGAGTCCACGGCTAAGTACTTGAACTTGTTCAGGAGTGAGTACTATGGAGGAAATGTTCACAACCAGTTGCATTATCTCCTTGGGTTGCGTCTGGTCGATCTCGCAGACTGAGCTTGGTGCGGCGGTGGTTTCTCTTTTGTATGCCCGTTGGTGTTTCCTTCCACCTCGGCGACATCCCTGTCGCCTTGCCGACCTAAAAAAGGTGCTGACGTGGAGGGCTCATCGGTGGAATCAGAAAGTGTAGAAAAGCCAAAATGGCTACGGTCAAACCTTCTATTGTATCTCCTCCTAGGTCTGCCTTGCGGCTGTTGGTTACGCCAATTGTAGACTTTGCCGGCCTGATAATCTTCCAAGTCTCTGTGCCATTTTTCTCTTTTGACACGTTCTGTTTCGCTTTTATGGCGTTGGACCTGTTGTGTGATCTTATCACTATATGCCGTAAATTCATCAACATTAGACAGAGCCTGGATTTGTGTGTTTAAATCAACAATCATTTTTTTGATGTTGTCCACCTCTTTACATAGATAATCTATGTTAAGCAAAATCAATTCAAAAGAGTATTTATTACTCACCGCTTCGAATTTGCTACAAAAATCCGTGTCATTCGGAAAGAGGTTTGGTCGTAGATGGGACCGCAACCCTCTTGGAATGCGTTGATTCCTGTAGTATTCACGTAAAGTGCTCAAATGTAGCTCCATAGTAGTCAGTCTTTTCGACTCCTGTTCGCACTTACGCTTCAATAAATCAATGGAGGGAGTGCTAAGGAAGGAGACATCAGTGGGATCTGTGCCGATCAATCTGTTAATCTCATCCTCTGTGTACAAATATGCCAAGTCGTTCGGCGTCTCAGTGCTCCTATCAGAGCCTGGGAGTAGATCCATGATCACAAACAATATATTAAACGTAGGTATACTCCCCGGTGCACGCTCCCCGGATCAAGTAGTGAAAGAAATTGGGTCAGGAGCAGCACGGCAGACAGCTGATCTATGTGATTAATTTTGATGACATCTAGTGATGGGTGGGTGTTACCTACAATTTCTAGATTTTACTGGTTGAGCAGTATTGTGGGCGTATCTAATATGGGTATTTATATGCAGTGATTTTAATTGTTATACATGCTTGATAAAGGCTAGTCATAGCCGAAACGTCGCTGTTAATTTTATGCCTTGTCGTGAGGCGCTCGTTTGAATAAAGAGGATTTCGTGGATATGCTGCTGTGGCCTCCTACCTTTTCTATATACCTTTGGATCACGTTGGATCTGTGACCCTTTGCCCAGCTATTGCAAGACCACTAGATCGCCCTTCACAAGCCGTCTGCCGTGCTGCTCCTGACCCAATTTCTTTCACTACTTGATCCGGGGAGCGTGCACCGGGGAGTATACCTACGTTTAATATATTGTTTGTGATCATGGATCTACTCCCAGGCTCTGATAGGAGCACTGAGACGCCGAACGACTTGGCATATTTGTACACAGAGGATGAGATTAACAGATTGATCGGCACAGATCCCACTGATGTCTCCTTCCTTAGCACTCCCTCCATTGATTTATTGAAGCGTAAGTGCGAACAGGAGTCGAAAAGACTGACTACTATGGAGCTACATTTGAGCACTTTACGTGAATACTACAGGAATCAACGCATTCCAAGAGGGTTGCGGTCCCATCTACGACCAAACCTCTTTCCGAATGACACGGATTTTTGTAGCAAATTCGAAGCGGTGAGTAATAAATACTCTTTTGAATTGATTTTGCTTAACATAGATTATCTATGTAAAGAGGTGGACAACATCAAAAAAATGATTGTTGATTTAAACACACAAATCCAGGCTCTGTCTAATGTTGATGAATTTACGGCATATAGTGATAAGATCACACAACAGGTCCAACGCCATAAAAGCGAAACAGAACGTGTCAAAAGAGAAAAATGGCACAGAGACTTGGAAGATTATCAGGCCGGCAAAGTCTACAATTGGCGTAACCAACAGCCGCAAGGCAGACCTAGGAGGAGATACAATAGAAGGTTTGACCGTAGCCATTTTGGCTTTTCTACACTTTCTGATTCCACCGATGAGCCCTCCACGTCAGCACCTTTTTTAGGTCGGCAAGGCGACAGGGATGTCGCCGAGGTGGAAGGAAACACCAACGGGCATACAAAAGAGAAACCACCGCCGCACCAAGCTCAGTCTGCGAGATCGACCAGACGCAACCCAAGGAGATAATGCAACTGGTTGTGAACATTTCCTCCATAGTACTCACTCCTGAACAAGTTCAAGTACTTAGCCGTGGACTCAGTTTTTCTCCCACCATCGAGAGGGACTGGTTTTCTTTGGAGCTGGATCTACAGCGCTTCTTTAGAACTTTGCGTTTAAAGGGCTTCTTTGCCTCCAAAAAATTGGAAAATAAAGTATCTACAATTAACAAAATACCTGATGCATTGTTAACATGTAATGAGTTAGCACTTAAGAAACCCAGTGTCTTTTCACCACCGCATTCCAATCATGTGGTTGAATCATATATCCACATAGTCCACAAGCAGATCGAATCCCTTAAATCGACCAGCCTTGGACGTAGTAATATTTCCAAGGCTGAGCGACAAGCTATCTCTTCTTTGGAACGTGACACCCGCATTACTATCAAACCTGCCGATAAGGGTGGGGCGGTGGTCGTCATGGATACTGCTAGGTATGTTTGCGAGATTGACAGACAACTAAGCGAAGTTGAAGTATATAAGCGATTACCTGGGGACCCTAAATGGGATATCATGCGTGACGTCGGGGTGATATTGGGTGAGGCGCTACGGGATTCAGTCATCGATGATGGTCTGTATCAATATCTTGTGGTGCCTCACCCTGTCACCCCGATGTTATACATACTACCCAAAATTCACAAAAGGTTGAATGACCCACCGGGTCGACCAATAGTCTCCGGTAGGGGCTCGGTTTTCAATCCATTGTCTGTCTTTCTCGACAGACTGCTGCAGGTCCGGGCGACCTCCGCCCCATCCTATATCAAGGATACTGGCCACTTTTTATCGAAATTACAGGATTTGGAATTACCCGCCCAGTATCTATTGGTCAGCTTTGATATTGTATCATTATACACCTCGATTGACCATGCTTATGGATTGGGTGTCGTCGATGTGGCCCTGGCCGACATGGGGCTCTCCCCTGGGGTGTGCCGGTTTGTCCTCCACCTCTTGGAGTTGGTCCTGAGGAGGAGTTACTTCCTCTTCGGGGACACCTTCTACCAACAACAGCGGGGTGTGGCCATGGGGTCGAATGTGGCCCCAACTTATGCTAACATCTTTATGGCCGAGGTGGAGGACAGACTGGTTTACCGTTCCCCTTTTTTTGGGAGGGTCCTATGTTGGTGGCGCTACATCGACGACATCTTTATGATTTGGACAGGTACAGTGGATGAATTGGATTCTTTTCATGACCACTTGAATGCGGGAGCCCCTGGATTACAATTCACAGTCACCTCTTCGACTAGCGAGTTGCAGTTCCTTGATGTAAGGGTGTACGTGACCGGTGGTCGGTTGGCTACTGATCTCTATCAGAAGCCCACCGACAGGAACACCCTTCTGATGCATGATAGCTATCATCCACGGAAAATGCTTGACTCCATTCCATGGAGCCAACTTCTACGTGTGAGAAGAATTGTCTCTGATGAGGAGGTGTGCACACAAAAAGTGGATGCTATGTGCACACGTTTTATGGAACGGGGTTATCCAAAATCTTTACTTGATAGGACTAAAAAGAAGGCGAGGTTGGTTGACAGACGCACTGCACTACAGAAAACAGTGAGAACTCCATCCGAGGCTAGGATTCCGTTTGTGTCCATCTTCGGTCGGGATAGTGGTGACATTGCCCACGTCCTTAGAAAGGAATGGCATATACTCCAGCGGGGGTTGCCAGAGATAAAAGAATTCAATTCCCAACCGATGATGGCATACAGGCGGAATCCTAGCCTACGTGATAGGCTGGTTAAAACAGATATATGCGATGTGACAGTGAAACAAAAATTACTTGCTCCCCGCAAAAACGGGACGTATCCATGTCTATCATGCTGCAATTGTGGGAATGTTCTCAAGGGGGACCATTTTTTTCATCCATATAGTGGCAAGAAATATAAAATCAATGGTTATTATACGTGTAGGTCACGGGATGTGATATATGCCATCCAGTGTCCCTGCAGCCTCACCTACGTGGGTGAGACCACCATGGAGGTTAGGGAGCGTATTAATAAGCACAAGAGTACCATACGTAACAAAAACATGGATAAACCTGTCGCAAAGCACTTTGTAGATGCAGGGTATTCGGTCAACCAACTTCGTTTTCGAGTTATAGATAGTGTGGGACCTTTGCGGAGAGGAGGAGACAAGGACGCAATATTAAGGAAGAAGGAGCTCAAGTGGATCTACACATTGAAGTCTTTACACCCCTTTGGGTTGAATTTAGAATTCAATGTGGCAGGCATACGTTGATCTCTCTTGTGTTGTATTGCCTTGTATTTTAATGTTGTATATTTTTCAACTGCATCACCATATAATTGATTGCCCAATACACCCACCTATTTGTTTTCTTTAAGGGACGGCCTGGTTGGCATGGGGGCCCCATAACCATTGGGCCCACATGCCACTCACCCCTGACCTTTACTTTCACAATATTGATCTTATCTATTGTATTACTTGTCAGAATGTATGGGGTTATGTGTCTCTATATTTGTCACTCCATACATGATTTATTTTGACATATGAACCTTGCTCATTTGTTGTTTCGCTGCTCATTTATGCGCATGTCTGTTTTTTCACATCGCTATGCGACGCGACTATAGTTCATAAACATGGCGCCGCTTGATGACGTCTTGTCAGCCGCCCGTATTGATGATGCATAGCCGGCCGCTTCCGATGACGCAAGCGGGCCGCCGTTTGATGACGCTCATCAATGCGGATAGGCGGAGCGGAGAGCTGCCCTCTGACGTACACATCACGTGGTTGCTTGACGGCGCTCTGCAGTTGACGTGGTTTGATGATGCGATGGAGATTGACAACATGCGCATTATGGACGGCGTAACGCCACCACCTGTAAGGAGAAACGGATGACACAATTCCCCACAGGTGAACATGGGATTCTAGTCAGCTGATCTATGTGATTAATTTTGATGACATCTAGTGATGGGTGGGTGTTACCTACAATTTCTAGATTTTACTGGTTGAGCAGTATTGTGGGCGTATCTAATATGGGTATTTATATGCAGTGATTTTAATTGTTATACATGCTTGATAAAGGCTAGTCATAGCCGAAACGTCGCTGTTAATTTTATGCCTTGTCGTGAGGCGCTCGTTTGAATAAAGAGGATTTCGTGGATATGCTGCTGTGGCCTCCTACCTTTTCTATATACCTTTGGATCACGTTGGATCTGTGACCCTTTGCCCAGCTATTGCAAGACCACTAGATCGCCCTTCACAAGCCGTCTGCCGTGCTGCTCCTGACCCAATTTCTTTCAGGACCTCTGTGTGGACAGCACAAAAGACTTTGTAAACAATGGGTCATACCTTATGAGATATTGGAAATAATCATCTCACAAACACATTAGTCAACAGTAACCAGAAAGCGGCCAACCCCTTTAAACAATGTCATTTCCTGACAACATATTCCTTTAAATCAGACCCCAATCTGGACCAAGATATAAGAAGTTAGGATTACAATCCCCAGCTATAGAGAACAGTTGAGAGACCATTAACAACTTTACCTGGAGGACCTTTCCATGAGGGCTTTCTTCAAATACCAACGTCTGCTGATAGAGAGGATCAAGGGTTTTCCGTGCAATTCTAGTCTTCTTCTTGGCTATACAAGCTCCATTTTCTAAAAGGTACACTTTCACATATGGAGCTGTAAAGAGCATGTCACAGCAAAAAAATCATATTAATATGTTTTACACTATATAAACACAATATGTTTCACCATGTTGATTTTCACTTGCAGGCTACCAGAAATATTAAATATCATAAATACTATTAAAGCTCAATCAGTGGTGTGACTAACACTAGGGAGAGGATTCCTGATACTCTGCCTACGTCTTACCCTGGATACCCTAATGTTACAGAACACTCACCACGACAACTCTGATGCCAGTAACTGGCACAAGTGCCCTGCTCTCCTTTAGTGCCAGCATGTGGTTATGGTAAGTGGATCCACTGTGAGCCTGGTGATTGGAACCTGTTTTATCTTTATGGTTGTTTTATTGTGCATCAGGCTTAATGTATTGATTATAATTGATGCTTTCTGCTTTATATCCACTTGCAGAGTCCTCCAAATAAACTGTATTTTTGAGGATAATGCGGTAGGACAGTGGTATTGGGTTTAACAGTGCGCACCAGGGACAGGTACAAGGACAAGATTACTTTTGTCATAGCAATTGTTCTGTGAGAGTACCAGGAATCCTCCCCCTGCTTTACTGGGGCCTTTGGAGTCAAACCAGTAATTGAGCTCTAGTAATTTTGGGCCCTATTTTTTCTCTTGTATTATGTAGTCGTTTTTATTATTATACATATAATTAGTGATAGCCATGTTTTTACCCCTTCCCACTCGACGATGTACTATTACATCACAGAGCCTTGGTAGTTATCGCTCAGTACTGTAATATTACATAATGGCAATGCCATGAGCTCAGAAGCTGGGCCATAGCTTGCAGGTTCTGTATTATACAGCACGCACCCAGTTCTCCCTGCCAGGATCAGAGGTTAACTCTAATCCTGGCAGTTTATCTCCCTCCTGCTATACCTAAGCAGTTAGACGAAAGGAGGGAGCTCCCTCTATCCTCTGATGACCACCCCACAAACATATTTGCGGGGTGGCTTGTACTTCACATGGTGGCCAGCAGTGTCCTTAAGGGCCCCAGGTCTGCCATGTCCCAGCTGCTAATACATCCTGACTGGCAGGATGTAATAGCCTGCCCGGCAGAAAAGTACAAGAGATCAAAACATCACAGGTTTAAGTCCCCTAAGGGGACAAAATAATGTAAACACAGTTTAATAAAGTTTTTTTTTTATGTGAAAAAACTATATATAATAAATGTATTGAAATATACCATTATTTAACCCACACAGTTTATACCCTTGAAATAAGAATTTAAGTTTTTTTTTATTATTATCCCGTCACCTCCACAAAAAATAGAATAAAAAAATGATCAAAAGGTCCCGTGTGATCCAAAATGGTATCAATAAAAAGTACTGCATAGCTGGCAAAAAAACAGGCCCTGAAAAATAGAAAATCTATTGGTGTTAGAATCTGGTGATATAAAGAAACTTTTTTTTAAAGCGCTGCATAGAAATTAGTAGAACATACAATCATACTGACCTACAGAGTAAAGATAAAATGTCATTATTACCTTGCAGTGAACACTGTAAAAACTAAACTATGAGAACAATGGTGGAATTGCACTCTTTTTCCACACTGTCGCCCCTCAATTTTTTTTTAAACATTATACAATTCACCTGATGTACCCCAAAATGGTGCCATAAAAAAAGACAACTTGCCTCACCAAAAAACAAGCCCAAGTTGATGGAAAAATAAAAAGTTAAAGATTTTGAAATGTGAGGAACAAAAAACAAAAACTAAAATTACAATCTTCAACTACTGTGACATAAGGAACATGGCAGTGGCGTACCGCCCATAGAGGCAGACCACGCCATTGCTATGGGGCCCGCGGCACTGTGGGGCCCGGAGCGCAGATAAGGCCCCGCCCACACTATTTGGCCCCGCCCACTGACATGCGGCTATAGCGCTATGCGGCTGCTTTTATTCTCAGCCTGCCCTGAGCCAACTATTCTTCCCCCCGGCTCCCAGGGCCCCCTCAAGCCAGGAGAAGTTAGAACGCAGCCGGCCAGCCGCAGCTGAATAACTAAAATAAGATTTACAGGGGGCGGAGCGGAGGCCGGCGAGAGGAGGGGCCCTGCGTGACGCGGCGAAGTGAGGAGGGGCCTGGGGAGCGGCTTCAGTTGAGGTGCGACGCAGGACTTTTAGTCACGTACCTCACTGTGACCTCCTGCGTCGGATCTCGCGAGATGACGCGATGACGCGGCGCGGGAAGGCACAGTGAGCGATCCTGTACCAGGATGCCACAAGCTGTCCTTAGAGAGGTAAGTAATAATTTTTTATTTTTTTTTATTTTTTATGTACCCTACGTTCTTCCCTTATTGCAGAGGCACTGGGGGCACGAGAGGAGGACCACTGACAGTACTCAGTCAGTGGACATCATAGTATTAATGAGGGGGCCATTACATTAATAATAAAGAGGGGGGCATTACATTAATAATAAAGAGGGGGGCATTACATTAATAATAAAGAGGGGGGCATTACATTAATAATAAAGAGGGGGGCATTACATTATTATTAATATAATGGCCCCCTCTTTATTATTAATATAATGGCCCCCACTTTATTATTAATATAATGGCCCCCACTTTATTATTAATATAATGGCCCCTCTTTATTATTAATATAATGGCCCCCTCTTTATTATTAATATAATGGCCCCCTGGGCCCCTCTTTATTATTAATGTAATGGCCCCCTCTTTTTTATTAAAGAGGGGCCCTTATATTAATAATAAAGAGGGGCCCTTATATTAATAATAAAGAGGGGCCCTTATATTAATAATAAAGAGGGGCCCTTATATTAATAATAAAGTGGGGGCCATTATATTAATAATAAAGTGGGGGCCATTATATTAATAATAAAGTGGGGGCCATTATATTAATAATAAAGTGGGGGCCATTATATTAATAACAAAGTGGGGGCCATTATAATATACAGGGGGAATAATATTATGGGGAATGGGGGACTATCTGTCTGGCTCTAGCACAATATTGGGGGGCAGCAGGAGGAGTTGTTGAGACACCAGGAAGGAGAGGTTTATAGTAAAGTGAGGAACCTAAATTTTTTTCTGTGAAATTCTGCAGAGACGAGAAGCGGCTGAAAGAAGGTATCATGGCGATCTTATCTCCGAATGAAGACGTTGAGAAAAGTCTACATCACAGGAGACGTCACTGGAAGTAACAGGTATGGTGCGGCATTCTCCTGTAATAATATTATCCATGCACATATCTGTATTTTCGGTAGGGTAAGGGGTATATAGAATTTGACCCACACTGCCTCAGCCCGGCCCCAGACTTCAGGTAACACTGTGTGTGTTCTGAATTCTGGGGCCTCACACCCATCTACATTATCTGTACTCAGAGAGTTATCACTGTGTTACATAGGACTGCTAGTGATCTACTACAGTATTTGTTAAAAGGGGCGTGCCCGGGGTAGGGGGGGGGGAGTAGGAAGAAAGCACACTGTCCTGAGAATTTTGGGGGGGGCATTAGGGGTTGGGGGGGCTCATAGAGGACAGTGTGCTTTCCTCCTACACCTACTCCTTCCTAACAACCCCCCACCCCCCCACACAAACACATGCGTATATGTGCACACTCAGCAGCAAGGAGTTAAAGGGGTTTGGGGTAAGAGAAGTGATGACAAAATGGCGCAGGTAGCAAAGGGGTTAAGATGTGGGGGATGGCTTACGTCCGGCTTTAGCACAGTGAACAGAGGCAGGAGGAGTGATGTGTATGCGCTCCTGCCCTGCACTCACTCAGTTGTGTGGCATACATATTGCGCCCTGTGTCCACTCTGCTAAAGCCTGGCAAGTGACATGCCCATTGTATGAAAATATAAAAAAAATAAAAATGTTTATCCCTAACAGTTTCTGTAGGTCATGTATAAATTTATTTAATGGGGGTGTGGCATGGGAGGAGCCAGGTCAGGAAGTGGGAGGGGCCATGGTGGGTAGTGGGCGGGGTTAAGGGGCCCAATTCCGATTTTTGCTATGGGGCCCAGTGATTTCTATGTACGCCCCTGGAACATGGTCTCATATTTCTACTATATGGACGCTACTGTATGATAGTTACTGACAACAATCTCACTCGCTCTTACCTGGTGTAGATTTGGAGCCTGGCTTTTGTATGAGGCCTCGAGCTCTTATTACTTCAACCTCTAACTGTCCTTTCTTATCCACCATTCCTATCTGTATGTCACCTGGAAGACATATGACAAGTTAGAATATACTTTTACATCCCATGTTTCCTTTTATAAGGATCTACCAGAATGTATAACAGAGAAATGAAATGTTTTAGGGCACTGCATGCATCATAGAGGATTTCTCTCACATTGCCTGGAGCTGCTCTAGTTACTATGCCCCAAAGCACATACAATTCTTACTTAATGTAATTTTAAGTGTTTGGCTTGGGAATAGATAACCATAAATTCAATAAGAAGGAATAATAAAAGTATACAATGTGTAATTATAGACATGCTTAATGAAGTATTACATTAGATTCACTAGGGTACCCCCAAGTCTCTAAAGTGCAACTGACAGATGAATAGCTGATTAACAGAGACAGTAAAACATTAAAGCGCAATGACATTAAAGCATATCAAGAATACTAATATAACTTGGAACATAAGAAAGAATGGGGATGGTAAGATATAGTACAAGGACTTCAGCTCAGGCCTGGTAGGGGGGTCTTGGCATCTACTGTAAACAAGACCATCCTGATATGCCAATAGGTATGGCTATACACAAACTATACAGTCTACTCACATTATTATGACCACCATCTAATATCCATATTAATTGCCATGTGCAGCATGGACAGCAGTCAGATGGGCTGGGAGTGACTTAATAAGGTCCAGGTAGGTTGTCACAGGTATTTGGAGCAAGGCTGACTGCAGTGTATCCCACAGCTGCTGGAGGGTGAGTGAGGGAGGATACATGTGGTCCCACAGATTCTCAATTGGGTTCAAGTCAGGGAAATTAGGGGGCCAGGGTAGTACTTGGAAGTCTTGGTCATTGCTCTTTTAATCAATGTCGGACATTTCTAGCCATGTGACATGTTGCATTATCTTGCTGAAAGATCCCATCCACCCCAGGGAAGACAATCAGCATATATGGGTGTACGTGATCTGCAAGGATAGATTCATCTCATACCCAAATCGGTTGAGAGTGCCTTCCACATGAATGAGTGAGCCCAAAGAGTGCTACCAAAACATTCCCCAGATTATAATGCTGACACCACCAGCTTGTGTCTGATGTTTCTCACCTGACACACAAACGTCCATTCATTTGATGAAGCAGAAAACGTGACTCATTGGAAAAGGCAACTATATAGTGGAGGTCCAGTTCTATTACTGCTCAGAAAATGGAAGCCTTTTCTGCAGATGAAACTTGCTTAGAAGTGGTGCACTGACCATTGGTCTACTTCAGAGCCTCATATGCAGTAGGGTTCACTGAACTGTTTTAGACATATCTGGTAGCCCCTTGGTTCATTTTGATGGTGAGCTGCTCTACCGTGGCATGTCGGTGCACCATCCTGCACCTTTGTAGCCAACGGTCACCTTCACATGGTGCCATTTGTCCACTCACCATACATGTTCACCACAGCAGTATGCAAACAGCTCACAAAGTACGCACTTTCAGAAATACTGTCTCTTTGGCCCTAAGCCAAAATTCATCCCTTTTTGCAAGTCCCCCCTTTCACTCATGACAGCAATGAGGGATATGTGTGCATACAGCCTACATCACACATTTTATATACCCACCATGCCAGCTCACCACATGCGATTTCCTTCCTGAACTACACACTGCCAACGTCAAAAGTAGGAAGTGGTCATAATAATGGGACTCCACTGTGTACGATGCTAATTTGCACAGTAAATTTCCACAAGAAAACAACATGGCAAACTATACAGGGAGTGCAGAATTATTAGGCAAATGAGTATTTTGACCACATCATCCTCTTTATGCATGTTGTCTTACTCCAAGCTGTATAGGCTCGAAAGCCTACTACCAATTAAGCATATTAGGTGATGTGCATCTCTGTAATGAGAAGGGGTGTGGTCTAATGACATCAACACCCTATATCAGGTGTGCATAATTATTAGGCAACTTCCTTTCCTTTGGCAAAATGGGTCAAAAGAAGGACTTGACAGGCTCAGAAAAGTCAAAAATAGTGAGATATCTTGCAGAGGGATGCAGCACTCTAAAAATTGCAAAGCTTCTGAAGCGTGATCATCGAACAAGCAAGCGTTTCATTCAAAACAGTCAACAGGGTCGCAAGAAGCATGTGGAAAAACCAAGGAGCAAAATAACTGCCCATGAACTGAGAAAAGTCAAGCGTGCAGCTGCCAAGATGCCACTTGCCACCAGTTTGGCCATATTTCAGAGCTGCAACATCACTGGAGTGCCCAAAAGCACAAGGTGTGCAATACTCAGAGACATGGCCAAGGTAAGAAAGGCTGAAAGACGACCACCACTGAACAAGACACACAAGCTGAAACGTCAAGACTGGGCCAAGAAATATCTCAAGACTGATTTTTCTAAGGTTTTATGGACTGATGAAATGAGAGTGAGTCTTGATGGGCCAGATGGATGGGCCCGTGGCTGGATTGGTAAAGGGCAGAGAGCTCCAGTCCGACTCAGACGCCAGCAAGGTGGAGGTGGAGTACTGGTTTGGGCTGGTATCATCAAAGATGAGCTTGTGAGGCCTTTTCGGGTTGAGGATGGAGTCAAGCTCAACTCCCAGTCCTACTGCCAGTTTCTGGAAGACACCTTCTTCAAGCAGTGGTACAGGAAGAAGTCTGCATCCTTCAAGAAAAACATGATTTTCATGCAGGACAATGCTCCATCACACGCGTCCAAGTACTCCACAGCGTGGCTGGCAAGAAAGGGTATAAAAGAAGAAAATCTAATGACATGGCCTCCTTGTTCACCTGATCTGAACCCGATTGAGAACCTGTGGTCCATCATCAAATGTGAGATTTACAAGGAGGGAAAACAGTACACCTCTCTGAACAGTGTCTGGGAGGCTGTGGTTGCTGCTGCATGCAATGTTGATGGTGAACAGATCAAAACACTGACAGAATCCATGGATGGCAGGCTTTTGAGTGTCCTTGCAAAGAAAGGTGGCTATATTGGTCACTGATTTGTTTTTGTTTTGTTTTTGAATGTCAGAAATGTATATTTGTGAATGTTGAGATGTTATATTGGTTTCACTGGTAAAAATAAATAATTGAAATGGGTATATATTTGTTTTTTGTTAAGTTGCCTAATAATTATGCACAGTAATAGTCACCTGCACACACAGATATCCCCCTAAAATAGCTAAAACTAAAAACAAACTAAAAACTACTTCCAAAAATATTCAGCTTTGATAGTAATGAGTTTTTTGGGTTCATTGAGAACATGGTTGTTGTTCAATAATAAAATTAATCCTCAAAAATACAACCCTGCCTAATAATTCTGCACTCCCTGTAGATGACTGAATAGAAAAAATGCATACATAAAAATCTTCATACTGTATTATTATAGGAACATTTTCATACATCCTATGGCACACTCCATTTTCCTATAACAAAAAACGGATGGCGCATGCAATCTGACAGGCATAAACCACTGTATGCCTCCATATAAAATCAGAGGTACAGAAGGGTCAAAGACCTCTGAGTGCTGTATTACGACTTTGTACAGCTGGGAATTTTAGAGATGGCTGATAAGTAATAGTTGGTAAAAAAAAAAAGCATATGGTTTAATACACTTTATAAAATACTTGACAGTAGGACTTGACAGTAAAGTTTGGCCTCCTGTCTCAGTGATGATGAGATTTTGGAATAAACAGACGAGTAGAACTTTTATAAATATTGCCTCAGCTTACACAATGGCAATCTCAAGGGCCTCATAACACTTTGCTCATGTCAATGATTTGTTTGCCTACAGACCAACTGAAATAACATTTTTCTTCTACAGAAATAATTCCTGTGATGTATATCTGCTATTTGTGCAAATAGTACATATAAAAACAAATGTCATGGTCTACAGATGGTATCTATGTACTAAATGTTCCATCAGCAGCTATTTCCAGAAGTAGAAAACAAATAAGATTTCAAGCAGAGTCGCCACAATTAAGGTACTTTCACACATAAGTTTTTTGCTACTGCCATTTATGTTAATTAGATGGTGTTTTATGTTTTTCTGGCTTCTTCTCAAAAACGCAGCATGCTAAAGCTCCTGAGGGGAGATTTATCAAAGACTAGCATTCTTCTTTGAAATCTCCTGCACTGCCTGAGGATGCGCCTAATTTACGACGATGCTCACGCCCTGTAATAAATTAGGCGCAACCTCCAGCAGTCCATGTGCCAGAATGAAATCTACAGCAAGTCAGAGCTGCAGTAGGTTTTTGCACAATTGAAAATAAATGTGTTGGCCCAATGCGCTCGTCCCCCATGAAACAAAATTTCACGTAAGTCCTGTTTAAAAAGTAACAAACACGTTGCTTGCAATTTTTCAATGCCAATAAAATGGCACAGGGTACCACTTAGTGTTTTTTCTGTCCTTTTAACAAAACCTTCTCTATAGGGTAACTTAGGCGTATCAGGTTGCAGCGGACAGGGACTAAGACCGGCGTCTAAATCGCCGATCTTAGTAACTGTCCTCCTTAATGCTACTGTTGCCCTTGGTTAGGTTCAAACCTAGAACCCTAGGGTTAAAGGGCACAAGAGCCAATCAATGAGCCACCATACTTTGGTCACATTATGAGAACATATTATTATTATTATTATTTTTTTTATATACAATGTAAGATCTGACTTCAGTGAACAAAATGCAGGAAACATGCTATCATGCGTTTTTTATTTTTTGCCAACAAACCAGTTGGCTGCTCTGGTGGTGATTTAGATGGTCATAGTAAGTGGGGTTCTTTATAGGGGTCCTGGTCAAGACTCATTAACGTATCGGAGCGTACAAATATTTATAATATATTGAATATTAATAACAAGCCCAGTGAACTTGTATGTCAGATGTTCTGACCCACATGAAGATTTGATAATATTGATAGTAAGTGCCTTGTACTCGGTATAAATAATACATGGTTTTCTTTTACATGGCGGGTCTGTAAACATCCGTCCGATGCAGTGTTTAGTCTCATATTCCAGCACTTGAACACATTCGTAAAGTGCTGACGTCCTAAAGTAGTCACTGCTTTACTAGGAGCTAAACTAAACCCAGTGTGCTAAATAGACAGTAGATGGTGCCAGTACAATACAATAGAGCAGGCACCTGTACACGCAGCACGTACAACTGGAAAGAAATCTCCCGGAGAATTGGTCTATTATTACTGCAATCGGTGATCCTCATGTTAAAGAATAGTAGAAAACAAATCAGATATTGTATATTAAGCCTGCATACCCAGGGGATTACATTTATTACACACTGAGTAACCATTAAATTAATATTAATATTCTATTCTAAAACTGCATGCACTCAGTTCTTATTCCCTAATGCCATGTATGAAATGGGCTTACAAATCTTGGGGTAAATACACATAGACAAGTCGTTAGGTCCGATCCTTCAGGTTCCTTTTGGCTGTAGATTCTGTTTGTTCTAGACTGGGTTCCGTGGTGTTGAAATATGTTCTATGTAGTGGGGTTACAAAGTGGATTATGGCTTATGAACTAAGGCTGAAACCACACACGGTTTATGCTTTTAGTGGCAGCTTTTTTTTATGCAGATTATTAAGCCTAACGCATGAGTTGACACAAAATAATAGAGAATCTATCATTCTTTCCTTTAGACTGGGTTCACACGGGGGCGTCACGTTTTGGCTCAGGATGCGTCCCGGGTGCATTGCGGCAAACCCGCGCGAGTAGGTACGCAATTTCAGGGTGCAAAGCGTTTTGCACGCGCGTGATAAAAAACTGAATGTGGTACCCAGACCCGAACTTCTTCACTGAAGTTCAGGTTTGGGTTCAAGGTTGTGTAGATGTAATTATTTTCCCTTATAACATGGTTATAAGGGAAAATAATAGCATTCTTTAATACAGAATGCTTAGTAGAAGGTCAATTGAGGGTTAAAAAAATAAATAAAAAATTAACTCACCTCCTCCAATTGATCACGTAGCTGCCAGTCTCCTGTTCTTTCTTCAGGACCTGTCAAAGGACCTGTGGTGACGTCACTGAGCTCATCACATGGTCCAATCACATGGCCCATCACCACGGTGATGGACCATGTGATGTAACTTCACCACAGGACCTTTAGCCAGCAGCTCATGATTAAAGAAGTAAGAAGAGATCGGCAACTACGAGATCAAGAGGAGGAGGTGAGTTAATTATTTTTTATTTTTTAACCCTCAATTGAGCTTCTACTAAGCATTCTGCATTAAAGAATGCTATTATTTTCCCTTATAACCATGTTATAAGGGAAAATAATACAGTGAATAGACTTTTATCTTAGCAACTACACGTGAAAATCGCACCACATCTGCACTTGCTTGCGGATGCTTGCAAATTTCACGCAGACCCATTCATTTCTATGGGGCCTGCGTTGCCTGAAAAACGCACAGTATAGAGAATGCTGCGATTTTCATGCAACGCACAAGTGATGCGTGAAAACCACAGCTTATGTGCACAGCCCCATAGAAATAAATGGGTCCAGATTCAGTGCGGGTGCAATGTGTTCACCTCACGCATTGCACCCGCGCGGAAATCTCACCCGTGTGAACCCAGCCTTATACTAGCCTCTCCTTTTAGATCCACTTCTGACTTTGGCTGAACAAATTTATCAAAAACTGTGTATGTGATTCCAGCCCTAGAAAACTCAAAGAGCTGTTCACAGACAGCAAATTTATCTCTTTGTATATATTTTCACACAAAGCAGATTTTGTTTCAAAAAGTTCTGCAAAGCAAACTCACTTCCACTAGTCTCAAAGACGTTATTTTGGTGCAAGTGCATGGATTTCTTCAAGTCCTGTGTACATGAATAGGACAGGTACATACAGTACAGACCAAAAGTTTGGACACACCTTCTCATTCAAAGAGTTTTCTTTATTTTCATGACTATGAAAATTGTAGATTCACACTGAAGGCATCAAAACTATGAATTAACACATGTGGAATTATATACATAACAAAAAAGTATGAAACAACTGAAAATATGTCATATTCTAGGTTCTTCAAAGTAGCCACCTTTTGCTTTGATTACTGCTTTGCACACTCTTGGCATTCTCTTGATGAGCATCAAGAGGTAGTCACCTGAAATGGTTTTCACTTCACAGGTGTGCCCTGTCAGGTTTAATAAGTGGGATTTCTTGCCTTATAAATGGGGTTGGGACCATCAGTTGTGCGTTGTGGAGAAGTCAGGTGGATACACAGCTGATAGTCCTACTGAATAGACTGTTAAAATTTGTATTATGGCAAGAAAAAAGCAGCTAAGTAAAGAAAAACGAGTGGCCATCATTACTTTAAGAAATAAAGGTCAGTCAGTCCGAAAAATTGGGAAAACTTTGAAAGTGTCCCTAAGTGCAGTCACAAAAACCATCAAGCACTACAAAGAAACTGGCTCACATGCGGACCGCCCCAGGAAAGGAAGACCAAGAGTCACCTCTGCTGCGGAGGATAAGTTCATCCGAGTCACCAGCCTCAGAAATCGCAGGTTAACAGCAGCTCAGATTAGAGACCAGGTCAATGCCACACAGAGTTCTAGCAGCAGACACATCTCTAGAACAACTGTTAAGAGGAGACTGTGTGAATCAGGCCTTCATGGTAGAATATCTGCTAGGAAACCACTGCTAAGGACAGGCAACAAGCAGAAGAGACTTGTTTGGGCTAAAGAACACAAGGAATGGACATTAGACCAGTGGAAATCTGTGCTTTGGTCTGATGAGTCCAAATTTGAGATCTTTGGTTCCAACCACCGTGTCTTTGTGCGACGCAGAAAAGGTGAACGGATGGACTCTACATGCCTGGTTCTCTCCGTGAAGCATGGAGGAGGAGGTGTGATGGTGTGGGGGTGCTTTGCTGGTGACACTGTTGGGGATTTATTCAAAATTGAAGGCATACTGAACCAGCATGGCTACCACAGCATCTTGCAGCGGCATGCTATTCCATCCGGTTTGCGTTTAGTTGGACCATCATTTATTTTTCAACAGGACAATGACCCCAAACACACCTCCAGGCTGTGTAAGGGCTATTTGACCATGAAGGAGAGTGATGGGGTGCTGCGCAAGATGACCTGGCCTCCACAGTCACCGGACCTGAACCCAATCGAGATGGTTTGGGGTGAGCTGGACCGCAGAGTGAAGGCAAGAGGGCCAACAAGTGCTAAGCATCTCTGGGAACTCCTTCAAGACTGTTGGAAGGCCATTTCAGGTGACTACCTCTTGATGCTCATCAAGAGAATGCCAAGAGTGTGCAAAGCAGTAATCAAAGCAAAAGGTGGCTACTTTGAAGAACCTAGAATATGACATATTTTCAGTTGTTTCATACTTTTTTGTTATGTATATAATTCCACATGTGTTAATTCATAGTTTTGATGCCTTCAGTGTGAATCTACAATTTTCATAGTCATGAAAATAAAGAAAACTCTTTGAATGAGAAGGTGTGTCCAAACTTTTGGTCTGTACTGTAAATTCCTGCAACAAGTTTGCTGTACGTGTGACAATATTCCTAGTTATAACCATTTTTATGCTAAACTAATATTCACAAGACTATAGCAATTTTGGAAACATAAACTATGTATAGAAGTCTGACAGAATATTAGTGTGCTGCAATATGCTGATGCAATGTAATCAGTTCCCAGGCTAGCACACTAATCTCATTACTGCGTATAAACTTTACTCCACTGGAAGGTTCCTGGGCTCATGACCTTAAGTAGAAATGTTCAGCTGCATTTTTTAAGTGAAGCCAGATTACAGTATTGCTTAAAGCAGTGATTCCAAATTTATGACCATAAAGTAACCCATGACCCACTCTTGAAGAACCCCAGCTCTCAGTTCTATCTTAAAGGGTGTCTGTCAGTACTTGTGACAATGTAAAACTGCTGACAGTGCTAAGTAGGGGTTGGGTAGAGCAGGGAAAACATTCCTTTTGCAGAGCTTTTATTATCAGGGATGTGAATATGAAGTTTCATTCTGCCAGATTTTGCTTCTGTAAGTGCACTGGTGGCGGAGTTTCACTGTGAATTGCTCCCTGCATTGAGCTGCTTCACAACCCAACCCCTCTGCCTTGAGTGACAGCTGAAGTATCCAACCAGGAGACCACTAAAGCTGTCACACTGCAGAGAGCACTACAAAGTGAAGTAGGACAATTGCAGGAGCACAACTTGATAAAATAAAACTTCATGCTCACACCACTCCTGATAATAAAAGATCCACAAAAGGTATGTTTGTACCACTCTTCTCGGTGCTATCAGCAAAAAATAAAATAAAATAGTTGCAAATGTTATAAAATGAAAAAACACTACTTAAGGAGTGTTCACATCTGAGATCTGTTACTTTAGACAATACTTTTTTTTCGATTTAAAAAAAACAGATCTCAGTCAGGAATAGCTCAAATGGATGCCAAATGTGCAAAACTGATGCTCGGGACCTTTTTTTTTTCAAAATCTGTTTTTTTCTTTATTTGTCTGTTCTTCTTGTGGATCAGAAGGATGGAAAAATAAAGGGTGATGTGACCCACCCATACCTCTTCCTTCCTCCTCCAATCCAATGCAGATGCTCTAGCAGTACCCTGCCGACCTTTGCTTACGATCTGCCACTGATGACTTGCTATGCCTTTCCTGTATTGCAAAGCACACTGAGAACTTCAGCTTTGATTTTTTTTCAATAGGCACATACAAAAAAGGATACAGACACCTACTATATATTTATATGGCTTGATGGTACATTTACTTCATGTGGTTAAGTTTGGGGGTGGGGGTTGGAGGGCTTCCTTACTATTGCTATAGGGCAAGCCAACATTAAACCCATGCTTATGTTTTTTTAACATTACAAAATGTCAGCATGACAGTCTTTTCTTTATGTGATTCTTACCCACTGCAGGTGTTGCTAATGTCTGTCGACCAACTAGTTGAGCAGGTCCAAGTCCATCTAGGAAGTCGCTGAACTGGCTGTCAACCCCCAATCTTACTCCTGGAAATATTAAACTGGAAAAAAAAAAGTTTTATTAGTTGTATTGAACACATTTATAATTCTTTACTTTGTCTGTAATATTGTCTATTTTTTTTAAATCAGATTGTTATATGTGATAGACTAATGACTAGGTGAGTTTTAATTCCAAATGCAACGTTTCGGCTTAGTGATGGACGATTGACAAAGGCTATCACTAAGCCGAAACATTGCATCTGGAATTAAAACTCACCTTTTTGGACGTGCTGTCTCCATTTTTTTATTTTTTGGACATCTACAAGTTGTTAATATTGGGGGGCCTTTTACCAGCTCCCTCGGAGACGAGCACCCGCAGCATTTTTACTTAGGAGTGCTGTCCACCCGTGTTTTTTATACTATACAAGCAGTCCTATCTGCAGGCAGCATCAGGAGGAGCTTAGCAGACAGGATCACAATACCTCAATAGCTGGATCCGGTATATGCAACCTACCGCTGGTGCCTAATGTATCCCACTAACTACAATGGGGTTTGTCGGTTTTCCGGCATAGGTACCGTACCAGCATACCAGCACTATGCAAGACAATATATTGCTGATCACAGAGATTTTTTTATCCTATTTTTTTGCTGAAACCTCATTCACAAATGTAAACTTAGTCTTAGCAGTGGTCGACTACTCAGTCAGAGAGTCTTCTGTGTATGAGCATGCATTCAGAGAAAGCTGTCAATCACTAAGTAGGACCGCTGATGAACTCCTAAGCACAGAAAGAGCAGAGAATTAAATTAATGATATTCAACTCAATAAAGAAGTTCAATTGGAACGTTTCTGACAAAACTATATATCAATCTTCTCTAGCTCAATCTGTTCTATAACATGCCGACTGCAGGTCATACCATCTTCAAAATATCAGGTTCCCTTTGAGAATTTTTCCTGGAATCTATGCAAGCTACTTGTAAACGTACCACCTTCAGGACCTGCAGCTATCTCCAGATTGGGAGCAGCTGCTACATCTAAGTGCAGAAGAAATGCAGAGGTGGCAATGCATGTCTGTGGCCGTCTGCATTCACTTCTCTAGGAGCCATGAAAACACATGAGTATGCTTGTTTGGCTGTTTTTATACCTCCATCAGAAGGGAAACAGAGAGAAACATGCATGACAACCCTTACGTTCATCCTTAGCCTTGGGTCCTAGGCAGGAACTGCAAAATCAGACACTTATGGCACCTCTTGTAGATATTTCATAAATGTCTAATTTGGGAATATGGTTTACTGTGGCTGAAATCCTTTAGGTACTGTATAATATCATCAAGGACATAGCTATCAACCAGCTCCTGGAGACCAGTACTATAAACAATGGGGGAGATTTATCATTAAAAAAAAACGGGCTTAGTTGCCCCTAGCAACCAATCAGATGCCATCTCATCTTTCAGAACTCCTTTGGAAAGTGTAAGGTGGAATTAGTTGCTATGGGCAACTAAGCCAGTTTTCCTTTATACCAATTTTGATAAATCTCCCTCAATATGTGATAGTAAAGGGCCATATTTTTAATTGGGGCCAGGGAGCGTTAAGTTACACCTCTGAACATCATCTGCTGTTATTATGAGAAAGTGTGAGAAAAGAACCTCAAATCCACAATAACCATGTGTATTTTTAAGTAATTTCCATATACAGTATTTATAGGTGTTCAGATGGCACTGTGGCTGTTCAGTAATATATTGATGGCTGTCCCAAACCACTATTTGCCTAGACATAGTTTGGAGTACAGAAGCTCCACTTTAAAACCATGTTAAAGATTGTCAGGGAATTGTATTATTCTCCAGTATTGTTGGAATTGATAATCCCAAAGGTCTGGTAAATGTTCCTGCCATTATAAATATACAATCACTTAATGTCTGTGGCACAGGCAGTCCAGAATGTTGTCGTACTAAGCAGTAATAGGGCCTCTTCCTTGGAAATGCTAGCATAGTTAAAGGGGTTGTCTTACAAGACACTTACTAATGTAATGTGATTGTCCATTTTGCTTCTTTTGCTGGCTGGATTCATTTTTTATATCACATTATACACTGCTTGGTTCCATGGTTACAGACCACCCTGCAATCCATCAGTGGTGGTCGTGCTTGCACAATATAGGTAAAAACATCAGCCTATGTGCACTCCTATGGACCCGGCCACCAGAGAGGCTGATGCTTTTTTCTATAGTGTGCAAGCACAACCACTACTGATGGATTGCAGGGTGGTCTGTAACCATGGAAACGAGCAGTGTATAATGTGAAAGAAAAATGAGTCCAGCCAGCGAAGGAAGCAATATGGACAATCACAATACATTAGTAAGTGGCTTGTATTAACTTCCTCTACATAATGAATTGCACTTACTGAAGTGACACAACCCCTTTAACGTTTTTAAGGGAATCACTGACCACAAGTCGTCCATATTACTGCATCCAAACACTGCTGCATGATGATAATTTAGATCATGACAGTTTGGCATTCTTTCTAGGTTAAAGGGTTTCTGTCACCAGATTTATAGCAGTAAAACAGGCTACTTGCGACATGTCCGTAAGAAAAACAACAATCTGTGTTGGTCCCATCCTGATTTGTGCCAGCATTTTGGAGAAAAATAAAGTTTTAATATATGAAAATGAGCCTCTAGGAGGAACAGGAGTGTTGTTGTCTCACCTAGAGCAGGGATGTCAAACTCGTGGCCCTCCAACTGTTGCAAAACTACAACTCCCATCATGCATGGACATTACTCAGCTATCAGGGCATGCTGGGAGTTGTTGTTTTGCAACAGCTGGAGGGCTATGAGTCATATGACATCCGTGACCTAGAGGCTCAGCCCTCTCTGCAACTGCCACACCCTCCGCACGTTGATTGACAGGGTACAATGGAAATCATAGGTTTTATACACAGAATCAAAATGAATTAGCTGAACTAGCCCCTGCTTTGCCCCAGTAATGAACTGAGCCTGAGAGCAAGCCCCTTCATACATGTCACAAACACAGAGGGATTTATTTTCCAAAACAGCAAAATAATGTCCCTGGGCAACCCTTTTAACATGCACATATTTTGTGATTCAAAAAGCCTTGTAGCCCACGTAATATTCAATCCTGCCCAGATTTCCAGAAACCTGTGAAATATATGAAAAAATTTACATACTTTTGTCATATGTTTGCACAGTAGAGGCCTATTTACAGTGTAAAGTATATTAGAAGTCTGACCAAAATCGTAATACATTCAGCACCTTCTTACTGCTAAAATGCAATCTAGTGTTGGGTTTAAAGGGAACCTATCACAATAAAAATGCAATGTAAGGAGCAGGCATTGTGATATAGAGCACAGGAGCTGAGCAGATTGATATATAGTTTGATGGAAAATTTATTCATCTATATTCCTGCTCATTCTGAGCTTTGAAGTCAAGGAGGCGGTCCTATCAGTGATTGACAGCTATCTCTGTATACACAGTCATAGGGAGAAGGCTGTCAATCACTGATAGGACCGACTGCTTGTCTTCAGTCAGTGACTGACAGCTATCTCTGTATACAAAGTCATAGAGGGAAGGCTGTCAGTGTCAAGGAACCATGAACCAGACGTACAACAAGAGGTAAGTGGAAATAAGAAGGCTTTATTGAAAATCAAGCTGTAAGGCAAAAGTCCAAACGGATGGCTAAACCGAAGCAGGGTCTTGCGAAGCCAGAGGTCAGGAACCGGAAGGGTAGTCAGACGAAGCCTGGATCAGGAACCAGCAGGGTAGTCAGACGAAGCCTGGATCAGGAACCAGCAGGGTAGTCAGACGAAGCCAGGATCAGGAACCAGAAGCAGCAGCAGTCTTAGAAGCATGTGAACACAGGAGGAACAAGCAAGGAACTGAAGCCACAGACCTCCTATATATATGAGCTAGGCATCCAGCTCCTCCCAGTGGGAAGGAGAAGCCGCAGGGTGGGAGGCTACAAGAAACCCAGAAACCAAGATGGCCGCCAGCACATGTCAAACGAAGGAGAACAGCAAGAAGGTAAGACCATGACAGTCAGTCACTGATAGGACCGACTCCTTGTCTTTAGTCAGTGACTGACAGCTATCTCTGTATACAAAGTCATAGAGGGAAGGCTGTCAGTCACTGATAGGATCGACTGCTTGTCTTCAGTCAGTGACTGACGGCTATCTCTGTATACACAGTCATAGAGGGAAGGCTGTCAGTCACTGATAGGACCAACTGCTTGTCTTCAGTCAGTGACTGACAGCTATCTCTGTACACAGTCATAGAGGGAAGGCTGTCAATCACTGATAGGACAGCCTCCTTGTCTTCAGTCAGTGACTGACGGCTATCTCTGTATACACAGTCATAGAGGGAAGGCTGTCAATCACTGATAGGACCGTCTCCTTGTCTTCAGTCAGTGACTGACGGCTATCTCTGTATACACAGTCATAGAGGGAAGGCTGTCAGTCACTGATAGGACCGTCTCCTTGTCTTCAGTCAGTGACTGACAGCTATCTCTGTATACACAGCCATAGAGGGAAGGCTGTCAGTCACTGATAGGACCGACTCCTTGTCTTCAGTCAGTGACTGACAGCTATCTCTGTATACATAGTCATAGAGGGAAGGCTGTCAGTCACTGATAGGACCGCCTCCTTGTCTTCAGTCAGTGACTGACAGCTATCTCTGTATACACAGTCATAGAGGGAAGGCTGTCAGTCACTGATAGGACCGACTCCTTGTCTTCAGTCAGTGACTGACAGCTATCTCTCTATACACAGTCATAGAGGGAAGGCGTCCAATCACTGATAGGACCGACTCCTTGTCTTCAGTCAGTGACTGACGGCTATCTCTGTATACACAGTCATAGAGGGAAGGCTGTCAGTCACTGATAGGACCGTCTTTAGTCAGTGACTGACAGCTATCTCTGTATACACAGTCATAGAGGGAAGGCTGTCAGTCACTGATAGGACCGCCTCCTTGTCTTCAGTCAGTGACTGACAGCTATCTCTGTATACACAGTCATAGAGAGAAGGCTGTCAGTCACTGATAGGACTGCCTCCTTGTCTTCAGTCAGCGAGTGACAGCTATCTCTGTATACACAGTCATAGAGGGAAGGCTGTCAGTCACTGATAGGACCGACTCCTTGTCTTCAGTCAGTGACTGACAGCTATCGCTATATACACAGTCATAGAGGAAAGGCTGTCAGTCACTGATAGGACCTCCTCCTTGTCTTCATTCAGTGACTGACAGCTATCTCTGTATACACAGTCATAGAGAGAAGGCTGTCAATCACTGATAGGACCGCCTCCTTGACTTCAAAGCCCAGAATGAAAAGGAATATAAATTAATATATGACAAGTTTTACTGAATCTTTTCCCATAAAACTATATATCAATCTGCTCAGCTCCTCTGCTCTATATCACAATGCCTGCTCCTTACATTGCATTTTTATTGTGACAGGTTCCCTTTAAAAAAAACTTGTGACATGAAAAGTGTGAATTTGAATACATATCATGCTCTGCTGTGCTGCTTAGTAGGGAATGTAGTGGTTAGTACATTGTGCAGTGTATAATGTTAGATGGGTTATCCCATGTAGACAACATTTAATTAGAATGAAGCCACCATGGCGACTCGTCTCCCCTGCAGTGGCCATGGCAAAGGAAATGCAGTATTACCCATACAAGTGAGCAGGTGACCATGGTCTGACTCAGTCCAGTTTCTAGATGGACCCCTCTAGGAAGTCACTATGCCCAATAGGACATACCCTTTAAGTTTTTTGTCCGCCCATTGCAGACTGGTTCTAAACCACAACCAACAACAAGTAAAAAGTCTTAGTAATGTTATTTATTCATTCAAACTATAGCTTGATGTTCAGCCAGGCTTTACTGTCCTCTAAAGGTTAAAGCGACTACTTTAGAGACCTACATACCCTATCAGTGGCAGGAACGTTATGTAATATTCTTTACACATCTGTGAAAATCTATTCAGCACTGAGAAAAATGTGCAATCCATGTCATAAGACCCAGAGATCACAATTTCTTTTTCTTTTGTATGGGATGAACGGAAATGAGGAATGATAGCAGACATATTGCTATTAATCTTCCTCCACCATGTACTTACTTTCCCTCAGAGCTGTAACTGTTAATACTTCCATCTGTCGACTCTCGGCTTGGCTGTCGCACCATACGACTCCTCATTTCAGCTGCCATTCCCGTCTCTGTGCTTCTCTGAATTGTACTTTTGAATTTCTTGTTGCCAGAATCTATAAAGGTGAATGAAGATTTAGTTAAGTGACACGCAGTCAATATCTTCTTATTGAAGCCATCAACCAAATCCACTGAATTAATACAGAAGCAAAGAATCTATAGTAATGCTTAAGATATTAATACTGCATCAAAGACAACCCAACTACATTTAACCCTTAGAGGACCTTGCAATGTTCCATTTTCATTCTGCACTTCTGCCATAGTTCTATGTTTTGTTTTAGGTTTTTTACGACGTTCACTATGTGATAAAATTGACCTGTTACCTTCATTTTCCAGGTCAGTATGATTACAACTGTAACACACTTGTATAGTATATCTTGTGTTTTAATACTGAAAAAATATAAAAACCTTACAATATAACAACAGAGTGCTGCCACCTGCTGGCCTGTATTGGTATATCTTAGTAATGGCTACCGAAGCCTGCTGGCTATTACTGTAATATAATAGGTTCCCCAATCTCAGTCGGAAAACGCTGTTATGGGAGAAGGAGCGTGCAGCTCCCGCTTCTGGACCACTCAGATTCCATGCTCACATTTCATCACAGCAAATGAGGGGTTAAATGTATGCGATCAGCCTGATGGCTAAACACATACATCTGCTGCGGAAACATGGCAGCCGTGGTGCGTGCCATCTTTAAAGTGCTGACTTTCGCCGTACATGTATAGCAGAGGTCAAGAAGGGGTTAAAGGGGTTGTCCCAAGAAAAATATTCTACATTTTGCAAACCAGCACCTGGATTTAAATACTTTTGTAATTGCATGTAACTAAAAAATTTGCATATCCAATGAGTTATATACTGAAATCTACAAACCGGATTCCCAAAAAGTTGGGACACTAAACAAATTGTGAATAAAAACTGAATGCAATGATGTGGAGATGGCAAATGTCAATATTTTATTTGTAATAGAACGTAGATGACAGATCAAACGTTTAATCCGAGTAAATGTATCATTTTAAAGGAAAAATACGTTGATTCAAATTTTCACAGTGTCAACAAATCCCCAAAAAGTTGGGACAAGTAGCAATAAGAGGCTGGAAAAAGTAAATTTGAGCATAACGAAGAGCTGGAAGACCAATTAACACTAATTAGGTCAATTAGCAACATGATTGGGTATAAAAAGAGCTTCTCAGAGTGGCAGTGTCTCTCAGAAGCCAAGATGGGTAGAGGATCACCAATTCCCACAATGTTGCGCAGAAAGATAGTGGAGCAATATCAGAAAGGTGTTACCCAGCGAAAAATTGCAAAGACTTTGCATCTATCATCATCAACTGTGCATAACATCATCCAAAGATTCAGAGAATCTGGAACAATCTCTGTGCGTAAGGGTCAAGGCCGTAAAACCATACTGGATGCCCGTGATCTCCGGGCACTTAAACGACACTGCACCACAAACAGGAATGCTACTGTAAAGGAAATCACAGAATGGGCTCAGGAATACTTCCAGAAACCATTGTCAGTGAACACAATCCACTGTGCCATCCGCCGTTGCCAGCTGAAACTCTACAGTGCAAAGAAGAAGCCATTTCTAAGCAAGAGCCACAAGCTCAGGCGTTTTCACTGGGCCAGGGATCATTTAAAATGGAGTGTGGCAAAATGGAAGACTGTTCTGTGGTCAGACGAGTCACGATTCAAAGTTCTTTTTGGAAATCTGGGACGCCATGTCATCCGGACCAAAGAGGACAAGGACAACCCAAGTTGTTATCAACGCTCAGTTCAGAAGCCTGCATCTCTGATGGTATGGGGTTGCATGAGTGCGTGTGGCATGGGCAGCTTGCATGTCTGGAAAGGCACCATCAATGCAGAAAAATATATTCAGGTTCTAGAACAACATATGCTCCCATCCAGACGTCATCTATTTCAGGGAAGACCCTGCATTTTTCAACAAGATAATGCCAGACCACATTCTGCATCAATCACAACATCATGGCTGCGTAGGAGAAGGATCCAGGTACTGAAATGGCCAGTCTGCAGTCCAGATCTTTCACCTATAGAGAACATTTGGCGCATCATAAAGAGGAAGGTGCAACAAAGAAGGCCCAAGACGATTGAACAGTTAGAGGCCTGTATTAGACAAGAATGGGAGAGCATTCCTATTTCTAAACTTGAGAAACTGGTCTCCTCGGTCCCCAGACATCTGTTGAGTGTTGTAAGAAGAAGGGGAGATGCCACACAGTGGTGAAAATGGCCTTTTCCCAACTTTTTGGGGATTTGTTGACACCATGAAATTCTGATTCAACATATTTTTCCCTTAAAATGGTACATTTTCTCAGTTTAAACTTTTGTTCCGTGATTTATGTTCTATTCTGAATAAAATATTAGAAGTTAGCACCTCCACATCATTGCATTCAGTTTTTATTCACGATTTGTATAGTGTCCCAACTTTTTGGGAATCTGGTTTGTATATGTGTGGTGCCACCAACACTATATATATATATATATATATATATATATACACTGATTGCATACATTCAACCCCTCAGATGCTGTGATGAAATGTGACCATGGAATTTGAGTGGTCCAGAAGCGGGAGTTGCGAGCTCCTGCTCCCGTAAATAGACAAACACAATAGAGAATTCATTAAGTTCTAGATAGAAGCATCGCTGGAACAAGAGGGCAGGTCCGTTTCCCCAAACTATAGTAAAGATAGTCAACATTAGAGAAAGCTTCAGTGCACAGTCCCCACAGACCCTCTACACAACTGCTCAGTCCTCTTCTCCCAAAACCCGCTTCTCCGCCATTACAGAAGAAAAACTCTCCAATCTACTCTCCAGATCACATCTCACTACCTGTGCATTTGACCCAATCCCAGCCCACCTCATCCTTAACCTCACTACAGTGTTTATCCCAGCCCTAACTTATCTCTTCAACCTATCACTAACCTCTGGTGTCTTCCTGTCTGCTTTTAAACATGCTACCATTACACCCATCCTCAAAAATCCTTCACTTGACCCATCTGCTTTCTCCAGTTATCGACCCATATCACTTCTTCCATTTGCCTCAAAGCTACTTGAGCAACATGTCCATTCTGAACTGCCCTCTCACCTCTCCTCCTGCTCCCTCTTTGACTGCCTACAATCAGGCTTCCGACCCCACCACTCAACTGAGACTGCCCTTACCAAAGTCACCAATGACCTACTAACAGCCAAAACCAGAAAACATTACTCTGTCCCCCTTCTCTTTGACCTGTCCTCTGCCTTTGACACTGTTGACCACTCCTTTCTGTTACAAACTCTCTTATCTCTTGGCATCACTGACCTGGCCCTCTCCTGGATCATATCATACCTCACAGAATGGACATTTAGCGTCTCCCACTCTCACACCACCTCCTTGTCTCATTCCCTCTCTGTTGGGTGTCCCGCAAGGCTTTGTCCTAGGACTCCTGCTCTTCTCTATCTACATTTTTGGCATGGAACAGTCCCATGGCTTTCAGTATCATTTTTTTATGTTGACGGCACACAAATCTACCTCTCTGGCCCAGACATCATCACCCTACTATCCAGAATCCCAGAATGCCTATCTTCCATATCATCCTTCTGCTCTCGCTTTGTAAAACTTAACATGGATAAAACAGAATTCATCATCTTTCCCCCATCCTGCTCACCCCCCCCCCTCCCCCACACCAAGCTGCACACTCTCCCCGGTCAACCAAGTCTGCTGCCTAGGAGTGACATTGGATTCTGCCCTCTCCTTCCAACCACACATCTAAGACATATCCACCACCTGCCGCCTCCAACTCAAAAACATCTCCTGCATCCACTCTTTGCTCAACTTTGAGTCTGCGAAACTAATTGTACATGCCCTCATCATCTCCCGCCTAGACTACAGCAAACTCCTCTGTGGCTTTCTATCAAGCACTCTCGTATCCCTCCAACCTATCCTCAACTCTGCTGCACGACTGATCCACCTCTCACCCTGTTACTCCTCTGCCTCTTCCCTCTGCCAATCCCTTCAGTGGCCCCCCATTGCCCAACAAATTCAGTTTAAAATACTAACAAATACATACAAGGCTGTCCACAACCTGTCCCCTCCCTACATCTCTGAGCTACTTTCCCGATACATCCCCACACGCAATCTCCAATCCTCACAAGATCTCCTTCTCTCATATCCTCTTATTACGTCTTCCCACAATCCCCTCCAAGATTTCTCCCGTGCATCCCCCATTCTCTGGAATTTGCTACCCCAACATATCAGACTCTTACCTACAGTGGAATCCTTCAAAATAAACCTATAAACCCACCTCTTCAGACAAGCCTACAACCAGTGACCCTGCTGCCTCAATAATGCCATGACCAGCTTCACCCTCACCTACTGTGTACTTCTCCCATACCATGTAGATTGTAAGCCCTCTCTCCTGTACCAGTTTGTAACTCGTCTTGTTCATGCTTAGTGCAATTGTCTGAATTATGTATGTATACCCCTTTTTATATGTACAACAGCGCTATGGAATAATTGTCGCTTTAATAGTAAATAATAAATAATAATTTGAATATTATTTCATAGAAAAACGTTGTTTATGTTTGTCAGATTTCAAGATGGCAACTTTGAATTTGGTGGATTGACTTTTTAGGCCCACTGTGTGATATTGGCCCAGTGCACTAGATAAGTTATCTTCCCATATTTGGTTGGCTCACCGCCTTTTGACTTATCATGTACACATTTATCTCTACTTGATTACAAGATTTGCAATGGCTACACAGATGAAGAAAGGGAGATAAAGTATTTGGCACTAACATCAAAACATATAATTTGAGACATATTTATTTATTCTTAATATAATAGTTTTTGATCAGAGCTTAGATCCAACAGAACTCTGAGCCTCTAGGCTCCAAGGTGACCATAACCTCTGGTTAGAAGTCGAGTGGTGGTTAAATAACCATTGAATGAAAGTTCATCTGGTGAAAAATCGTTAAGTTTACACAGCTACACGGTTTAGCTGTTACAGTAGTAAAACGCAGCCATACATGTTCACTTACAATGGGAAAGCAACGACCAATGACTTTACACAAAGCGACTTACCGTACGTGTACATAATAAAGAATGAATGATCATTTACAGTAGGGTTCCTCACCTTCAGTCCTCAGGACCCACCTGCCACCCATGTTTTAAGGATTTCCTTAGCATTGGGCAGGTGATATAATTAGTGTCCATGCATCAGGACTTACCACAGGTATTCATTATGTGGGGTATTCTCAAATCATGACCGGTAGGTGGGCCCTGAGGACTGGAGTTGAGGAACACTGATTTATAGGACAATTGTGCATCAACCGTGTGACTCAAATACAGCCAACTACTAGTAACTATCAGACAAAAATTTCAAACATGGAAGATGATGATCGTGTCATCCATGTTTGATCCATGTTCATCAAATTCTGTCTAATTTGTATGGGCACCTTTAGATTTGTTGTCAATTTTACTAAAATGACAGATTATTTTGTCTTCTTCTTTCACCAGAGAATAATTATCTACTCCAGTGAGATCATCCTACCACCATTTGAGCATTGACGGGATAGTAGTTTCTGTGTATATTACAAAGGAATCTTGACTAAAATAAATTTCAATAAAAGATCATCACCAAACAAGTTAAAGGTATAGTGTACAACTGGATGAGTGTAATAGAATATCAGACCTGCTTGTTTCACTAATAAACAATATAAGAGGTGATTCTACAGTATAAGCGTATCTTAAGTAGAAACTCCCCTAAAAATACAATACAAGAGCAGCATTTGCTAGGCAATGCCTAAAAGTTTGGCAGCTCTCCGACAACTATCCAAGATGACCATGTTCTTGCGCAGATCAGTAAAAATGCCAATAGTATATCCATTTTTGTATTTTAAAGAAGATGACCTTGCGATCACCTCCCCCTTGCTCTGTAATTCCATAGTATTTAAAGTGGCATCAGGTTTCTCATCATCATACAAACCTTAGTTATAACTATTTTTAGTGTTGCTCTATCTAACCCAATTCGTTTCAAAGCTTTGTGAGCCGTACTGCAGTAAAATGTATGGGCTCCACTGAAGCCTTCTTCTTCTAGCCACAAGTAACATAGTAACATAGTAACATAGTACATAAGGCCGAAAAAAGACATTTGTCCATCCAGTTCGACCTGTCATCCTGCAAGTTGATCCAGAGGAAGGCAAAAAAACTGTGAGGTAGAAGCCAATTTTCCTCACTTTAGGGGAATAAAAATTTCTTCCCGACTCCAATCAGGCAATCAGAATAAATCCCTGGATCAACGATCTCTCTCTAGTAGCTATAGCCTGTAATATTATTACGCTCCAGAAATACATCCAGGCCCCTCTTGAATTCCTTTATTGTACTCACCATCACCACCTCCTCAGGCAGAGAGTTCCATAGTCTCACTGCTCTTACCGTAAAGAATCCTCTTCTATGTTTGTGTAACGCGAGACTTGCTTAGTCTGTGAGGTTACAGTTCGGTTCTGCAGATAAATTACGGTTTTAAAACCCGTGCCTCATTAACGAAGCTATGTTCAGCTTCAGATTTTGAAACAGTAATGTGTATGTGCAGAACCGAACTGTAACATCACCGGTACGAGACTAAGCAGGTCTCATGTTAGTTGTGGAAAGAAGAAGGCCTCAGCGCAGCCTATACATTTTAATGCAGTATGGCGGGCATATTATAAACAAAGTTTTGAAATGAATCAGGTTCAGATACGGCAGTCCGAACCTGATTCGCTCAACACTAACTATTTTCATAATAGCAAGCATTGCTCCAATTCACACAACAGACAGTAAGAAATTCCACAGCACCTATTTAGGTTATTCCTACAATAAACACTTGACTGCACTTACAATTTAACATTATGAGAGCACAGCATGGCATTTACACTCTGAAGGATTTTTGAAAAGGTCAGAAGTTTTACAGAGGTCCAGAACTTAAATACATACTAATACATACATAATAACCTTTTGCACTGTATGACGGTTTTGAATGCACTATGAACCTGAACACAAATGCATGGTTCTAGTGTGTTAACGCCGCATACCCGCTGCACACCTCTCTTTCTCTTATGTAAGCTTTACAGCTTTAAGAATATAATATTCGCTCCAGTGCACCAAATTTAAAAGCAGATTGCCAGAGTTTTAATATGGTTTGAGACAGTAATGTGCTTTGGGAAGATTAAAGAGCAATTCCAGTTAGAGTTGATAGTAACATCAATGGTACAGTAAACAATACTAAATAAAGTGGTAAAGAAGTTGTAAAATCTCTTCATCACTCAAAATAGACCAAAGATTTAAATATTCTTTTTATCTTGTGCCCATTGTCTCTCCACGTGCTAGCTAACAGAAGGACTAAGCTGGCCATACATATTAGATAGCCATCGGGAAAACGCTCTTTTGGCCATCCGCTATCTCCTCAGACCCCTGTGTCCTGAACTGAACAAAGCGAGAAAGCCATTCTCTTTAGAACAAAAGGATTGGGCAGTTGAAATCCAACTTACCCGATCCTTATCTTCACTGATATCTGTTGTCAGAGGTCAGGACAGGAGACCCCATACACATTATATGGTTGGCTGGTCAAGCCAAAATTGTCAGGTTTAGGCAACATCTATCTAACGTATATAGCCAGCTCAAGGGAATGAAGTGATAAAAAATCTGGACAACTTTTAGGCCAAATACCAGCATAATGTGACCACTCTAGGGGCTTTTTCTGCCACAGAGTTTGCAGCAAATCTCCACTAAAATTCACAGGTTACATTCAAACCCAACTCTTAGGCCTCATTCACACGACAGGTCTGCGTCTGATCTGTATTTTTTTTCACATCGTACTTGGACCCATTCACTTCTATGGGGCCGCAAAAATGCGAATGGCACACAAATATCATCTGCGTGCTGTCCGCATCCATGCAGCCATGCTGCAAATTATTGAACATGTCCTGTTTTTGCCTGTTTTGCGGACAGGAATAGTTTTTTTGACAATGAAAAGTGTGGAATGCACATGGCTGCTATCCCCATTTTGCAGATCTGAGGTCTGCAGACCGCATAATGGATACGGTTTGGTGAATGTAGCTTTACATGCAGATTTCACTCTATGCACTGCAAAGGATGAAATCTGCCCCAAATCCAAGACCGACTGTTATGCTGCAGATTAGAATATCCACAGTTTGCAGTCAATTCTATGCAGATTTGTTTCCACTACACATATAATACCATCCACATGTACTGTGCCGTACATTCTTGTGGATTTTCAGTGCAGATGCACACTGGAAATTGTAGCTATTCTGCAGCGTGTAACTTCACTCTTACAACTACTTTGAAACTTTCTTATATGCACATTCATAATTTAATTAAGCTATAAAAATAATTGACCAAAGTAGCAGTAGATTCAAGTAGAAGACCATATTTACCTTTTTCAATTAAATGTATGCCTTACAAAAGTCTTATGATGGCCACACATTAGATTAGTGGTGAAACCAGAAGACCATCAAATTTGAATGGTCATGTCCCAAATTTGCCCTGATATCAGATGCTGCAGGAAAGAAGGATTAGGCTTTTGGATTTCAACATGCCCAATCTCTTTGTTCTCAGACGAGGTAAGTCACTGATAGAGGTGGCAGCAGCACGTTGAGCTTGGGAGGGAGCGCTACACAAACAGTATGGTCATTTTTATACCACTGATTAGCAGAAAGCCAATTCTGAAATTCACGGCCATAGCATAGGCGATTGTATCCATGAGCATATTCTGAACAATTTCATATATATGTTTGATAGGATTAACAATACACAACAGAAGGGCAAGTAGGAGAAAAAAAAAAAACATTTAAAATAAAACAGAACCCGGGGAATAAAAATGTGTCTAGGTCATGATCACACAGGTACAGGGCTTGCTATAAGACAAAGCTATAAGGCTGGGTTTGCACGCTGTGGCTTCCATATGTTGCTGAAACCCAGTCCACTTGTGGAGGCCCATGGCCATACAATTTTGCAAGTGGCAAGCATTACCTAGAAAATCAGGTGTCAATTGCCCACTGACGGTGAGCAGAGTTTCAGCCATATGTGGCAAATGCAGCACGTAAGCCCACTGTAATATCTGTACTGTAACAAATCCATCACTCACGTGATCAGCAAATGACCAGGACTGTTTTTATCTCCTGAAGTGTCTTATCTTATTCCATACTAACACAAATCATGAAAATATAAGGACTTACTATGGAAAATACCCCCATGCCAGTCATGTAGACATTTTTCACATTTCTTCTTTCTAAAGTCTAGACACTAATTGTTGGCATTATCAAGTTCACCATTACTGATGCTTTGCCGTTGCAATTCCAGCACTTACTGGTCCTATCTCGATGTCTGTGACATGCCTCAGCCAGTGACTGGGTTAGTGGACATCTTGTCTTTTCTGAATGTACAGCTAGGGCCAGGAAACAGGGACCAGAAGCGACCCCAGTAAGTGTCAGAACGGCACCAGTGGGGGACTGGTGAGAGTTTTTTTGTTTTTTTAAACATTCTGACCTTCCTCTCTAGACAACCCTTTCGAAGTTCTGAAGATCTCCTTTAATATGACAACTTTAGATCTCTTTATATTTCCAATAAATAATATCTGGTTAAAAATATACTTGTAGTATAAAGACACTTCTGGTACAAGATATTCCCTAATTTACTAGTATATCTTCTAATTCATGTGGGAGTAATGTAAATCTGGAGCAGAGTAGACTCCCAGCAGTTACCTGTCAACAGAACATACTAGATACAGCCTGTGTACAGGATGGAGATTACTAATGGTGTTAAACTGATTATTTTATTAACAAGGTGCAATTTTGGTGCAGTTGTTAAAGTGTTAGTCCAGCAAGATTGGATTAAAAAAGAGGGGGAATATAGGATAACAATTGTACCTATCCTCTTAAGATGCTTTCCTAGTTAAAGCTAGAAAAAATTGCATCAAACGCTGCATAAGAAAGTAACATGTGAACAAAGCCAATATTCCGTTGCCTAGAAGCTACTGGTAATTTGCCACAACTTTTTGGATCATTACACCCCATTATAGTGTATTAGGAAATTACTCATTCCCCAAAATGTCATCCGAAGTGCCACAAAATGATTACAGTACCACATATATACCTTATACATTCTGTACCATATGCACCTTTACATGACTGTTTTCCAATACACCTTAAGGTTCTTTAAAGCATACGTTTAACAACATAGAGTAGATCCATCAAATCGGTTGTCCAAGACAATGATCTTTATTGGTAGAAACAGCACCACTACTGTCCATGGGCCATGTCTGGTACTGCAGATAATCCCTACTGAAGTTAGTTAGGCTGGACTGCAATGCCAAATAAGGGCCATAAATTAGAGTACTGCTGCTTCTGGAAAATATATTGCTAGATCAGTTTTCTAATCCTGGAAAACCCCTTCTGGGTTCACACAAATGTTCCTCCAGTTGTTCTGGTCCTTGATAGGAGCAGAACAATTAAAATAATGGAAGTGTCTGATATGGAGAATAACTAGAACTAATGTTGCTGGGGAGACCTCATTGACTATAATGGGATCCGTTGGGTTTCTGAAGACTAGCATTTTACAGGACAAAATGGGGCAGAATGTTTCGCTAAGATTTCCAATAGGATCTGCAATAGAGGCCCCAAACACAAATGTGAACAATATATCATTCAAAAGAGATGCCTTTTATGCTAATATTGGGATGATTATTATTCTTCATATTGGGAACAAAGCTCACACATATAGTAACAAGGCCATAGTTCTTCGTTAACGCTTAAATTAATCATGGTCAGAAGCTGTATTCCCACGCTTGAGATTGTACTTTCATCTTTGCTTTTTCAGAGGCTCGAGGTGAAATTAATTTACCACTTGGGTAAACAATTCAGTTTGTTACAAACATAAGAAGTTCAGACCTCTAAACAGTCCACTGATGGAAACATGGAAACGGGACTTGTTGTACGGAAGATCAGAAGTAATGTTTATCCCCCAGTGCAAGTTCCTTTGGACATTACTGTATCACATTTCTCTTCCCACAGAGATAAATTGATTCAATTTATTCTGTGGGAAAATTCAGAAAATAATTATTTATAGTTTGGTGGCCTAAACTTTTCTAATTGGTGACATCACTGTCATTCAAGAATGAGAACATGCTCCAATGTGACTCCTTGGAGCTGATTTATTATGACACATGAATTTATATTTATAGTAAAAAATATAAACCTTTTACATGATTTTTCTATAGTAGACATCAAGTAAGTTTACTTTTTACTTTAACTAAATTAGGAATGCTATACACTAGTTACAAGTGAACCCATCAAGAACTATTAAGGACGGCAGGAATTCTATCATTTTTTTACTCCTTGCATTCCGTTGCCCAAAGGTGCTGATTTATATTTTTTGGGCAACAATCTGGGCTACCTATTAGCTATATACATATATATATTTAAGATGACTGGATCACTGGACAAACTTAGGAGCCTTTGTCAGGGCTCCTTGTCTTTTAGTGTACAATTGCTGCTGCTAGGGTGGAGATCAGTATTCAAAAGGAGCCTGCGCAGTCAATCATCGCCATTCTCCCACCGTTGGGCTCTCAAGAACAGTTCTGCTGCCTGCAATTTTACTATTGCATACATGATTATGCCTCCATTGGACAAATTCACAGCAGAGCATAAAGGATTTCCTTTGTTCATGTTTTGTAGTCAGGAAACAACAGCAATGAAAGATAAACCACTACAAATACTCCATTTGTAAAGCTGAATTTTTTTAAATTTTAAATACTAAGTATTTAGTATCTATTTTTCTCTGTATATTGCTTTGAACATGTTTTTAGATGAAATATGATCTTACAGTATAATTACAAGACACAAGCAGTATATTCTGTATATACAGCCAAAAGCTTGTAGCGCTTCCACAGTAAGTAAAGCAAAGTGATTTTTAGTCACTTAGCATGACATTTAAGCCCACTTAGATGGGGTTTGTTTCAACTTGAGAAAAAGTCCCAGTAAGCATGCTGGAATGTCGCACTGGTCGAAAAAAAATCGCTTCACTTGACTTAATCTGGAAAGTCTGAAAGTACTTTCGATTATAAACTCTTGATCCCTGATAACAGTTTTATCGATGGCATGCCACTGTGCCGCCTTTATGCTGGAGTTTATTTCTTTAGAATTAATTTTCCAAGAGATACCATTATCAGCTACTCTTTTTTAGTATTTTGTACTAGACAAGAGTAGATGACAGCAAATCTAGAATTAAACACTGACATAACTAATAATTGTGCATGCTCACTGCAAATGCCATCCTTTAACACTGCAAAATAACAAAATGTGTCCTTAGATGTTGAATTATTAGAAATTGCCATATACAATATTACAGTGGCACAAATGGCATTATTTTGGAAAAGTAAAAAGTAAATGGTTATAAAAGGCACACTCTCTTCTGGGAGAATTAGGTTACAGGAAATGTATTTTCAGAAAATGACTTACTGTTTAAATTAAGATCTAATATTAAAGAGAACCTGTCATCTCTCCATTTTTATTTTAATAACTATTGTACTTGCAATCCATGCAAAAACTATTCTGGAGCATGTTTTCATATAACTCTATGTTGTGGCTTTTCTGTATTATTCCAGCTATACATTTATTAATGAATTGTCAATAGTCTGAAATATACAGGTCTATCTTGTTACCAATTGGGGGGTGTCCATGCACATTCGGCCACTATCCAATGAGTGCGGCCAGTGTCAGACTGTGCAGGGACACACCCCTAACTGGCAACACCCAGATGGACCTTCACTGAAATTAATTTCTAAATGTCTAGTAGGAATAATAGCAGAATAGCACAACATAATTGTTATATGAAAAGGTGCTCCAGAATTGTTATTGCATGGTGAATGCAAGTAATTTACTAACAGACATGACAGGAGACATTATAGGTCCTCTTTAATGCCTTCCCGACCTCCGCCATACATGTACAGTGGAAGCTGGAACTTTAAAGATGGTGCCTGCTCTGGAGCTGAGCAGGAGCTGTAGATTCCAAATTTCTCTTGTTTTATTGTGTCTTTACCAAGCACAGAAATCAAGGGAGCCATTTTGTTGCTGTGGCAGCCTCGGAACCTCCACAGCCTACCACAGCAATGTTCCTATGGAACATGGTGAATTTCCCATAGACTGCAATGTTAAATTATCACAGTGTATGGGAGATGCAATCAGATGATTGGATATTCAAGTTTCCTAAGGGGACTTAAAGGGGTTGTCTCACTTCAGCAAATGGCATTTATCATGTAGACACAGTTGTTAAAGGGCACTTACTAATGTATTGTCATTGTCAATATTGCTTCCTTTGCTGGCTTGATTCACTTATCCATCACATTATACACTGTTCATTTCCAGGGGTTATGACCACTGCTGCAGCATAGATACGAGGAGGTCAGTGGTGTATGTCATTTGCTGAAGTGAGGCAACTCTTTAATGTAAGTGTAAAAAAAAGTTGATAAAAGTATAAAAGAAATATAAAAATTCAAATCACCCCCTTTCCACGTATAAACAATAAAAAAAATCATTTATTAGCATTACCATGTCCCCAAATGTCAGTACTATTAAAATATAAAAATATGTATCCCGTACAGTGAACAGTGTAATGGAAAAATGATCAAAATGGCTGGTTCACAGGTTTTTTTTTCATCTAGTTTTTTTAAAGCAATAAAATAGAAAAAAAACTATATAAACGTGGTATCACTGTAATAGTATTAACTAGGAGAATAAAGTTAACAGGTCAATTTTATAATAAAACCCATAAGACCGTGGTGGAACTGCATTTTTTCTAATTCCATTCGATTTGTATTTTTTTTCCAGATTCCCACTACATCGTATTCAATATTAAATGGTGCCATTAGAAAATACAACTTGTCCCACAAAAAAAATAAGCTCTCATACAGCTATGTGAACAAAAAAATAAAAAAGTTATGGCTCCAGGAAGGTAAAAAGTAAAAAACAAACAAACAAAAAAAAAACACAAAAGGTAAAATTGGCAGGAAGGGCTTAAGCATATTTCTTTTTAGAAAATGTTTTCTTTTTATTTGACCTTGTCATTATCTATATTTAAATAAAATCCTGAAATCTTATAGTTTTCACTTAGGCCACTAGTCATAATAGGCTAACACTTCTTATTCTGTAGAGATCACTCATCATATTCACTATCATCATCACAGGCAGGATTACAATGACAGGTAGCACCTCTACTACAAAGTCGGAAGCAAATAATACAGTATCATCCTATTTACAGTCACAGCTTAGCTCCTCCCCATTCCTGCACAATGACCCCTGCACTGATCACAGAACATGCCTAGAAGTATTCTCCTATACAAGCAAGTCATACCCTGACACCAGTTTCATTTGTCCATGCTCCTGCTGTAAAGCATATCTTTTAACTGCTCACACAAGACTCCCATCCGCATAATGTTCTATGATAAGATGGATAAATCTTAGAAATGGTGACATTTGTACATTTGACCTATTCAAATCCTGATATAATATAGACAGCATTTATCATATATAAGTAACAAAGCTCCGTAAATGTATACAGTTGTATGTTATTCTTTAGGACATAAAACCATTTTTATAGAGGTACACCAATAGTGGAAAAGTTCTATTAACTCAGCGAACTGCCATTCACACCACTACACAATACGTCTAACATCAGGAATCCAGCCAGAAAACAATGTTTGGCTTTTATTTGGAACATGAAGACCTCATACAAAGAATCCAAAAATAGTTTGTTCCTTTTACTGTTGAAGTGCGTTAGCACAGACGCCATTTAGTGTTTCTTGAAAAGGTTCATGAAACCAGACCTATTACAGGCTCAATTTTCCTTAAAAGTTTACAAAACAGTCATCCTTTCCTTGGATTACGCACTATTATGTTGTCTCTCCAGTGTAAACATTTAGCAATGAACGTTACAAACTGTGCAGCTTATGAAACACAACAAGTACATGTAAAATACACAACATTTATAATGTGCTTAACTAAGGCATACAAAGCACACACAAATCAATACAATATCTTGTCACCTCTGCTCTCCCTGGAGTAGAGGACACAGCTTTACAGTCATCATAACCAGTACTAGAGACTTCTCTCAAACAAGTCCTCCATAACACAACATACCGTCTGCCAGAGCTGAAAACTCCGCCACCATGTCGCTGATTTGCTGTCATTCTTGGACACCAGTAAAGTTTAGAATTCCCAACCTCAATATATCTGTAATGGGCTACCATAACACAGAATATATCAATGTACATAATAAGAGGAACAAGTGGGGAACAAGTCAAGATCCAGTATATGCCATGCAATCCTATAAAAGAACATACAGTTATATGACGTTTTCAAAGTATATGACTATATCTACAGTATATCTCCCATTAAGCAATGTTATATAAATTTACCTAACAAAATATTATTTCAATAATTCACAATATTATTTCTCACTGACACAAATATGATAACTTCATTTCTGTGATACTATAAGATACTATTTCCCAACCAGTGTTCCCCAGAAGATAGCATCAGCAAGGGTTGGCTCTTTTATAGTAGACATGATATAGTCAATAGGTGCTACTATGACCACCACATTGCACTCAATCTCAAACAAGGACAGACAACCTGCAACTCAGTCCTGAACCGCTATTTTAGGTGTACCCAAGTAAACACCAAAATAATGTAAAAAGTAAAACATTACCAACATCAAACCTTAAAAAGACTTAGAATTAACAACAGATTTCCCTGCAATGTACTAAAAATAAGATAATGGTGATTTTGCCCTGCAGTGCTGCATTAATCTATGATGACCCTATTACCCTCTCTGTTATACCACCTACACACACAATCTATGGAAAATGTTTCAGTAGAAGAAAAACGTGTTGACCTGAAATGAAATAGAATCAGATTCTATAATAATAGCATTCATGAAATGTGGTGCCAGAAGGTCAATCAGGCATGCCAGAACAGGTAATAATGCCCATGTTGTGCTACCCAAAAACCAAAGTAAAAGTCCTACCTGGTAGTGCTCATGAATGTAGTTCTATGCATAGAACAATTCACAGTGAACTGAAAGCGTTACCTTGCTAAATGTAGTATTCCCAGGCTCTTCCGGTATGTAGCTTTTTTTTTCTTTAAATCTTGGCACAGGAGGAGTTGCCCGACTTTTTTTTACACACTAGATCTCTTAACAACTGATATGTAGTGCCATGAAATGAAAACCACACAACATCCTGACAGCTAATATATTACTGAAAATCCAAGAAGGTGCTAGGTGTACACACCATATGTTATAGTGTGGTGTGTATATTCTAGCAGGCTCTGCCAACGATTGCCTTTCAGACTTCAGTTGCCATCTTGATAGTGTATTTGCATGTGAAGCTTGTGCACTGCATTGTTCCATGGGACTGGTTTACACTATTAACAAACTAATTACACAGAGGAACATCACATCCCTTGACAGATGCTCTAGATTTCATTATAGATCTTATGCTGCATTTAAAGGACACGTGTCAGCAAAATCAAACCTATTAAACCAGGCCTACTGCCTGGTAGCATTGATCCTGCTGAATAAAATGTTACCATTCTTGAGAAAATCAGTTTTGGTGTTCCTCCAAAACTTTATTCTTAATGCAAAAGAGAGGCTCTTTTGCTTTCTAGTACTGGCCCCACCCATCGGTGCACTTAAGCCCTCATTTGCATTAAGAATACAAGTCTCGGGAACGTTACAACTGATTTTCACAAAGACTAGTATCATTTTGACCAGAAGGATCAAACCCATTAGTTTGTTCTCGTTTGATGAGGTTGGTCCTGCTGATAGGTACTTTTTACGTGCTTGCACAGGTAACAGGAATAGTCAGCAACATAACCAGAACAGATGATCATAAGAGATTACTGCTATTTGAAGGTTGCTAAAATGATCACTTTTGAAGTTGTTCCATTGGTTGTAAGGCTAATGATTGTCAATGGTGTCACAGTGTGTCATGTGACAATCGTTGAAAATCCAATACTGTTGGATTTTCAATTGCGGGGCACACGTTTCATGAGACTTTGCTATCATGGACCACAATTCACGTTGTGTGCAATGGTGACTTTTCTGTGCTTTAAAGGGGTTGTCCCACTAAATATATTCTACAGTTTTCAAACCAGCACCTGGATCTGAACACTTTTGTAATTGCATGTAATAAAAAATTTAGCATAGCCACGGAGTTATTCAATAACATGTATCTGTACAGCGTCACCTGCCATTTGTTTGTTTTTTTCATTTCTTTGACCTGCTCACTGAGAAGGCTGCACATGCTTAGTTTTATCCTACTGCCTCCTGAGCTGTGATAGGGAGAGCTGAGACACGCCCCCTTAGCTGCAGCAGAAAAGACACTCCCCTGAGCTGTCAGCTTAATATAAATCTAACAGAGCAAAGAATGGTGGGGGGGGGGGGGGATCTCTGGATTCATGTGAGGTACAGGGCTGGTTCCAGCTTTGTTAGAAAGAGGTAAGCATGTACTAGGTTATGTCTGATTTTCATTTTTTACATTAGTCATGGGATAACCCCTTTAACGTTTTTTACAGCCAAATAACACAACAGGCAAATTATTACACAACAGCAATCTGCAGATCAGTCTCATAAATGTTTTTGTTGCACAACTTTACTGTGGCTTACTGTCACCGCTGCGTTACAGATTGAGAACTTGCTCCAAAATTTTACGGTCATTAGCAAGGCTGGATTTTCTATTAGACACATGCACATGCCTAGGAGCAGCCCCGCAGGGAAAGAGCAGATGCTATGCAGGGTTAGTTTAAAATTATAGAAGTTGACATAGTAGTTTCTATTTAATCCTTTAATATCAGTAATTTAGCACTGATGGTTCTTACACGGTTCTGGGTCAATACAATATATGCAATTCTTTGCATGATTTATATCGCTTTTGAGGGACTTGATTCATTGAAGGCACTTCAAAAAGCCTTTGAGACATAAATACAGTACTGGTTATTATAATGATTAGCACAATCTGTTCAGTTTACCGTATCATAAAATGCATGTACAGAAATCAGTATATATTATACAGTATTAAATAGGATTTTTTGGTAAATATTATTATTGCAGACATTTTTCAATATTCTTTTAGCAGGAAAAGATATGTGAACACTGGTTTAATCGAGGGCAAATTATAAATAATGTAAATTAATATGGACATTTTTGTGCTCATCCTTGTACATTTGGCCTCCAATCAGACTAATGTAAATCAAAACTGGTGTCAATTGGCCTTAGTAAAAACTTGTCTCTACAGTGGTGCTTGAAAGTTTGTGAAACCTTCAGAATTTTCTATATTTCTGCATTTAATGCGACCTAAAGCTACATCAGATTTTCATACAAGTCCTAAAAGTAGATAAAGATAACCAAATCAACAAAAATTTGCTAAAAATATTAGACTTGGTTATTTATTTACCATGAGCCAATATCACATGTCTGTGAGTGTCAAAAGTATGTGAATCTTTAGGATTAGCAGGTTATTTGAAGGTGAAATTATAGTCAGGTATTTACAATTAATGGGACGACAATCAGGTGTAAGTGGACGACCAGTTTTATTAAATGATAGAGATCTAATTGTCACAACACATTTGTGGAAGTTTATCATGGCACTTCTGAAGACCTCAGAAGAAGAGTTGTTGATGCTCATCAGACCGGAAAAAGTTACAAAACCACCTGTAAAGTGTTTGGACTCCACCAATACAGTCATACAGATTGTGTACAAATGGAGGAAATTCAAGACCATTATTACTCTCCCCAGGAGTGGTCGACCAACAAAGATCACACCAAGAGCAAGGCTTGAAATAGTCTGCAGGCTCACAAAGGAACCTAAGGTAACCTCTAAGCAACTAAAGGCCTTTATTCACATTAGCTAAGGATAATGTTCATGAGTCCACCATCAGCAGGGCACTGTGCAAAAATGGTGTGCATGGCAGAATTGCAAGGAGAAAGCTGCTGCTCTCCATAAAGAACCTGCACAAGCCAGAAGGCTACTGGAACAAAATATAACTTTTTGTTTTGAATGAGAAACGTTATGTTTGAAGAAAGGAAAACACTGCATTCCAGCATAGAAACCTCATCCCATATGTGAAACATGGTGGTGGCAGTATCTTGGTTTGGGTATATTTTTATTGCATCTGAGGCAGGACGGCTTGCAATCATTGATGGGACAATGAATTCTAATTATATCAGCAAATTCTAAATAAAAATGTCAGGACATCTGTGAGCTGAATCTCACAAGAACTTGCGTCAAGACAGTGACCTTAAGCCCACTAGTTGTTCTACCAAAGAATGGTTAAAGAAAAAGAAAGTTAAAGTTTTGGAAAGGCCAAGTCAAAGCTCTAATCGTAAAGTGGCTCTGTCACCAGGATCAACCCTATTAAACCAGGCACATAGCCTGATAGGGGTGGGGTGATCCTGTAGTTTAAAATAAAGCCATATTCCTTACTGTCGGCGGCACAGTTTATGATAAAATTTTACATTTATTCCCTTGCTGGAAGGCAATTTCGAGCACCAGTAGGCAGGCCTTTTCAGTACGAGCACCACTATGCGACGCCTAAACATTATTTTAAACTGCAGGATCACCCCTACTAGGTTATATGCCTGGTTTAATACTGTAGGGTTGATTCTGGTGACAGAGCCTCTTTAATTCAATGGATGTGCAGGACTGTACCACAATGCAAAGACCAATATCAGTAACAATAGCATCATGCAATGTCTATATAGTGATAAAATACCAGTTTTACAAAGTGCCCTGTAGAGTATCATCATGCTGCAGACTATACAATGGAAAACAATACTGATCAGAGGCAACTCACAGGTGATGAATTCTTTGGTCTGAGTTCTACATCATCCAGCTCAGGATGCCATCATGACTTCTTACGACTGCAGATTTTACTGCCCAAACAACTTCTGCAGCCCATCTCCACCATGTAAAGCTTTATAATACCCCCATTCTCCAACCTGCCCCTACTGCTATCACGCAACTGCACACAACTGTGTTTTTTGTCCGCATTTTTTGCAGGAGGAATGCGGACCCATTCACTTCAATGGGGGCGCAAAAGATATGGACAGCACACCGTGTACTATCCGCATCCGTATGTCCGTTCCATGGCACCCACAAAAATATAGAACATGTCCTATTATTGTCCACATTACAGAAAGGGATAGGACTCTTCTATTATGGGCCGGACTTTCCGTTCCGCAAAATGCGGAACACACAGGGCTGGTATCCGTGTTTTGTGAATCCACAATTTTCAGACTGCAAAACAGGCAATGGCCATGTGCATGAGCCCTAATATTGTATCCTGCTGCCACCTCAGGTGCTCATATTACTGTACCTGGGATGATGCCTAATGCAACCAAATACTATACGGCCAAAATAATAGTACCTAAGCACACCTATATAGATGAAAGCCGGGGCATAACTAAAAAACTCTGGGCCCAATAGCAAACTTTTAGACTGCCAAATATGTCTCTCCGGTGTCATCCGGAAAAACTGATACGGTATTATTATTTCTTTGCATCTTTAAAGGTCTGCGCATGCGCAGACCGGAAAGCCGTATGTTTTTGCCGGAAGACTTAATGCCGTATGCGGCACCAATACACTTCAATGTAAATTAATGCCGAATCCGGCATTCCGGCAAGTGTTCAGTATTTTTGGCCGGAGAGAAAACTGCAGCATGCTGCGGTATTTTCTCCATCCAAAAAACGTAAGAGGGACTGAACTGATGCATCCTGATGCACCCTGAATGTAATGCTCTCCATTCAGAATGCATTAGGACAAAACTGATCAGATTTTCTCCGGTATTGAGGTCCTGTGACGGAACTTAATACTGGAAAACAAAAACGCTAGTGTGAAAGTACCCTTAATCAGACCCATAAAATAATTCAGAACACAAAGACCTCAAAATGAATTCCGACCGAGAAGCCAAAATTAATTCAGACCTTGGACCACAAAGTAAGCAGACCCTTGATCACACCCCAAAATTATCAGATCATATACCAAAGCACCCTGGGGCTGTAATAGCACCATATAATACCTTAAGTGGACTCTATATCCCTAGTTATATAAATCAATACGCCTAACGGTGAATGTCTGACCACCGCGACTGACATAAAGTGCTAACCAGTAAGGTTTGGAGATACGGCCTCAACATAAAAGGACACCTGAACTATTAGGAATCTAATGAGGTATTAGAGAATAACATGGATCCACAATAGGTAGTAAATCAATCATATACCAACCATTGTAACTTCAGCCCCGATGCACATTTCGCTCTCGCTTTCTCAGGGGATTTTCTTTTTGAAGGAAAGGAACATAAAAAACTGTGAACAATCTTGTATTAAGACCCTAACATACACTATACTGCTTTATACAGTATGATCAAAAATGCGATAAGCCTTCTTTACTTACTAACAGAAGTGGACTTGGGAAGCAGACTATAGGGAGCATGAAACCTTCAGGGAAGTATATTATTAACTGTTCATTCTTTGGCTTTTGAAATAAAACTTTCATAAGATAAAGATCATTTGGATTAGGCTCCATCTTATTGTAGCAATGACGAATTAACAAGCTCCATGGAGACTCCATTTTCCTCTTTCTTGGTTAGGCAGAATATTGCTCTTCTAATTTCATTTCTGTAGTGTACACATTGCCTACAGCAGTGAGATCTGCAGTACTCACCAGGTGTTTTATAAGAAGATGCTGGTACTTTTTGTATATTGCCTATTCTGCAATAAAGATACGAAACTTATACTTTTCCACTTTGCTTGGTGGATCTCAGATTAAATTTTCCTTAAAAACATGGGGGAACTTGTGCAGCTCCATACATAAAAAAAAAATGAATGCATAAAAATTAGTAAAGAGCAATAATATATCCTGCTTGTATGTATATAAACCTGCCTGAGACGTGGCTGTTTGAAAAACAAATCACAAATTTTCTGACCAACTGTCACCAACTTTGCCTCATGGCAGTTGGAAAATTTCCTGAGATTAATTACTACTGTATATATATTATTTATTGCTTAATCCTCAATAGCTGTTATCATAGAATAGCCATGTAGCCATTTTTTTATATTAGCATTGCATCTGCCATTTACATTTGGGGGGGGGGGGGGGGGGGCAGTTCAATCTATATTAATATTTAAAGGGGTTGTTTCATCTTAGACAATGGTATCTCTAGGATATGCCACCAATGTCAGGTGCAGGTCTAACCTCTGCACCTATCTCTGCTGTGGAAACCCTATTTTTTAAGTCCTATAGAAATGAATGGAGCGTACAACTTAAACTATAAACCGCATAGCATAGTGGGAGAAACAACAATAAATAGAGAGGGTGAAATGACCATAATAGGCACACCTGGGGAAAGAAAGTGTGGCAAGCACCAGAAACAACATAGACATCATTTGATCCAAACGGAAAACATGTCAGATCAAACCACGTGTTGCCAGTCTCACCGATCTCCTGCCACCTGTCGCGGGAACGTCCGTGACACATACACAGTCAGAAGAAAGAGTGGCTTGTTCGGTGCAAGCGTCCAAAAAATATGCAGACCTGCCTGTATTTATACACACACAAGTGTTAATCTGTCAATAGAAAGTGTGGCCTGTTCTGATCAAGCCATAAAAATTCTCCCTTTTAATCGGGAGCAACAGAAGTACAGTGTGGATGTGGCCACAATAGTCATGGTTGTCAATATTTTTTATTGAGTTTCAAAAAATTTAAGCATAATTACAAGAATCACAAAATTTTGGAGGCTGAAAGGGGTTTTGAACACAGAAACCATGGACATGGGGCAACAGCATTACCACCAAGCTATCAACTATGCACTTATGGCCACAATAGTCATGGCACCAATAGCAGCACAGCATGGAACAGACAAGGCAGTAGATGTGCGCAGCTGTTTAGGGGTAATGGTAGTTGCAGTAGGGGTACTGGAAGTGCCAGAAGGGGGATTAGCATCAGGGAGAAGCAGTGGCGGCAGCAGCAGCTATATGCTATGGAACATGATGACAGGCAGGAAGACAGCAGCAGTTCATTTATTGGCCTCAGCCGGAGAAGTGTTTAAATCCTCATGGATTGATGTCTAGTTCATTTTGACAAAAGTGATGTTTTGTACAATGGTAGAGGACAACTTCATCCAACGTCACAACACCCCCTGCCATGCTGAAAACCCTCTCTGAGATGACATTGGAGGCTGGGCAAGAGAGAACAGAGACAGTATACTGGGCCAGTTTGGGGCACTGCCTGAACTTGAAACAACACATGCTCCCTGCTGAAGTGGTCTGGTGTATGACAAAATCATTCCCCGCTTTATGCTGTTCATGCAGACGTTCCAGCATATGCAAGTTGGATTTCAGCAAGTTGGAATGTCTTGGATCAAGCAGTGCAATGACAGAACTTTCTGTCACTGCAAGTTCAGAAGGTCGTTACTTGCCACATAAGAATAGCTGAAATGCGACGACAGTCTCCTGTATATGGCCAGCACCCTCTGCAAGCTACTGTACTTTTTCATACAGCATTGCATGATTAAATTCATCATGCGTGCCATGCAGGAAGCATGTGCTATTTCCCCCAAATGCAGCCTGGCCATGATTTTCCTGCCATAGTCGCTGAACACTTTGCCCAGTTGGAGTTGGTGAGGAGACAGCCAAGGGCATGTTTGCTGCTTGATGCACTTTAGCACGTGATCGGCTGTGTGGCTACTCTTGCCCAGAACAATCAGCTCTATCATGGCATGGCAATGCTTCACTTTACACATATAATAAAAGGCAGTGGGAGAGATGCTCTGCCCTGCTTCTGTTGAGGATGGAAGGGTATTTATGGAGGAGGAGGTGGAGAATGAGGATAAGAACCTGGTGTGGGAAACCAAACCAGCACAATCATGGAGGTGTCAATAGGACCTGGCCTTGTTGCTGCCTTGCCGCTGCGGTGAAAAACATTGACCACATGGGCCATGAAAGACATGTACTGTCCCCATCTGTAAAAGCTGCTCCAGGTTTCCACGTTGGCGTGTACCCTGTTCCACAGTGAAAAATTGTAATTTTAAACAATTGTTTTGACAAAACTGCTGGGCAGAAGTATGAACTTATGACGGCAGAATTAAATTTTAGTGAAGAGGCAGAACTGAACCACAATTACACCAACTAAGTGGTATCGCAGCAACTGCACCGCCAGCTACTTGGCCAGGTGGGAATTCAGCTTTGCACACAAGCTGGTCGAGAACAGTATTCTCATGGCCACACATTCCATTATGGATGTCTCATGATGAAATAGAGGACAAGGAGGAGAAGACATGTTCTGATTTGGAATGCTGGCCAGTTCTATTTTCCCACAGGATCTGGTGATGCCACCTCATGTGCTGCAATATAGCATTGGGGCCTACATTTGTGTTTGAACACTCATGGTTTATTTTAAAACTGCAAATGTTGCACACGGCTGTGGTTTTGTGTGCTTCCCTTGTGGAGAACAACTGCAATATGGGAGTTGCTCACATAGAGCTAGAGGCAGCAGAGCTTCACCTAGGTCTGGCACATTTTGAGTCTTCGCCCACAGTATCAGCAATATCAACTGTTAATGAGCTAACCACAATAGAAGCAGATCAAGCCATGTCGGTCTTTAGGAATTTTTGGGTGTACATTGCCTCTGCTTTTTGTTGCTGCCGAGGCCACCTCCCTCCTCCTCTGATGTCACCTCCTCCTCAGCACCCCAATCAGCTCCCAGGTCCTGCCCAACACATAATCGTCATAGAGAAATCTGTTTTAATTCATATGAAAATGAGAAGTTCAAGAACCAGGATTCGGGGTTGAATCCTTTGAGCACTGCTATGTAACACTCCCTGTGCTCTGCACACTTCCCCCTTCCCTTGATTGGAAGGGCTAGACGTGCTGAGGGCAGAGCTGTGTCCTAGCATCTACCTATACTCTATGTACTATAGCTTCATCAATATATTATAAACACACTAGAAATATGTTAGCTTATAAGCATAGATATACATGCATCTGTATGTGGTAATGCTATATAGCTATAGCTTGTAGCATGGTTTTGCATGTAGAGAGGTTTGAATCCTGGGAGAGACTTACATAAACTTTTTTTCATTTTTTTTTTATTTTCTCTCTCATTTAACTGTAATAAAAGGCTAGACTATAATAAGTAATATATAATCATAACAATAAAAGGCCTTACTATATTAAGAATAGGGTTGTTGTTTTTTGGTTAGTCACCTGAAAACTATTACTTTATCCACGGGCACAATATGTGTTTATAAAGAAACCAGCAATATTTATTAGCTTTTTAAGCCTCAAAACATTTCCAATATGAAAAGGATATAGGGGGTAATTTATTAAACAGAAATGCACTTGAATTAGGCGCATTTCTGGCACAGATTGCGGCACAAAGATCCTTTGTGCAGCAGTCTGCGACTTCTCTCTACTGACACAAGGTCTAAAAAAGTGGGCGGGTAAGGGGTGGGTTGGCAGGCCCGTCTCATTCACCATTCTCTATGCCTGTTTTAGGGTTCATTCACACGTCCCCAAAATGGGTCCGCATCCGTTCCACAATTTTGCGGAACAGGTGCGGACCCATTCATTTTCAATGGGGCCGGAATGTGCTGTCCTCATCCGCATTTGCGGATCCGCACTTCCGTTCCGCCAAAAAATAGAACATGTCCTATTCTTGTCTTGCAGACAAGAAAAGACATTTTATATGAGAGTGCACGCGATATGCGGTCCGCAAAATGCGGAACACACATTGCAGGTGTCCGTGTTTTGCGGATCCGCAAAACACATACGGACGCGTGAATGGACCCTTAGTTGTAGAAAATGGTCTAAATGTAAGACAGCTAGGAACCTGTTTTAAGTTTAGAAGCGGCGCTGGATGCCCTGACGTTGTGTAGAGGCCTGCGCCTCTTCATATCTCCGGCGGATACACAGCCAGGTATAGAGCTTATTAACACCAGCATCTAAAATGCTGGTCTTAATAAACGTGCCCCATAGACTTTTATTGACTTAAACGTGGAAGAAAAAAAATATCTGAAGAAAAAACCTGGAAGTGTCTCCCAGAATTCAAACCTGGAATCTCTACATACAAAATTAAGCACTTAACACAAAGCTATAGCATTATCATACAGAAGCATATTTTTTCTATGCTTATAAGCTAACACATTTTACTGGTGTTTTTCTAATTATATACTGTGCCTGTGAATAAAACAGTAATATGTATATTAGCTTTCTGAGCAGATTTCAATGTGGTGAAGCTATAGTACATAGTCTATATGACATGTAGATGCTAGCACACAGCTCTGCCCTCAGCATGTCTAGCCCTGTCAATCAAGGGGAGGGGGGAGTGTGCTACAGGATGTGTTACAAAGCAGTGCTCAAAGGATTCATCTCTGCATCATAGTGCTCAAATCTCTCATTTGCATATGCATAAAAATGCTGATTTCTCAGGAGCTGTTTAGCATACAGACAAAAAAAGGTATTGTTTTAATCAGCATGATGAGCCCTACCAGCCAGTATTTCTGGTTTAATAGGGTTGATCCTGGTGACAGAGCCGCTTTAAGCACAATGTGACCAGCCTCTCACTCCTCCAAAACTTCCCCTGATTAATTCCCTAAAATCTACACAATTCTTTTTTTTACTAGCAAAAGGACCCTGTACAGCACCCCACCCCCTTAACAGTGAACTCCACAGCCCCCCACTCCTTAACACTGACCTCCTCACAGTGCCCCGCCTCCTTAAAATGGGATCTCCACCTTCACAGCAGCCCGCCCCTTTAACAGTGAGTTTCACAGCACCCCACTCCCTTGACAGTGACCTACTCACAGTGAACGCCCCTTTAAAAGTGACCTCCATAGTGCCTACCCCTTTAACAGTGACCTCCACAGTGCCTACCCCTTTAACAGGGAGCTCTACAGCAGCTGCCCTTTTAATAGTGGCCCCTGCCCCCTTAAAAGTGACCTCCACAGCGCCCTGCCCCTTCGCACCAATGTCGCACAACAATTTTTATAATGATAAGCTATGGTGTCGCACTGCGACATGCTGAGACCGCAACACGATAGTCGCAAAAAATCCATCCAAGATGGATTTTTCTGTGACTGTCGTGTCACAGTCGCAGCATGTCGCAGTGCAACACCATAGCTTATCATTATAAAAATTGTCATGCAACATCAATGTTGCAGTGTAGTTGTGCCCTACGTCGTGTAGCCCTAGCCTAAAGCTGTCATTCACAGTGCTTGCCCCTTTAAAGCTGACCTACAGCAGTGAAGAAAAATGGCTGGGTTGTTATGAAAATCTGGAGTAAAACTGTGTGTATGTGGAGACTAAGGGCCTGCGAGCTTCTTTTGGCTGATAAGGGACATGTGACCGTGTATATCGCAGTTGGGATATGAGTGAAAGACTTGCAGGCTTCTATTGGCTAATGCAGGTAATTTTTTGGGAATATCTCAGAAACGGTAAGTCCTAGAGAGCTGAGACCTGGTCTAAAACTGGACACCTGATGTACCTGTGTGCTAAATATGGTGAAGATCAGTCCAGTCGTTTGGTTGCGCATAAAGAACAGACAGACGTTCAGACAGACAGAAACTCACATATATATATGACTAGCAGAAGGACCCAGCGGCTTCGTAAGGGTATATTTCATCTATTTCATGTTTCTATGTGTCGTGAAAAGATATTGACAGTATCCCCCATAACAGTGACTTCTACAGCATCCCTCCCCACTGTCTGCTGAGCTGTGTATCTAATCCTATCCTGTCTGATACTGTCTGCTGAGCTGTGTAACTAATATCCTATCCTGTCTGATACTGTCTGCTGAGCTGTGTAACTAATATCCTATCCTGTGTGATACTGCCTGCTGAGCTGTTTGTCTAATCCTGTCATGTGTGATACTGTCTGCTGAGCTGTGTATCTAATCCTATCCTGTCTGATACTGTCTGCTGAGCTGTGTATCTAATATCCTATCCTGTGTGATACTGTCTGCTGAGCTGTGTAACTGATCCTATCCTGTGTGATACTGTCTGCTGAGCTGTGTATCTAATCCTATCCTGTCTGATACTGTCTGCTGAGCTGTGTATCTAATATCCTATCCTGTGTGATACTGTCTGCTGAGCTGTGTAACTGATCCTATCCTGTGTGATACTGTCTGCTGAGCTGTGTAACTAATATCCTATCCTGTGTGATACTGTCTGCTGAGCTGTGTATCTAATCCTATCCTGTGTGATACTGTCTGCTGAGCTGTGTAACTAATATCCTATCCTGTGTGATACTGTCTGCTGAGCTGTGTATCTAATCCTATCCTGTCTGATACTGTCTGCTGAGCTGTGTATCTAATATCCTATCCTGTGTGATACTGTCTGCTGAGCTGTGTAACTGATCCTATCCTGTGTGATACTGTCTGCTGAGCTGTGTAACTAATATCCTATCCTGTGTGATACTGTCTGCTGAGCTGTGTATCTAATCCTATCCTGTGTGATACTGTCTGCTGAGCTGTGTAACTAATATCCTATCCTGTGTGATACTGTCTGCTGAGCTGTGTATCTAATCCTATCCTGTCTGATACTGTCTGCTGAGCTGTGTAACTAATATCCTATCCTGTGTGATACTGTCTGCTGAGCTGTGTATCTAATCCTATCCTGTGTGAAACTGTCTGCTGAGCTGTGTATCTAATCCTATCATGTGTGATACTGTCTGCTGAGCTGTGTAACTAATATCCTATCCTGTGTGATACTGTCTGCTGAGCTGTGTATCTAATCCTATCCTGTCTGATATTGTCTGCTGAGCTGTGTAACTAATATCCTATCCTGTGTGATACTGCCTGCTGAGCTGTTTGTCTAATCCTGTCATGTGTGATACTGTCTGCTGAGCTGTGTAACTAATTTCCCCTATCGTCCTCCGGCAGCACAGCATGGGTTAATAGTTGGTCATCTTCTCTCTAGGACCGCCCACCTAGTAAAACAAATAATCAATTAATCAAACTAATAGCCTCCCCTATAAGGGTCACCTCCCCGAATGCCTCGGCGTGTTTTTTATTTGTCCTCTTCTCAGAGGATGTAGCCCACCGTCAGGAGTTTTCTCTGGCCGCAATACCTTGACACGGTTATGGCCGTGGGAGTGGGAATAGCCATGGTGTTCCCTGGCTCCACTCCCGACCGCTTTAAGCGCCATCCCCGAAGCCCTGGTTCTTCGGCAGCAGGTCCCGGATCTCCGGGGTGCAGCGCGACCGGAAGTCTGAAGCTGAACTTCCGGTTTTGCGGTGGAACGCATCGTGACACGCAGGCGCTTCCGGATGACGTCACAGACGCGCCCGGACCTGTTTGAGCGCCAAATTCAAACCTGGTAAGGTATTTAAAGCGGGTTTTAGCTGGAGCTCGGTGCCCTGGTACCAGGCAGCAGAGCTCCAGCATTGCAGAGGTATATGTGATCCCTCACACTGTCAGGAGATGGATGCCTTCTCCTTTTTGCCTCTATAATTTACTTGTCTTCCCTTGAATTGCAGATGTCCACCGCATCAAGCAGGGGGGAAAAGAGAGCCAGAAAGAGCAGACACAGGATGTGTCAGGCCTGTGAACAGCCGCTCCCTGATGAGTTCCCGCACGATCTATGTGTCAGGTGTCACCGCGATATGCAAGATTCCTCGCCATCCAAAAAGAAACAGAGGTCGCAATCGTCTCTCTGTATTTCGTGTCTCCACCAGTTACCCGCGGAACACTCCTCCAATATTTGTGAGAATTGTACTCAGCCTGATAATCCGTCAGATGCCGAAACAGCGAAGATTATGTCTCTATTCAAAGAGTTCCTTAAACAATCCAAAAAGAAGAAGTGAAAGAAGCCGTGTTTATCCCCATCAACTTCCGAGGAATCGCTTCGGTCGGAAGGCGAGATTTCTACCGATTCAGATACACACTTCATTGAAGATAATTTTTTATTTAATAAAAAGGATGCGAACCGTTTAATAAAGGAAGTTAAAAATATCATGGAAGCCAGTAAGGAGAAATCCGGTACTGGTGAGGAAGATGATCTCTTCTATTTCCCTAAGAAGAAGGCTCCCGTGTTTCCCAGCCACCCGGTCCTAGATGCAATAATGCATAAAGAATGGGAGCAACCGGTAGGCAGAATTAATCTAGGATCTAGATTCAAGAACATCTACAAAACTGATCCTGCGGAATCTACAAGTTGGGAGTCTCCCGCCAGAGTGGATGCAGCCGTAACCAGATTAACAAGAAAATCTTTCTTCCCTTCAGACGATTCAGCATTGTTAAAAGACCCTATGGAGAAAAAGGCGGATGCTCTGCTTAAGAGATTACATACATATCTCGCGTCTATGAATAAAGCAGCTATGGCCACGGTACCTGTAGCCCGTGCTCTGAGGCTTTGGCTCAGCCAGTTAGGCAGAGATATCGAAGATGGCGTCGCCAGGGAGGATCTCTTCCGACAACTACCGTCTTTGAAACTGGCGGCAGAATTTCTTTGCGACTTTCCTGTTGACTCCTTAAGGCTCATTGCTAAAAACATGGCACTTGCTAATTCTGTTAGAAGAGCCATATGGCTAAAGCTCTGGTCTGGAGAACCCTCTTCAAAGAGTAACCTATGTTCCCTTCCGTTCGAACCGGGCAAATTATTCGGCTCTCATCTCGATAAGCTTCTTGAGGCCAATATGGAAGATAAAGCTTTAAGTTTTCCTCAGCCTAAACGTAGAGAGAGAAGATTTTTTCGTCCCTACAGGGGTCAAGATTCCAGAAGATCTACCTTTAGAGGCCGATCCAGTCGTGGAAGATCTGACCGTAGAACCTGGGTTCCTACGGAGAAGTCTAGAAAGAAAACCGACGATAACAAACCTTCCAAACATGACTTCTGACGCCAGAGGTCAGGAAGTGGGAGGACGCCTGGCATTCTTCTACCCCAAATGGCAGCAGATTACCTCGGATTGTTGGGCGCTGAATGTGGTTCGCAACGGCTATGCCCTAGAGTTCAACCGTCTACCAAGAGACAGGTTTCTTCTCAACGATGGGAGAGACCTAAAGATCATCCAGCTTTTAAAAGAGTTCGTAGAAAAAGGAGCCTTAGAACCAGTTCCAGTTCAGCAAGAATATGCAGGCGTCTACTCCAGAGTCTTTTGTGTTCCCAAACCCGACGGAAAAAGCCGCTTAATTATAGACCTCCGCTATGTGAACCGTTACATGAAAAAAATCCATTTCAAAATGGAAACGATAAGGTCCATTACTGCGGTTCTCAGGAAGAATCAGTTTATGTCCTCTCTGGACTTAAAGGACGCATACCTCCACATTCCGATCCAGTTGCAGTCAAGAAAATACTTGAGAGTCGCCATCAGGATGGGGAAGAGAACGCTGCATTTCCAATTCAAGGCTCTCCCGTTCGGCTTGTGTTCTGCCCCAAGGATCTTCACCAAGATTGCTGTCGTTGTTGTTGTGGAGCTTCGTCTTCAGGGGATTCAGATCTTCCCTTATTTGGACGACTGGCTTGTCTTTGCAGAGTCAGAGAGTCGTCTGCAGCATCATCTAGAAGAGACCATAAGACTTCTCCAGTCTGTAGGTTTCCTGGTAAACTGGGGAAAATCCGATCTGATTCCTTCCACTTCCAAGATTTTTCTCGGCTTCTTGATAGACACAGTCTCCATGAAATTATACCTTCCTCTACCAAAGGTGGAGTTATTAAAAAAGGAAGTAAAGACACTAATGTCTCTGCCGTCACCGTCCGTCCACAGAGTCATGAAGACACTGGGACATCTGACAGCTGTTGCGGATGCAGTACCTTGGGCGAATATCCACACCCGGGATCTCCAGCAGAATTTACTCCAGACTTGGCGGCGCAGTCGTTACCAGTTGGGGGCAAAGGTGAAGTTATCCTCCTACACAGTACAGAGCCTCAAATGGTGGCTTCACTCAAGCAATCTGATCAAAGGGAAGAAATTCCAGTTTCTCTCTTCAGTAACCATCACGACGGATGCATCTGGCCAGGGCTGGGGAGCGCACCTCCAGAACAAATGGGTGCAAGGCCGCTGGGCCTCCAAGGAAATGAAACAATCTTCAAATTACAAAGAATTGAAAGCTGTAATGTTAGCACTGTACAAATTCAAGACCGAGGTATCTGGGAAGTCAGTGCTGATCCGTTCAGACAATCTTGTCACGGTATTCTACTTAAACAAGCAAGGGGGCACGAGAAGCGGGTCCCTGCTGCAGTTATGCAAGAAGATTTTCAGCTGGGCGGAATCACATCTTGCAGAGTTGAAAGCGCTGCATATCAGAGGCTCCTCGAATACTCAAGCGGATCTTCTGAGCAGGAAGATAGTCAACCAAGCGGACTGGGAACTAAATCCTATTGTCTTCCAGAGCATTGTAGCCAAGTGGGGTTGTCCGTCCTGGGATCTGATGGCGTCCGCGACGAACAAGAAGTTAAGCAAGTTCTGTTCTCTGAAGATCTCCGACAATCCTGCAGTGGTAGATGCTTTCTCAATGAATTGGAAGAACCTTTCTGCCTACGTTTTTCCCCCACTTCCTCTCATTCCGAAGACATTACGGAAAATAGTAGAAGAAAAACCTTTATTTGTAATAATGATAACCCCGTTCTGGCCAAGGAGGTCGTGGTTCCCGCTCCTGCTCCATCTGTCCAGGGGAGAATTCTGGAAGCTCCCTCCACGTCCGGATCTGCTTCTCCAGAACGGCCTATATCATCAAAATCTAGACCGTTTACATCTTACCGCCTGGAAGTTGAAAGATCTAAGTTAGAAGCAGAAGGTCTCTCACAATCTGTCATAAATACTCTGCTTGCCTCTCGCAAAGACTCGACTAACAGGAAATATTCTAAAATATGGAGGAAATTTGTTTCCTGGAGTTCTGATTCGGGCCACAATGACCTCGATGTCTCTTCAGTGCTGCAATTTCTACAGGATGGTTTTCAGAAAGGTCTCAAACCAAACACGTTGAGAGCCCATATGACGGCCATTAACTCTATGACAGAAAATAGATTCCTTCATCACCCTCTAATCCTCAGGTTCTTCAAGGCAGTTAGAAGACTGCAACCGGTACATAGGGACCCTACACCTATCTGGGACCTTTCCTTAGTCCTAAAGAGGCTTACCTCAGCACCTTTTGAGCCTTTACAAGATGTAGATCTCAAATGGCTTTCTTATAAAGCTCTATTTTTGACGGCCGTCACTTCCGCTAAGAGGCTCGGAGAACTACAAGCCTTGTCATCCAGATCTCCCTATGTACGCTTTTTACCAGATGGAGTCCTACTGCGTACAATTCCGACTTTCCTGCCGAAAGTGCCTTCTTCAGCTAACAAGAACAGGGAATCATTTCTCCCGGTATTTTTTCCTGATCCGATTAATGAACAACAGGTACTTCTTAATACTCTAGATGTTAAAAGAACATTACAGATCTACCTCCAAAGAACTAAAGACTTCAGGAAGACCGAAAATCTTTTTGTTCTCTTCGCTGGTCCAAGAAAGGGACAACTGCCTTCTAAGGACTCTCTTGCGAGGTGGATAAAATCCACAATTATGGAAGCCTATTCTCTTGAAGCCGTGCCTCCACCCTTTCCAATCAAGGCCCATTCCACCAGAGCTGCAGCAACCTCCTGGGCAGAAATGGCGCAAGTTCCCATTGAAGAGATTTGCAATGCCGCATCATGGTCCTCGTCTCTGACGTTTGCTAAACACTATCGTCTGGACATCAATGCTAGGAGCTCAGCCTTTGGTACTGGGGTTTTGTCAGCAGCCGTGGATGAAAGTCCCTCCCTATGAGATCTATAAAAATCCCATGCTGTGCTGCCGGAGGACGATAGGGGAAAGGAAAAATTCTTACCGGGATTTTACTTTTCTTGAGTCCGGAGGCAGCACAAGTATACCCTCCCTAATAAATTGTTGTTTTTTTTTTGCACTTATGCTTGTCTGAGTCTCTATTTTTTAAACACGCCGAGGCATTCGGGGAGGTGACCCTTATAGGGGAGGCTATTAGTTTGATTAATTGATTATTTGTTTTACTAGGTGGGCGGTCCTAGAGAGAAGATGACCAACTATTAACCCATGCTGTGCTGCCTCCGGACTCAAGGAAAGTAAAATCCCGGTAAGAATTTTTCCTATCCTATCCTGTGTGATACTGTCTGCTGAGCTGTGTATCTAATCCTATCCTGTGTGATACTGTCTGCTGAGCTGTGTAACTAATATCCTATCCTGTGTGATACTGTCTGCTGAGCTGTGTATCTAATCATATCCTGTCTGATACTGTCTGCTGAGATGTGTAACTAATATCCTATCCTGTGTGATACTGCCTGCTGAGCTGTTTGTCTTATCCTGTCATGTGTGATCCTGTCTGCTGAGCTGTGTAACTAATATCCTATCCTGTGTGATACTGTCTGCTGAGCTGTGTATCTAATCCTATCCTGTCTGATACTGTCTGCTGAGCTGTGTAACTAATATCCTATCCTGTGTGATACTGCCTGCTGAGCTGTTTGTCTAATCCTGTCATGTGTGATACTGTCTGCTGAGCTGTGTAACTAATATCCTATCCTGTGTGATACTGTCTGCTGAGCTGTGTATCTAATCCTATCCTGTGTGATACTGTCTGCTGAGCTGTGTAACTAATATCCTATCCTGTGTGATACTGTCTGCTGAGCTGTGTATCTAATCCTATCCTGTCTGATACTGTCTGCTGAGCTGTGTAACTAATATCCTATCCTGTGTGATACTGCCTGCTGAGCTGTTTGTCTAATCCTGTAATGTGTGATACTGTCTGCTGAGCTGTGTAACTAATATCCTATCCTGTGTGATACTGTCTGCTGAGCTGTGTATCTAATCCTATCCTGTGTGATACTGTCTGCTGAGCTGTATAACTAATATCCTATCCTGTGTGATACTGTCTGCTGAGCTGTGTATCTAATCCTATCCTGTGTGATACTGTCTGCTGAGCTGTGTATCTAATCCTATCCTGTGTGATACTGTCTGCTGAGCTGTGTAACTAATATCCTATCCTGTGTGATACTGTCTGCTGAGCTGTGTATCTAATCCTATCCTGTCTGATACTGTCTGCTGAGCTTTGTAACTAATATCCTATCCTGTGTGATACTGCCTGCTGAGCTGTTTGTCTAATCCTGTCATGTGTGATACTGTCTGCTGAGCTGTGTAACTAATATCCTATCCTGTGTGATACTGTCTGCTGAGCTGTGTATCTAATCCTATCCTGTGTGATACTGTCTGCTGAGCTGTGTATCTAATCCTATCATGTGTGATACTGTCTGCTGAGCTGTGTAACTAATATCCTATCCTGTGTGATACTGTCTGCTGAGCTGTGTATCTAATCCTATCCTGTCTGATACTGTCTGCTGAGCTGTGTAACTAATATCCTATCCTGTGTGATACTGTCTGCTGAGCTGTGTATCTAATACTATCCTGTGTGATACTGTCTGCTGAGCTGTGTAACTAATATCCTATCCTGTGAGATACTGTCTGCTGAGCTGTGTATCTAATACTATCCTGTGTGATACTGTCTGCTGAGCTGTGTAACTAATATCCTATCCTGTGAGATACTGTCTGCTGAGCTGTGTAGCTAATCCTATCCTGTCTGATACTGTCTGCTGAGCTGTGTAACTAATATCCTATCCTGTGTGATACTGTCTGCTGAGCTGTGTATCTAATCCTATCCCGTCTGATACTGTCTGCTGAGCTGTGTAACTAATATCCTATCCTGTGAGATACTGTCTGCTGAGCTGTGTAACTAATATCCTATCCTGTCTGATACTGTCTGCTGAGCTGTGTAACTAATATCCTATCCTGTGTGATACTGTCTGCTGAGCTGTGTAACTAATATCCTATCCTGTGTGATACTGCCTGCTGAGCTGTTTGTCTAATCCTGTCATGTGTGATACTGCTGTGTAGCTAATCCTATCCTGTGTGATACTGTCTTCTACACACACAAAAAAAAAGAGTAAACTTAATTCCCAAAAGTTTTAAATTTGATATTTATTCAATAACAAGATCAAAGGACATATTCATACTAAATATGTAATCGCTGCCAACGTATGCAGAGCATCCAACATCCAATTAACAGCACCACCTGACCTTAAATGTCTTACTGGTCACATATAAGTAGTGAACTGGCACTGCATGAAAGACTAGACCGGTGAAAACTGACAAAGTGAGCAGGGAAATACATCCTCTCTAATCAATATATGCATCCACTAGTCTAGATTTATTCCTAAATACAGTGACAGAAATGTGACCAAAATGTAAGAGCTTCTTATACTATATAAGACAGATCATACCGGGATAGTGGCAGGGCTTGGTGGTAGCTGGCTCCTCTGCTGAGCTGTGTATCTAATCCTATCCTGTGTGATACTGTCTGCTGAGCTGTGTATCTAATCTTATCCTGTGTGATACTGTCTGCTGAGCTCTGTATCTAATCCTATCCTGTGTGACACTGCCTGCTGAGCTGTGTATCTAATATCCTATCTTGTGTGACACTGCCTGCTGAGCTGTGTATCTAATCCGGACAAGTCATATTACTGAATATTTATGGACCTGTGAACTGCTAAGACCTGTGATCAGTTGTTATGGAACCCTGAAGTAGGACCTGCAAGCTTTTATTGGCTGATAAGGGACATGTGACCGTGTGCATGGCAGTTGGCATATGAAGAGAAACAACTGCAGGCTTGTATTGGCTAATGCAGGTAATTTTTGGGTAACATCTCAGGAATGGAACGTCCTAGAGAGCTGTGACCTGCTCTAAAACCTTCCTAGACACCTGATGTACCTGTGTGCCAAATTTGGTGAAGATCGGTTCAGTCGTTTGGTTGCACAAAAAGAACAGACAGACGTCCAGACAGAAACTCATTTTTATATATATCAGAGATATACTTTCCCTATAGTGTCCCTATTACACTACAATAGTTGCTTGTGGCCCTGTAATCGTTTTTGTGGCAGACACTACCGCACACTCTTCCAGGTCAGAAGCTGAACACACTATTGTGCTTCAGCTGGTTCAGCATAGGTTCTCCCTGCCTACTGCCCCCCTGATTGGCTGATGAGGCTTGCTTTCAGCTTCTGAGCCAATCAGGGCAAGCCCCCCACTTCCTTCCCGTGTCATGTGATCCTCTGTCTTCTTACTCTTTCATGGTTTTCCCCACCAATATTAACAGTAAAATGTAACTAGGCTCCGTTTTTACACAATTTGTCTGATGCGAATCACAAAAAGCTTTGGATTCGTTTGGCACACAAACTTTTGTGAAGTTCTCAATTAATTTGATTTGTTTAAAATTAATTTGCTCATCGTTAATCTGATTTAAGAAACAATTATACATGTTAAAATGTTTATATAGTTATATGTTGTGTGTATAAATTATCCACTTCAGCCACGCTAGCTGAAACCCCCTTCATGACCAGAGCACTTTTTACACTTCTGCACTACACTACTTTCACCGTTTATCGCTCGGTCATGCAACTTACCACCCAAATGAATTTTACCTCCTTTTCTTCTCACTAATGGAGCTTTCATTTGGTGGTATTTTATTGCTGCTGACATTTTTACTTTTTTTGTTATTAATCGAAATGTAACGATTTTTTTGCAAAAAAATGACATTTTTCACTTTCAGCTGTAAAATTTTGCAAAAAAAAGACATCCATATATAAATTTTTCGCTAAATTTATAGTTCTACATGTCTTTGATAAAAAAAATGTTTGGGCAAAAAAAAATGGTTTGGGTAAAAGTTATAGCGTCTACAAACTATGGTACAAAAATGTGAATTTCCGCTTTTTGAAGCAGCTCTGACTTTCTGAGCACCTGTCATGTTTCCTGAGGTTCTACAATGCCCAAACAGTAGAAAAACCCCACAAATGACCCCATTTCGGAAAGTAGACACCCTAAGGTATTCGCTGATGGGCATAGTGAGTTCATAGAACTTTTTATTTTTTGTCACAAGTTAGCGGAAAATGATGATGATTTTTTATTTTTTTCTTACAAAGTCTCATATTCAACTAACTTGCGACAAAAAATAAAAAATTCGAGGAACTCGCCATGCCCCTCACGGAATACCTTGGTGTGTCTTATTTCCAAAATGGGGTCACTTGTGGGGTAGTTATACTGCCCTGGACATTTAGGGGCCCAAATGTGTAAGAAGTACCTTGCAATCAAAATCTGTAAAAATCCGAAAGGTGCACTTTGGAATATGTGCCCCTTTGCCCACCTTGGCTGCAAAAAAGTGTCACACATCTGGTATCGCCGTACTCAGGAGAAGTTGGGGAATGTGTTTTGGGGTGTCATTTTACATATAACCATGCTGGGTGAGAGAAATATCTTGGCAAAAGATAACTTTTCCCATTTTTTTTATACAAAGTTGGCATTTGACCAAGATATTTTTCTCACCCAGCATGGGTATATGTAAAATGACACCCCAAAACACATTCCCCAACTTCTCCTGAGTACGGCGATACCAGATGTGTGACACTTTTTTGCAGCCTAGATGCGCAAAGCGGCCCAAATTCCTTTTAGGAGGGCATTTTTAGACATTTGGATCCCAGACTTCTTCTCACACTTTCGGGCCCCTAAAAAGCCAGGGCAGTATAAATACCCCACATGTGACCCCACTTTGGAAAGAAAACACCCCAAGGTATTCAATGAGGGGCATGGCGAGTTAATAGAATTATTTTTTTTTGCATAAGTTAGCGGAAATTGATTTTTCTTGTTTTTTTCTCACAAAGTCTCACTTTCCGCTAACTTAGGACCAAAATTTCAATCTTTCATAGACTCAATATGCCCCTCACGGAATACCTTGGGGTGTCTTCTTTCCGAAATGGGGTCACATGTGGGGTATTTATACTGCCCTGGCTTTTTAGGGGCCCTAAAGCGTGAGAAGAAGTCTGGAATATACAGTCATGTGAAAAAATTAGGACACCCTTTGAAAGCATGTGGTTTTTTGTAACATTTTTAATAAAAGGTTATTTCATCTCCGTTTCAACAATACAGAGAGATTAAAGTAATCCAACTAAACAAAGAAAACTGAAGAAAAGTCTTTTCAAGATCTTCTGTAAATGTCATTCTACAAAAATGCCTATTCTAACTGAGGAAAAAGATAGGACACCCTTGCCCCTAATAGCGAGTGTTACCTCCTTTGGCTGAAATAACTGCAGTGAGACGGTTCTTGTAGCCATCTACCAGTCTTCGACATCGGTCTGAGGAAATTTTACCCCACTCCTCAATGCAGAACTTTTTCAGCTGTGAGATGTTTGAGGGGTTTCTTGCACGTACAGCCCTTTTCAAGTCACCCCACAGCATCTCAATGGGATTCAAATCTGGACTTTGACTTGGCCATTCCAGGACTCTCCATTTCTTCTTTTTCAGCCAATCTTTGGTTGATTTACTAGTATGTTTTGGGTCATTGTCATGTTGCATGGTCCAGTTCCGCTTCAGCTTTAATTTTCTAACTGATGGTCTCACATGTTCTTCAAGCACCTTCTGATACACAGTAGAATTCATCGTGGATTCTATGATGGTGAGCTGACCAGGTCCTGCTGCAGCAAAGCAGCCCCAAACCATGACACTTCCACCTCCATGCTTCACAGTTGGTATGAGGTTCTTTTCTTGGAAAGCTGTGTTTGGTTTACGCCAAACATGTCCTCTGCTGTTGTGTCCAAATAATTCAATTTTGGACTCATCTGTCCAAAGAACATTATTCCAGAAGTCCTGGTCTTTGTCAACTTTATCTCTGGCAAATGTCAGTCTGGCCTCGATGTTTCTCTTGGAAAGCAAAGGTTTCCTCCTTGCACACCTCCCATGCAAGTTAAACTTGTACAGTCTCTTTCTGATTGTAGAGGCATGTACTTCTACATCAACAGTAGCCAGAGCCTGCTGTAGTTCTCGAGATGACACTTTAGGGTTTTTGGAGACCTCTTTCAGCATCTTGCGGTCTGCTCTTGGGGTGAACTTGCTGGGGCGACCAGTCCTGGGCATGTTGGCAGTTGTTTTGAAAGCCCTCTACTTGTAGACTATCTTCCGGACAGTGGAATGGCTGATTTCAAAATCTTTTGAGATCTTTTTAAATCCCTTCCCAGACTCATAGGCTGCTACAATCTTTTTTCTGAAGTCCTCTGACAGCTCTTTTGCTCTCACCATGGTGCTCACTCTCACTTCAACAGTCAGGAGCACACCAAACTAAATGTCTGAGGTTTAAATAGGGCAAGCCTCATTCAACATGCAGAGTAACGATCTACTAATTATGTGCACCTGGTGTGATATACCTGTGTGAGATCTGAGCCAATTTAAGAGGGAATACATGTGAGGGTGTCCTATCTTTTTCCTCAGTTAGAATAGGCATTTTTGTAGAATGACATTTACAGAAGATCTTGAAAAGACTTTTCTTCAGTTTTCTTTGTTTAGTTGGATTACTTTAATCTCTCTGTATTGTTGAAACGGAGATGAAATAACCTTTTATTAAAAATGTTACAAAAAACCACATGCTTTCAAAGGGTGTCCTAATTTTTTCACACGACTGTAAATGTCTAAAAATGTTTACGCATTTGGATTCCGTGAGGGGTATGGTGAGTTCATGTGAGATTTTATTTTTTGACACAAGTTAGTGGAATATGAGACTTTGTAAGAGAAAACAAAAACAAACAAAAAATTTCCGCTAACTTGGGCCAGAAAAATGTCTGAATGGAGCCTTACAGGGGGGGGGGGTGATCAATGACAGGGGGGTGATCAATGACAGGGGGGTGATAACCCATATAGACTCCCTGATCACCCCCCTGTCATTGATCACCCCCCTGGTAAGGCTCCATTCAGACGTCCGTATGATTTTTACGGATCCATGGATCGGATCCGCAAAACACATGCGGACGTCTGAATGGAGCCTTACAGGGGGGTGATCAATGACAGGGGGGTGATCAATGACAGGGGGGTGATCAGGGAGTGTATATGGGTGATCACCCCCCTGTCATTGATCACCCCCCTGTAAGGCTCCATTCAGACGTCCGTATGATTTTTACGGATCCATGGATACATGGATCGGATCCGCAAAACACATGCGGACGTCTGAATGGAGCCTTACAGGGGGGTGATCAATGACAGGGGGTGATCAGGGTGATCACCCCCCAGTCATTGATCACCCCCCTGTAAGGCTCCATTCAAAAGTCCGTATAATTTTTACGGATCCATGGATACATGGATCGGATCCGCAAAACACATGCGGACGTCTGAATGGAGCCTTACAGGGGGGTGATCAATGACAGGGGGTGATCAGGGTGATCACCCCCCTGTCATTGATCACCCCCCCTGTAAGGCTCCATTCAGAAGTCCGTATAATTTTTACGGATCCATGGATACATGGATCGGATCCGCAAAACACATGCGGACGTCTGAATGGAGTCTTACAGGGGGGTGATTAATGCACTCCCCTGTCACTGATCACCCCCCCTGTAAGGCTCCATTCAGACGTCCGTATGATTTTTACGGATCCATGGATACATGGATCGGATCCGCAAAACACATGCGGACGTCTGAATGGAGCCTTACAGGGGGGTGATCAATGACAGGGGGGTGATCAGGGAGTGTATATGGGTGATCACCCGCCTGTCATTGATCACCCCCCTGTAAGGCTCCATTCAGACGTCCGCATGTGTTTTGCGGATCCGATCCATGTATCCATGGATCCGTAAAAATCATGCGGCCGTCTGAATGGAGCCTTACAGGGGGGTGATCAATGACAGGGTGTGATCAGGGAGTGTATATGGGTGATCACCCGCCTGTCATTGATCACCCCCCTGTAAGGCTCCATTCAGACGTCCGTATGATTTTTACGGATCCATGGATACATTGATCGGATCCGCAAAACACATGTGGACGTCTGAATGGAGCCTTACAGGGGGGTGATCAATGACAGGGGGGTGATCAATGACAGGGGGTGATCAGGGAGTGTATATGGGTGATCACCCGCCTGTCATTGATCACCCCCCTTTAAGGCTCCATTCAGACGTCCGCATGTGTTTTGCGGATCCGATCCATGTATCCGTGGATCCGTAAAAATCATACGGACGTCTGAACGGAGCCTGACAGGGGGGTGATCAATGACAGGGGGTGATCAATGACAGGGGGGTGATCAGAGAGTTTATATGGGGTGATCATGAGTGATCAGGGGTTCATAAAGGGTTAATAAGTGACGGGGGGGGGGGGTGTAGTGTAGTGTAGTGTTTGGTGCGACTTTACTGACCTACCTGTGTCCTCTGGTGGTCGATCCTAACAAAAGGGACCACCAGAGGACCAGGTAGCAGGTAAATTAGACGCTGTTATCAAAACAGCGTCTAATATACCTGTTAGGGGTTAAAAAAATCAGATCTCCAGCCTGCCAGCGGGCGATCGCCGCTGGCAGGCTGGAGATCCACTAGCTTACCTTCCGTTCCTGTGAGCGCGCGCGCCTGTGTGCGCGCGTTCACAGGAAATCCCGGCCCTCGCGAGATGACGCGTATATGCGTCGTTGTGCGCAGGGCTGCCGCCTCCGGACCGCACATCTGCGTTAGGCGGTCCGGAGGCGGTTATTGTGGTCTAAGTAAATGCACATGAAAATTATTTTGTATTCATGGTTTGAATTAAGGCTACTTTCACATTAGCGTTTTTGAAAGGATCCGGCAGGGTTCAGCAAAAACGCTTCCGTTACCGATAATACAACCATCTGCATCAGTTAGGAACTGATCCGGTTGTATTATCTTTAACATAGCCAAGACGGATCCGTCATGAACTCCATTGAAAGCCAATGGAGGACGGATCCGTTTACTATCGTGGCAGAGTTGACGGATCCGTCCCCATTGACTTGCATTGGCGGTCATGCCGGATCTGTCTTGCTCCGCATCCCAGGACAGAAAAAAACTACAATTACAATGCATTTTGGAGCATTCCGCTCAGTTCAGTTTTGTCACCATTGACAATGTATAGGGACAAAACTGAAGCATTTTTTTCCGGTATTGAGCCCCTATGAAGGATCTCAATACCGGAAAACTAAAATGCTAATGTGAAAGTAGCCTAAAATATGGAATCATAGTAATAAAAATCAAGCAAAAATCATAGACATACTCTTCAAACTTGACAACTGTACTTCTTATGCGCAGGGTCTTTGATTTATCACTACCATCTAAGATGACTTTTATCATCCAGGCCAAATAGAGCTACCTAGTCTCCACAGAGTGGTATATAATGTGTCCGCACAAAGCAGTCTATTAGGCTACTTTCACACTTGCGTTTTGTGCGGATTCAAAATGCATTAGAATGCAAACTGATCCGTTTTGGACCGCTTGTGCGAGCCCTGAACGGATCTCAGAAACGGAAAGCCAAAACGCCAGTGTGAAGGTAGACTAAGACCACCCACTGCAGAAAGAAAATGCCACTGGTTCTGGCAGCATAATCTCCAGCACACAGAAACAGCAGGTTCAGGGATTATTCACCACACCAAGATGTCATGTCTGTTAGCACAGGAGGTAGAAGACAATGCTGGAATGGCCGCACAGCACAAGCAAGCAGCTGCTAGTAATATTTCTGCCTATATTTAGACTGTCATGTCTTCTTACAATCAACATTCACGTAAATGTTTAACTGCAGGAGATAAATTCTCCTCTGCTGTTAAAACTATCTTGTGTTAATGAAGAGTAGAATACAGGCGCACGGTCGCAGCTTGTATAACACACTTAGGTTCATACATTTTAAATGGGAATCTATTTTTACCCACCTGATCTGTTTTATTTCTTGGCAGCATCCCACTTGGTGCCATAAAACACAGGCTTCTGGCCTTTTACAGCCTTTAGATTGCAATCTTTACCCCTTCTCTTACTGTTTCTAGCAAAGCTTACAATATATAAAGTAAGGGAGTCTGTGCTATTTCCTATTTCAAACAATATCCTGTTGTAAAGAATCACTATCCCAAGTTCTGTTAAAGCTACAGTAGGTGTTTCTGTAGATTAAGGGGCTAGATGTCTAAAGCCTGAATGTTTTATAACTTGATTATGGAGTTCAAAGACATCGTATAGCTCATGATCCATCTTGGGCTCAATTCAGATATGCGTTGTCAGCTCCATTGTTCTGCTCTGTTAGAGATGCAACATGAAATTGACAAAGTGTTGTCTCTATTACATGGGAGAACATATTGATTTATCATAGGTCTGTCATTTTACAGCAAAATACAGTGCTGTCTAAGTTTAGGCTGTGTATATTTTAAAAAGGAATCTGTCCCTGTAATATTTGACCCATGCTGACTTGGTTAATTAGTTAACATTGTTACGGACATTGGGCATGGAACCACTATGCTTTGGGCTAAACCTAAGGGCATTGTCCTGTCAGACCGCTTATATTTCACTCTTTAACCCCTGTACACAGACTTCATTGCACTTCCCTGGAATAGTCCCAGTGTAGTTGGCAGCTGTCCCAGGGCATTGAAACCCTGGTGCAAAGCACCAAGGATTAGACAACACTAAAAGTCAGGAAACAGGTCTAGGTCAGGGCAGGCACAGTACATCTGTATCCATGAAGCTAATCTGAGGTCAGGGCAAGCAGAGTTCATGCGTATCCAAGAAACTAAGCTGAAGTCAGGGAAGGCAGCACAGTATCAGAGTCGGTAAACAGGCAGAAGCTCAGTACATGGCAGACAGAAAGAACAGCATTCCTTACCTAGTTAACTAGACAACTAGGAACCTAAGCTCTGGCAAGGATTGATAGGGCATAGCTGCATTTTATAGCAGAGGCTGATCACAATTAGAAGCTGTCGTGCAACTGCACACAGTAAGGAGAGGAGGGGAGTGGTAGTAGCAGTAATGGGATAATTAGTAGCTCAATGAATAATGTTCTTAATAGCAAAGTACAAGGACCGCCAATGTAAAACATCCATTAATCAATCATAAATTTGCTACTAGATAATCACTGCAATGTTAACTTTTTCATCTAGGCATTCACATACAAAGATTTCAATAGTAATTTATCAGGAATGAACTGCACATATAAATAAAACTTAATAATTGGCACATTCTGACATCAGTACATAATTTTCCCTTTGCAGTAATGATCTGTAATACTTCAATACTGCACCAAGTTCCTCCTCTTCCTCCTGTGATGACCTCTGGCACGGAAATAAAAAGCCACCTGGCTGGAATTGCATGGATCGGTATACTGTGAATGCCACAGTATGGCAAAGCATATAATGACTAGCAATAACCAGATGGACAACACAATATGGGGGACACACACTTTGGCTGGTGCTCTAGTACACATCTCATCTGCTCCAAACGCTTGTTTTGAAGACGTTCACATTATTCAATTAGTTGAGGTTAAGCTGAATGGAGCAAAGTACAAAAATATTCTTAATGAAAACCTGATTCAGCGTGCTCTGTCTGGACCTCAGACTGGGGCTGAATGTTCACCTTTCAGCAAGACAATGACCCTAAGCACACAGCCAAGAGAACAAAGGGACAAGCTTGTGAATGTCCTTGAGAGCTCTGACTTGAACCAAATCAAATATCTCTGAAGAGACCGGAAAATGGCTGTCAATCGGCGGTCCACATCCAATTTGACTGAGCCTGAGAGGATCTGCATAGAATGGCAGAACATCCCCAAATCCTGGGGAGCAAGCCTTGTGGCACCATACCCAAGAAGATTGGAGGCTGTTATCATTGCTAAAGTTGCTTCAACTAAGTATTGAGTAAAGAGTCTAAATATTTATGCCAATGCAAGATTTTAGCTTTTGCTTTTTAATAAATTAGCAAAGATTTAGAACATTCTGTTTGAAAGTGTGCAGAATGATGGGGATTTTTTTTTTTTAAGCGCAAGGCCGCAACATAACAAAATGTGAAAAAAGTTAAAAGGGTCTGAAGACTTTCCAAATGCATTGTAGATGGTCTGACTGTTAAGAACTGTGTTGTCCAATGCCCTACTATACAGTACTGTCATGGACAGTAAGCCTCGGCCATTTGTGCTATGTTTATGAATAGGCATATTAAAACAAGGAATCAGCAAGTCTGCATAGATGCAACCTAGATTACTGGTGCAAATAAATTACATTTGAATTCTGTTAAATAGACTTAGTTACAGTAATGCTTGAAGACTATGAAGGACACATAGTTCAAATTAGTAATTGTTATAGTAAAGGGGCTGTCCACTTCATTTATATCCTCAGCATAGGTCATCAATACCAGATCAATGGGGGCTGACTCCTGGCACCCCTGCCAATCAGCTGTTTGAAGAGACCACAGCACTTATACGTGCGCTGCCTTCTCTTCACTATTTACCTGCCCGCCATTGCAACCACAGCTGTGAATAGGTGTAATTACATCTCAGCCATCCCATTCACTTCAATTGGACGGCTCCTTCCTTTTCACATGGACAGGAAGTTGCCATCCCATGGAAGCGAATGGCATGACTGAGATGTAATTACACCTATTCACTGCTGTGGTTGCAAAGGCGGGCAGGCAAACAGCGTATAAGCGATGTGGTCTCTTCAAACAGCTGATCTGCCAGGGGTGTCGGGAGTCGGTCCCCTGCTGATGTCATCCATATAAATAAAGCGGACACCCCCTTTAATGATCACTGACATTGTCCCACCGTGCATGCACAAACCAGCCGTGCATTGCATAAAGAGGATTAGGACACAAAAAATAATCCCTGTGAATCCCTGTAGTTAACGGGATCAGTCCGAGGTGACTGTGAGGTGGGTCCCTTTAAATGTTTCAATGGCTTCATAAAGCTAAGATATTTGTGGGGAAAGTCGTACTGTACTTATATACTGATGTGCATGAGTTACTGAAGAACAAATCTGTAGGCCTCTTTTCCTCTGAAGTTGGTGGTAACAGAGAGGCTTACATGCCTTGCCTTCCTCCATAGACTAGATGTAAACACAATTCCAAGCATATCTTCCATCTGTGTACAGGAACCGGAGGAGACATGTCTGTTTAATTTTTTGTTCCACAGACCCTTAAAGAGAATCTAATCAAAGCTATTAATTTCGTAAATTTGGTTTATGAGGAAGTGTGACGCATTAAAGAAAAAAATTCTATTTTATAATGGGGTTAAAGGGAGTCTGTCAAAAGGAAATCCACTGTTAGGGCTCATTCAGACGACTGTATCCATTTTTGTGGTCCACAAATTGCGGATCTGCAAAATACGGATACCGGCCGTGTGCGTTCCTCATTTTGCAGAACGGCTAGCCCTATGATAGAAATGCCTATTATTGTTCACAAAATTGCGGAACGGATGTGGACACGCATATACAGTTGTCTGAATGAGGCCTTAAACCAAGCACAATGTCTTGTAAGGCTAGCTTGCTCAGGTGAATGTAATGATACATTTCACTTCATCTGTTGCTTTATTCTGGAGAAAAAGTACTTTTAATCCATAATTAAATGCACAGTAAGTGGACCCAAGCCATTCTGTGCACACTTGCTCCTTCTGCTTTTCTCTTCCAGTCTCTTCCTTTCCTTTTTTATTGACAGGGGCAGATTTTTGCACAGTCATCTCACCAGGCCCGTAATGAAGAAAAGTAGGGAAAGGCAGGCAGGGGAACTCTCCTAAAGGGTTACAAGTGAGATTTAGGGAACGGCGAAGGGGAACGTTAGACTGAAAATTAACTTGTGGGTGTTGTGCGGATTTTGTGCGTTATTTTTAATTTAATAGTATTATGCCATTGAAAATTAAACACAAAATATTATTTTTTTCCTACAAAGATTGCAAATCCACTGTCAGTTTTATATTAAAACTAGGCATAGACATGGGGTAACGGTATGACAGCTCTATTGTTCTCTTGATAAAGATGCCTATAAATTGATAAGTGTAATTTGTGATGATCTAATTGACTCACTCACTCCCCTCCCTCTCCAATTACAGTGATGGTCTCACTAAGAAAGTGAAGCGAGACAATCTGAGGAAGTTTTAACACCAGGACAGGAAGCACAATACATGAAGTGATTTTAAAAAATCATATCCAGAAAATCATCCACCCATTTTAACAAATACATAGAATATTCATATCTATGTTGTTAATATGTTATAAAACTTTTCATGGTTTAACAACTTTCCTATAATCACACAATAAGGGCTCATGAACAGGACCGTATGCCCTACGAGACATACGGTCCGTCAGCAGGCCATATGTCCCGGAGCGGCATACATCGTGTACACGGGAGCTCACAGCATCATAGGTTACTATGATGCTGTGCACATTGGGCCGCCCGCGGGGCTATTGTCCCGCATTCATATGATCTTATGAGTGCGGGACAATAGCCCCGTGGGCGGCCCGATGCACACAGCATCATAGTAACCTATGATGCTGTGCGCTTCCGTGTACGATGTATGCCGCTCCGGGACATATGGCCTGCTCACGGACCATATGTCTCGGAGGGCATACGGTCCCGTGCATGAGCCCTAATTAAGTATATTTGATAGTCCAGCACTAATCAGCTGGATCGGCACTAATTAGCCTAAATCTGCTGGACATGTTAGGGGAGAGAGATACTAGCTTATAACACTACTTGTCGACAAATCATTACACAAACTGAAAATGGGCACAGAAAGTCTACAGTACACAAGAGAAAAAGTAAAACCCCTGTATAAATAAGGTCAATCGGAAGTACATCTAAAGTGCAGCATTTTAAGAACCTCACAATCTTAATACTCCAATTACAATTTTCCTTCAAGATGTGTCTACCTATTCATAGTAACCGAGTGTGAACCTCATGTTCACTGGAGAATGCTCATCACATGGACTGTTTGACACATCACTTACCTAATAATAGGTGATTATTATTATTTTGTGAATATTTTCCCATCTGATCAAGTAATTTCTATATACTGGTAATCTCAATGCTGTCTCTTTGCTATACATGGTTAAAATTGTCCAAAAAGCTGTACAACCCCTTTAAGCAGTTGCTTTTTACTGACCACTCTTCCAAAAAGACTCAATCTATGGGAGTATAAGGGTTATAATTGTCATGTGGACAGATTCTCCTTCAGTGTCATCATTGGTGTCCTGTCTGTGAGTTTTGATGGGTGGTCTTCTCTTGTCACGTGTGTAGTTGTGCCATAATCTTTCCATTTTGTTAGACTGGATTTAATTGTGTTCTGTGGGGTGTTCAATGTTTGGGATATTTCTATAACCCAACCCTGATCTATACTTCTCTGCAACTTTGTCTCAGACCTGCCTGGACAGCATCTTCATGTTGTTTGCTTAGTAGTGTTATAGATGACTCAAGGATCTTACTTTGCATCATTTAGTTATTTTTTAATTAGGTACTTCTTTAATTCCACTATAACTGCTTGCATTACTTCGTCAGGTATATGGGGTATATAGCATAATAGTCTTATGGGTGCGAGGCCCAGCTATGGGACACACTCAGATTTCAAGAACAAGGTCCGCCATGAATGGAGAGCACAATGCACATGTCCTTTTCACTTACCGCCATGGGACTTCCAAACACAGCCAAGCTCACAGCAGGGCCCTGTTCCTGAAAGGAGTAGGATCCGGCACTAGCTAAAAATCTTCGTTGCACTTTATTTTATTTCGCAGCAAATGACTTACAAGAACATAACGCTTATTAACAAGTGCTGGGATCTACTTTTATGTCTTTTGGATTTAACCTGATCCCTTCCGTGCATTCGATTTTGATGTATTGGGTGAGCTGGAGTATATTTATATGATGATTTGCCCTTTTCCTGAAATGGGAGCGAGTACCTGAGGTGGGACCCATACCAGTCATAAGTTTATGGCATATCCAAATCAATATGCCATAAATGTCCACATGGGAATACCCTATTAATGAGACACTTGCCAGTTTATATACAAAAAATTGAGTATATTTCAAGTTTTCTGGATAATGGTGACTCTTAGTTGTCAAGCATGTGTGAACAGGACACAAGACCATAAGGAACACCCATCAAAATGACTTCACAGATGTGTACTGTGATACAAAAGTAAAACACAGATTTGCAAAATACAGATGGCAAGTTGTGTTGTATTTTAAAGTAATATGTAGTATATTAAAGAAGTATGCTAAAATAGCCCAACCCATATTAACACCCAACATTTGATGACCGTGTGACACATGCTATTTCTGCTCCCAACTCAAGCATCAATGCTCTCATTTGAATTTCAAATGCATTCACAGATCCGAATATAATCTGTTCCTGGTAATCTCACTCAAAATATAAACGCTATAAGAATCAGGGTACTTTCACACAAGTGTTATTCCGGTATTGAAATCCGGTAAAGGGTCTCAATATTGGTAAAAAAAAAAACACATCAGTTTTGTCCCAATGCATTCTGAATTGAAAGGAATCAGTTCAGTATGCATCAGGATGTCTTCCGTTCCGTCCCTTGTACGCTATTTGACCGGACAAAATACTGCAGAATTTTTCCCGGACAAAATCCCTAAACACTACCGCACTT